>NC_069128.1:58435894-58759786 GCF_026914265.1 Mya arenaria
TTAATTAAGATTAATAATAATTATGACACCTAGTGCAGTTAGTTAGTGACCTACAAAATATAAACATGAACATTGTTAAAAGTATGACCATTATATTTTTTAAGTCATAGACACACTGTCACAAATATGGGTGAAAAATTTAAAATAAAAAAACAAAATGAAATATAAGTTCCTAATAAAACGACAGGATTTCTTTAATTATTCATTGTGATTAATAGGGTTTTACCTGTGTATTCCTACAATTGAATCGACAAGCATGTAGAGTTTGAAGAGGGCAGGCACTCTGGAACATTTAGGTGATTTAAAATGGCGTGGAGAAGTGTACCTGTATGTTTTATATTTTCGTGCAGAAAGGATCCCTCAATTCGAGTTGTGATCGGAGTCCATGTGTTTCTTTGCTCTTAAATCCTTTAATTGTATAAAAATGTATAAGGCAGATAGAGATAATATACCTACTAACTCAGGATATTTTAGATGACTCGGCGTATAACGGCTTTCATCAATTGTGCAAAATTAGGCCGCGTATAGTGATGTTGCTCAACCTAACATCCTTTTGTACAAGTTAAGGTGTATTTGGTGACTTGATGGTTACTGTAAAGGGGATGGTGCGTGGAACGAATACCAAGCAAAGAGTACTGCAAATGTGATATGTATGTCTCTCTGAATATGTCAGATTTATGATTCGGGTATTAGCTTAAGAGTTTGAAAGGGTGCTGTACCCTTTTTATCACCCTTCCACCATTATGAGAGTAAGCATTGGCACCCTTCTACCATCATTTAAAAAACGCTCAAAAAAATCAAATGGTTATTTGGTTTTTATTTTATCTTATATTATGATAATAAGTATTAAACTTTACATACATTTTTTGGCAGATGATTCTTAATAGTAGTACTTCATCCAAACACAAATCCTAACATTTTCTGTGAATCTCGAAATGTTCTTCACAGCACGATACAATATTGGATTTTACTTTTCTCTAAAGTACCCGGACCGACTTCTGCAGCATCCTGCCCTTTTAAAACTATTAAGGTTTATTACCAGTATTGTTGTTCAGTTTTAAATAATAGTTTTCCTATAACCATGGTAGTGAATCAGGTTCTAAGCACTTCTCTTAACACAAGTCAAAAAGTCTTAATACCCAATTATGAAGAATATTTATTCCTATAACCATGGTAGTGAAACATATGTTCGTCACTTCTCTTAACATGAAACCAAAACTCAAAAGTCCAAGAAACAAATTATGGTCATTACTTTTAACATCAGACCAAAAGTGAAAAGTCCCAGTTATGAATATTAGTCATTCTAATTACCATGGTAGGAAATTAAATTATGATTACTTCTCCTTACATGAGACCTTATGTCAAAAGTCCCAGTTATGAAGTCATTCCTATTACCATGACATTGAAACTATGATCACTTGTATTAATATGAGTCAAGATGTCTAAGTACCCAATTATGAAGAAGAGGCTTTACGTAACAATGGTTGTCATATTGATGATAACCCTTCCCAACCTAACAGGAGTATTTCCCCTTATTTAATTGCTTAATAAGTTGAAGTGCATAATATTTATACGAACATGTTCCCTATGACATTGCGTTTATTGATCGCTGATAACAAATAGATAAATAAATCGTCACCTTAGTGCAAGAACTCAATATCTGATTCTATTTCTATATGCTGTTATTCAGTTATTGCACTAAGGTGACGAAATGTTAAATGGCAGGCCCTAAAATGAAGGTGATGAGACAGTAGATCTTTCACTTTTAATAGCTTGAAGTAAAATCTGCAATTGTAAACCGATCTTTAACACTCAAATTTATCATGACAAACAATTTTGAAAAATAATTAAAAAGCAAGTTAGTGACTCACGAAAAATATAAACATAACATTTTTTATAATACAAATATGAAATAATAATTATAAAAGATATAAAGTCATAGACAAACTGTAACAAATATGTGTGGAAATAATAAATTATAGGATTACAGACTCCCCTTAATGCACAATAAGGCCGCTTACAATGGTGTCGGTCAACCACCCACTTTCGTTGTACAGGATGAGATGTATTATGGGGACTTAATTGGCATATACTATAAGGCCGATTGAACTTCAAACGAATAACTCGGCTGTCGCAGGTCGTTGAGTGTAAGATAGGTTCATCTTATCCTGACTGTAGTTTGGGTTTAGTAAATTTGCTCCAGCTTTAAGACAGAACTTGCTAATCCTATGGCTTCATTGTTGCACTGGCAGTCCAACCACAAGAGTATTTTTATGTTGAAAAAATTATCTTCTAGATGCATTTTTGTGCGAGCACTTATAGCTACAATACCCATCATTGAGGTGCAGAGTAGTTCCGAAAATGACGGAATGCGTCCACTACTAGAATCGGAGCAATAGATGGCCTAAGACGCTCCGGGCATTGGCATCGACAGAAAGAGCCAGGGGCTGCTGTTGGAACGCAGCTTGAGCAAGCAATATGTTGCGGTCGATCAGGGGTAGAAGGGACAGGTGCATCAACGTGATCCAACGACCAGACGTGTTTTGGCTCGTATGTATATAACTTTTCATATTCCACTTCAATTGATTAGCGGAATCAAAAATACAGACACCTTAGAGCCGACACGCCTAAAACCAAGAGCTCAGGGCTCAGTAGCTTTACGGCATAGGCTCAGCCACAAATTATTGACACACGCTGCTCTTTATATACTCATGTACGAAATGAATTAAACTCTCTTGTTTCGAATACCTTAAAGGTTTACTGCATGCGCATCGTGGCGTATGACGTGAGAAGAATTTGAAATAAATCCTTGATATTTGTTTTTCTTTGATTTACCATGGACAAGCTCAGTAGCCATACCTTAACGAAAAACCTGTTTGTAGGCACCATATATTAATCCAGACATACCGTACAAAATGTTTTCTGAAACAGACCACACATACATCTTACTTGTATGTGTTTCAAAGTATATTATGATGACTGACTGATTAAAAGCAGTTCTGCAATGTTAGATGTTGGATCAAGTGGGAACAAGTGTAAGGTTTTGCGCATATAAACAAGTTCAAAAACCCCAGTAACCTCGTGTTACAGTGACCTCGTCTTTAAATGACTGTTCCAAAGCGCTGTGTTAATCATTTGGACTGGTTTTGATGAGAGTGTGTTTGTGTCTCTTATTCAGTGTCGTTTGGGCCCTCATCTTGTGCCTCTCAACAGGGTTTATATTTAAATAACTGACTACTGGACTTGTTCATTGTATCATCATTGTTTTGTTTTAGCTCATGTGAACGATATAGGACGATATTGGACATTCTGCTATGTTCCTGGATCGTCCATCGTCATAATTCAAATAAAATGTAGAAAACAAACACAACTCATATATTGTGATACATGTTTTATTTTTCTGAATTATGTATATACAAGTACAAAATTAATGTTACTTTTGACACATCTTGGTAGTTTAGTTCAATTTTAATATGTAATTAACAATAATCTTACTTCGCATTTATTTTATATAATGAAAAGGTTGGTATGTGTCAAAGACGTTAATCACATCAACTTATACCACTTGGTTATGTTTTTGTATTGACAAGGTGTTCATCTAAGGTCAGGAATGGCTAGTTAGTATGTATCAGCGTAACCATTTTGTAAGCTTAAGAAAGAAGGAAATAGAACAATTGTGAAAAAAGGCTGAGACATTCAGCAATCAGAACCACAATGGCCATCATAATGCAGAATTCTCATTGAAGGAAGATAAGCTAAAATCACAAAACCAGTGTGGACGAACAAAAACATTAAAAAACATATTTTTTTTGGATACATTAGACAATTTGTACACTTGTACCTTTATCTAATGACAATAGTCTTCGTAGATTCAGTTCGCAAAATGTTTTAACTGTTCTATGCATTTTCATTTGAATTGAATGACACATTTGATTATCCAAATAGCTAATACTCTATTAGGTTTTGAACCTTTCACCAAAACGTTCACAATCAAAGTAGTCCGTACACTGGTTATAGAGAAATAAAATAAACCTGTGCATTAACAAAACGGTTATCTTTCGACTCACAATCACATTGTATTCAATTATATGTATTTTAACCTGAACTTCATTAGTAATAATAACAGAAACTCGTTGTCAGACATCAACTATATTTGTATCGTGGTAAATGTGATAAAATTGCCTTTATTTAATTAATCATTTAAAGTTCAAATTATAACCCTTTGTTATTATTATCTTTAAATGTGACACAAAATGCAATGTTTCGCAAAGACGTTCGTAACAATTTCGAAAATAAACTTACAATTTTTAATAATTAATGTAAGGTATTTGTTGAAACTTGTAAATAATATAGCTCAATTGAAACGCAGTTTAAATCATTTCTTGCCAACATCAACTTAGTGAATGAATCCCTCGTTCGATGTTTTTCAAATCTTCGTTTGTTGATTTACTTAAACTAATTAATTTAAATAAAAAGCCTTTGTTATTAGTAGTCGTCCACAATATGGCACCTAAAATATTAAGCGTCTAAAAAATGTGTTACTTTTGGTATGCAAAGTCTTTGGCACTTTGGGTTAAATCCACGATACATATACATATACAATGCGAGAATCGATAAGGGCGCACTAATTAAAATTATCAAAGTCTTTTACAGGGAAAGAAAGGTATACGCAAGAAGAGACAACAGAAGGCTTCCGAGAGCGGCAGTCAGTTTTTCCTCCCCGCTGCAGTCACCGACTTTCACCGTTGGTCGTTGGTCTCACCGCCGTTTCCTGTGCCGGTTATGGTGACCGTGTGCTCGTCTTTTGTGGCCTTGTCGAGGGCAGAAGCACTAGCAGCCGTTGTCACAGCTCCAGTAGTTGAATCAACATCAAAGGTGGAATCTGGAATGGTTACACGATGATTTTAGGCATGGATACCCCGTAGGAATCGATCATGTTCCAATGCTCTTCTACATCACTCTATCACACTGAGCAATTAGGGAAAATTTAAAACTAGTTTTGCAATATAAATTAGAACCTTGTATATTGCGAGGCTCAATCCCTCTAAAAATTATAATATTATAGTATTATATGAAAGGAACTTAGTTTTTATTTATCGGCTAAAACTAAGAAAAAGTGGTCTTATCATAGGGATCTATATAACATACCGAATACCTCTCGCATATTATCTGTCCAGTTCCGTTACTTACTGAATGCCACTCCTAAGCTGATAATTTCAGTTGCATTTCGTACTGAATGTCCAAATTAAGTTGTAAGCTTAAAACGAACATATTTCATAATAATATGTAATGACCGATGCTTCCAAACATTTTTTTAAATTTATATGAAATAATTATAAATATATTAGCAACACAGTACTAAATTTGATATTGGTTTGGTCATGTAAAGGTGTCTAAAGGAAAGTAAAATTACTGAATTAGCTATAATACAACTGTATCGTGCTCGTGTAAACATCATACTTTCAGGACTGCTGCTGTTTGTATAAGGGGTGTTAGGTCAAGAGTTATGTAGAAGGGTACTGAACCCTTGCCGTTTGGTGGCACCCTGCTGACACCATGGATACTAGAATGGACAACCTGATGCCCTTATCAAAACCAGCACGGGCATCTTTCTGTCTTCAATAATTTAAATACTTTAGAATATCAATTATTTCCTTTTTTCTGATTTCAACTTATAATATTAAACTAGATACGTACAAACATTATATATTTGGCTGTTGAATTCTTATATTAAACAGAATTCCTAACACTTTATGACCAATTCATAATATTTCATATTTTACAGCAGATACAATTTGCCCTTTTCTCTTTAGCACCTTGTTCCTCTTTTGTAGCATCCTTAGCTTTTTAAAACCTTTCTAAAACCTATCTGTTTATTAAATTATAGATGTTATAACCAAATCCACAAGTAAGTCCCGTGATTGTGCTTATTGTATTTATAGTTGTAAGGATAGCACAGTGATCGGTGCACTATGTCCTGACTAGGGCATCCCGGGTTCGATTACCGACATGGGTAAAGTGAGTTTTGTTTGTTGTCACCAAGCCGGACAAGTGGGTTTCCTCCGGTTACTCCGCTTTCCTCCACAACACAAGACCACACTCTCGTGTAATTAACATCGTATCAACGAATGTTATCGCTGTAATGGTATATAAACTTAGTTCACAATTTCATAAGTAAATAGGTTAAAACATTTTTTTTAAAATACGTACCAGAGGTCGCATATGAGGCGACACCGGTAGCAGAAACGTCACCAACGGATTCCCCTTTTAAGAAAATAAGTTTAGATTGTTAACTGAGCAAATAATTATTTTCATATAGTGTTTTCAAACATGTTATACTATCCCTCGGCAGTTGTTTTGACACATGCATCAACAATTAGCCGAGTGTTTTGTTTAAACATTTGCCACGGAGCTTGTTTCCGTAGCTTTTCGCATAAATTTTGAAATTGGTTTGTTATTGGAAATTGGAGTATATCACCTGCCACAAATTAGCTAAATGGCATGTATTTCACAATGAGTTCGAGAAAGGTTAAATGTGTTGTTTTGGGTACCTGATTTCGTTTTTATTGCAATATTATTTTTTTTCGGGGGTTAACATAAGGTGTTTTGATCCACTAAATTACAAATAATTATAAATGAAAGTTGTACACTCATTTATACTGAATTGCTAAGTAACATATTAGATTTTCGTAGAACATAATTTATTGTCAATGATAAGTTTAACATAGTAACATCGGAGTTTCCTTATATCATAATTTCAACAATGGAATAGTTCAATGCATGTTTTATACTTTCATTTCCAGTTTTTAATCGTAAGCTTATTCGAATAACTGCTATTCCCAATAACATTTGGGGAAGTGTTGTTGTTGTTGTTGTTGTTGTTGTTGTTGTTTAAATTTATTTATTCTCAGAGGGCAGACTAATAACAATACCACTCACTTATTCACTCGCTTCTCATTACATGCTGCTCTTCACAATGTTACGAGCGTCTGTGTGTGATTTCAATAACTCACACCACTCACTTATTCGCTCGCTTCTCATTGAATGCTGCTCTTAACAATATTACGAGCGTCTGTATGTGATTTCAATAACTCATACCACTCACTTATTCGCTCGCTTCTCATTGATTGCTGCTCTTAACAATATAACGAGCGTCTGTGTGTGATTTCAATAACTAATACCACTCACTTATTCGCTCGCTCCTCATTGAATGTTGCTCTTAACAATATTACGAGCGTCTGTGTGTGATTTCAATAACTCATACCACTCACTTATTCGCTCGCTCCTCATTGAATGCTGCTCTTAACAATGTTACGAGCGTCTGTGTGTAATTTCAATAACTCATACCACTCACTTATTCGTTCGCTCCTCATTGAATGCTGCTCTTAACAATGTTACGAGCGTCTGTGTGTGATTTCAATAACTCATACCACTCACTTATTCGCTCGCTTCTCATTGAATGCTGCTCTTAACAATATTACGAGCGTCTGTGTGTGATTTCAATAACTCATACCACTCACTTATTCGTTCGCTCCTCATTGATTGCTGCTCTTAATAATGTTACGAGCGTCTGTGTGTGATTTCAATAACTCGAGTACCGAGTTCAGTATCTATTACGTGTACTCGTTTTGAAGTGATAAAAGTAAGTATGCCGGCATATGGCAATGTTTATAAACGCAGCAATGTTTGAACTTTAAGCCAATTTATCTTTCTAAATATATATTGAGTTAAGTGTGTCGTTTATCGTGCGTATTTGTGTTATCCATTACATTAATTAGTGCATGATTAGAGATTTGACTAATGATTATTGTTCTGTTATAATACTGAATGCATGAACAAAAACATAGGAATTATTTTTCAGTATGATACAACATGTTATTTAATAGATTATGTTTAAAAAACAGTTTTGACAATTAAATAATGAATTTTAGTATCCTGTTTGTCATTGGTAAATTTGTTAAATCTGACATTTTTACCGACCTGGACCTAAACCATCCGCTACGCACAACTCTTTTGTGGTTGTGGTAAAAGGGCCGACAGTGACATCTCCAATTGGCACGGTGACCGTAGCTGTTCCTGTTGCAGTCCCATCATCTGTGGCTCTGAAAATAACGACATTTTGTCAGAACGTTCGACATCAATTGAAAGAACGAGATAGCAGTAAGTATAAGTAAGAAAAAATGGTAATTTTTCGTGTGTCTTAAAGTGCAAGTCATCGATAAGGCGGAAACAAAGTATGTTAGGGTATAAAGGTGTTTTTTATAGAAAAAAAGTTAATAACTTAGCATAGATTATAAGTACTATCATGTGTTTCCGATAGAAACATCCGACCTGAGGGCACGCGCGTAAGACGTAACGAGGCTTGCCGAGTTAACGGCCACGCAGCGTGTCCGAGGGACGGATTTTTCGATCCAGTCGGAAAAACTTGATTGATATTTTTCTTGCATATCTAAAATTATCAATTTGTGGACGAATTGACGAAGAAAACGCACTTTTGTACATTTTACCAACAAGCGCGTGCGACTTTGTTTATTAACGTCATAGAGCACAGTAATTTTAAATCACTATTGACGTCAAATAGATTCTCTACAAATCGCGTTTTTACGATTATTTATTTTCAATTTTTATTAAATGTCTTGCATGGTTTTATATCTGATTGCGCTTAATTCAAATAGCATATTATAGTTTTCATCCAATAAAAGAAATAGGAAGAGGCGCGTTGTTGCACGTGATTCATCTTTCATGGGGGTGTAAGACGGTTTTTCAGCACTGGTAACATGACCGGAAACACACGTTCATATGAAAAAAGTCGTTGTTTACTGATATAGCAAATGACACTACAATTGACAGCCAGTCGTTACTGGGAAAAGTTTGCCAGCCAAGATCGGAGAAGATGATACATGTCTACATAGCATAGGATGATCTTTTCTTTTGAAACTTACATATTAATATAATCCATTTGTTTATTTTTCTAAACTTACACGATTTCAAGAACCAACTCTACATTTGCTTCGTAGTCCACTGTGGCTGAAAGCGTAACAGTTCCTACAGTAGCGGTTGCTATTTCCACCACGTTACTTGGAGTTCCTGTGACTGTGTATGTGACTGAGGTGGCATCAGTGGCTGCTGTAAGTGAAACAACAGTTGTTCCCACAGCTGAGTCCTCGGACAGTGGTGCAGCAAGGGTGATTGTTCCAGTCGCGGCCCCGGCTATTGTGCCATCACCAGCCAGTGATAGCCGATTCTAAAATGAATGTATTCTTAGTTTTGAATATTGATATGATGAATAATATATATCGTTTATTATACACTTAATGATATGTTATTTGACCTTAAGAAAATTTCAATGCATTTTTAACGGTTAATATTATCTTAAGAAGGATTCTTACACGTTGAAGGTTATATAGCACCGAGTTTATTGATAGCTCAAAAACAATTATATTAGACAGGTCCTAAAATGAAGGTAGTTAAACGATGATGTAAGGTCAAAGCTTGAAGCAGAATCTTAATTTTGTAATCAATCTTATCTAAAACATAAATTAATGATGAAACCTATCAATTTAGCAAAATAATACTAGGAAGCAAGTTATTAAATTAGATCATGTATATACTCATCATATATCTCTTCGAAATGGTTTACTTTAGACAAATCTTTTTCAACTGGGATAATATCGTGTATATTTTTAGTTCTACTAGTGTTATCCCAAAAGATACAAATAAGCTTATATTTAGAGATTCATTTAGCTCTAATTGAATATCATTAAAAGGGTCCTCCACAGAGTATAAAGAATATTCAGGGGGAATATACACGATGCCACATAAAATATCTGAATCAGAATTTACATACACTTTTTAAATACTAAACCGTTTTACAATCAGTGTCAATAACATGTACATACTAAGATATACTTTGTTTCACTAACAGAGCTAGGACACCCTACTTTCGGGAATTTAGTACGACACTTCGTCTGTTTTTCGTGAAAATCACAACAGTATCAAATATGTCAATACAATCAAGATCATCTAATTTCATTTCTTGCAAGCCGATAATATCATGGTTCTCAAAATATCGTTAAATTCAGGACACATAAGCTTCATGGTTTCAGCCCACAAACATTTAAAGATAAAAAGCGCAAATTGCCGTTATCAGTTTAATAATGCATCATTTTTATAAAATTTACGAGTATCGTTAGGTGGTTTCAACATATTACATGTAGTATAAATATTTGTATTATAACGAGAATCATAACTATTATGTAAATAATGTGCACAATAAGGATGATAAGTTGGCACACATACTCATGAACAAAAGGTTCCAAACATTCATTATTATTAGATATTCACCATGATTGCTGGTAAAAGACAAATTACTATTCGCCGTGTGGTCAACAGACCGATTAACTTAATTAATTAAGTCACCTCTGTATATTGGGTCAGAGATCAAGCATGACTCTCCGTGACTGTTCTATAAACGGGACTCTTCGATGGACGGAGGTTCCTCGGGGGTCCCCATTAGTAACGGCGAATGTTGAGCAGACGATATGTGACCGTCATTGACGCTATTTGTTGACGGCTTGTCCGAGTGCCTGGTAACACCTTTTTGAAACCGCTTTGCGTTTGTTTGAATTGTCCGGCTCGATTGAGGCAAAGCGATTCGGGGTTTCGTAACTCGACAACGGTCGACGTACCTGAGAACGCGTCTGTGGGTCGTAATAGCTGGGAGGTGCCCCAAGCCCTTGTTGGCCCGATGGGTGGTGTTTGGTTTGTGGCGTGTAGTGGGTATTATACATAGGCGGTGGTCTGGGGGTCTGCGGAATCCCTAGTCCGTGAGAAGGTGCCCGAGGTGGGGGCTGGAGAGCGGACCGTGGTCCCTGGTTTGTCAGTCGCAATGTTGGCTGATCGCGCATGCCCAGTGCAGACAACTGGTGGCCTAAGCACGCGAAAGTCTTTGTTTCGGGGTCATACAGCCAACTGTTTACATACAGCCTGTCCTTTACAATCGATACCTTGTTCCCAGTTTCACAGTATTGTCGAGCTAATGGAGAAAGCACTTTTCTCTTTTCCTCTTCTTCTCGAGGAAAATGTTCATAAATTTGATGTTTTCCCTGGGATTTGTTAAGAATGAGGCCTGCTTTGCAAATTTGCTCCCTTTGCACATAACGTTCGAAAGTGGCGACTATCGGCCTAGGTGCATTATTTCTAGGATGTGCCTTCGGTCTGCCAACCTTGTACACTTTGCTGATTAGGATACCTTTTATATCGGTGCTGATTTAATCGGATACAACTGCATTGTCCTCTAAAGATGATTGCAACATTTCCCTGAGTTCGCTTTCAGTTTTTTTCTGGGAGAGTTCGATTTCCCTGACCATTGGTGGAGTCCGGACGAGCCTCATCGACACCAAAGAAAATATGATCGTTTTCCATGAGGCGTGTTCTCATGTGTAAACATTCGGATTATAATTCGGCGTTTTCTTGCTTATACATTTCAACAATATTTAGATAAAACATTGGTTTGTATTTTAAAATCGGAGAGTTGTTAATTTGTTTTACGTTTGTTTTGGATGTTATCGTCAGTGACATCACTAAAAGACTGGCAAAATGCTTCACAATCAGCTTACCTGGATGTTGTTGCACTATTTAAATTCTGGATATTATCAACTGTTAATCTTAGGTGAGAAACATCTTTTTCCATAGCTAAAACCCTTGCATGTGTTGACTTCATAGATTTTCAAACGGGAATTCATATCATTTAAAAGTTCATAAATACTCGGCAGTTTTTCACCGAGCGAAGGCGTAGGCGGAAACGCGCCGAATCCAGGTTGAGAGAAATATGTAGGTTGTGCACCAGGGTCAGGGGGAATGAAGTTCCCGGGCCCGTGGAATTGGTGTTTATCATACACTTGGTGGCGGTTCCTTGTCTTAGCTTTCTGTGGTTTAGGAGTTGCTCCGCCTGTGGCGCCCGCGCCATTTCCTTTGTTTGCACCTTTATTGTCTTTGTTTTCAGGCAACATGAGACCAATGATCGAAAGTCCCAGTTATGAAAAATAATTATTCCTATGGCTATGGTAATGAAACAGACTGTGGTCACTTCTTTTTACAAGGGTCAAATCTCAAAAATACCCAATTGTGATTTATCTTTCCTATCATCATGGTAGTTAAATTGATAATAACCCTTTCCACACTCTGCATTGGACTTTACTGGAGTAGTTCACCTTACTTAACTGCCTTACAAGTTAAAATACCAACACGTGCCCAATGACATTGAGTGTATTGATCGATAATAGCAATGAGATTAAGTAAATTACTTAAATGGCAAGTCCGTAAATCAAGGTAGTAAACGAAAGCTGAAGGACTCTCAAAAGCTTGAAGCAGAATTTTAAATTTAAAAACGATCTTAATTAAAACTGAAATTTATTATATGACTCCTACCAAATGATCAAAATGAATAAAGCTTGTTAGTAACTTTCAAATATAAACATTGTTAGCATTTGCGTCTGTGTGGCCATACAAAATTTGTAATAATTTAATGTTAATCCCCAATAAAACGGCAGTACCGCCCATATCGTTTAGTGTGTATAAAAGGATACAGTTCGCGAGCTTAGTGCAAGTCGGTTGTAATTCAATGTAGAAATAGAAGGCGTTATAACAATTTTGCGTATGCGCTGATTCATCACCTTTGTAGCATTTGAAGGGGAAAGTCATTCATAAAATTGCAGGTACTTCAACAAGTGCACTTGTATATTTATGTTTTCTTGGATAAAGGATGGTTTTACCCGAATAGGGGTCGGTTGTTTATTCGTTTCGTGCTAATTTCCCGACGAACTGATAGGAATGGAAGACCTACAAACACAAAAGAATATAAACGACTCAACGAAGTGAAGCTTCTCTTAATTGTGTTAAATAAGGCCACTGACAATGGTGAGGGTCAACCACAACATCCGTTTGTATGTTAGTTAGTATGTATATTGGTGACATGGTGGTTACTGTAAAGGCGTTTGAGCGTGAAGCTTATGGAATATTGCAAAATATCATTCTGGTTATGTCAGAATAATAAATAGGGTTTTACCTATGGAGTTTTTGAAGGTAGCTGCACCAAGTCCTTTATGTAACCATCCTTCTGCTCTCATATAATTGAATTCAATGCTAGCTTTGGCGCCCGTCTGCTTTCATATAATTTATTGCTCAATTAGAGAGTCAAATATTGATTTTGTCTTCATTACATCATATTCATTTTTATTATATAAATTAGGGATAGCAACGAGTATTCGAATATTAATTTACTATTCGAGATCTCGGAAAAGAAACTGTTTGAAATTCACAAAATACATGATATACATACTATGTATCAGTATTGGCGCGTTGCTTATAAGACAATGTACTGTCCCTCTAATCCCCATTATGTACACAATTGACCCTTAATATTTATTAGAATACACCCTACATTTTTAGCCAATGACATTGCATGTAGGCTATCATTAAGTACTAGACTTAACCATTAAGAATTTCACCTTTCGCGGGTGTTTAAAGGTCCGCCTACTGCCATTTATCCGATACACACTCCCTGCGTCAGATTTGGCGCTGTCAATGTATCAACCAATGAGGTTGTATTCTAAGTCAATTAGATGACCTTAAGTTATTGCTTAATGAATAGACTTCATGTCATCTAACTATTACATGACAGTTGTGAGAGTAAACAAACTGTCATAAAGGGCCCTAATTTGCAATAAGCACTGATATCAATTAGCGAAATCTATCTCAAACACAATTTTTATTGTTTACCAACTAGTTATTTCCAGACAATGTATGTTGACAAGCGAACTAGGAACGACCGTTATGAGCATTGATTCGTTAAAAGGCGTATTTTTGCAATGATCAGCACAATTGACTGGTTGATATCTTTAATTTGGAATTATGAATTGTAATGATGTTAACAACAGTATTACAATATGATGAATTGTCCCTTAGTTGTAATATTGTGTATAGTAAACAACTGAACATCAATCGCAGTATATTATGCAGCTCGCAAAGCCCACAGCGTCAATTACGAGCAGCCGACAGAGTCGTGGAAATGCACGCTGCTAGGTGTCGAGAGAGTGCTAATTTTTCGTATGTGCTGTTTTATTATTTTTGGATACATGTTCGTTGTATCTTGAAGTTTAATGTATGTTTATAAAATTTTGTAAAATATATATATATATATATATATATATATATATATATATATATATATATATATATATGCATACATGAACTTGTCTTTCTTGAAAACCAATTCAAGTTTTCCGAGTACCCGAGTACTCGATCAGAAGATTGTTCGAGTGCTCGAGTAACAATTTCACTACTCGTTGCCATTTTAAAGCATACAGTGAATGCACTTCTATCTTCAGTTGTCCCAGAATAGTTTGATGTTAAAATTGTCCATTATTAGCACTGTATTCTTGTCGGAATATACCCGTTTTTTCTATGGATGAACGTAATGATGAGAATTTTAAAAACAAAGTTAAATGGCGTTTTATATCATTTATTTTAATCACACAATCGGTAGCTTGTCAGTAAAGAAATTGTCTCGAGAGTGACCAAAATGTTAAAGTTCTGCTCTAAGTAATCCAAGTGTCGTTACTGTGCCAGTAATTCATGTTGGGTTTACCTAGGCTATTTCATGAAAACTCATAATGTATTTTGAAAAAGTAATTTGAATGTTTTCAAATCGAGACAATCTCCGTAAATCTGACTGGCATCCGGCATTGGTATACACACTACACACTTTAATAGAAGAAATATGGGTAATTTAACTCATAATCGGTTGTTCAAAGCCGAACGATGGAATTCTAATTGTTTGTCTTTTTTATATCACATTTGTTGGATGGCGGCTATTTAAGAACCTAGGTTTATGTTTACAGCTCTGAATCGTATGATTTTATAATAGATTAAACAGTTGACTTTTTTAACAAAATACAACTATCATATGTGTAAGAAACAAAACTGTCATTGTACAAAGATCACATATATATATATCAAAGTATAATAATAAAAGCATAAAATTGAAAGTATACAGCACATCACTTCAGATAAAACAGAAATTGCAACTCGTTTGCGAAACACTGCGTGTAGTTGCACTTAAGGTTACAGTTGGTGTCAAAAGTTGTTTGTACGTGTAGGCTCAAAGGCATCGGTGCGCGTTCCTTGTTATTATATTTAATTTTTTACCAGTGTTACCGTGTGTATATTGAGTTGCGTTAACTTTCTTAAACCAATGGGAGTAAGATTCCTATCGGCTACACGTTTATAATTTATCAATTGTGCCCATGACTTGAATGTATAGAATTTGACTAGAGGCAAACACGTGCACGTACATGTAGCGTTTCGCAACCCCGCTAATTTTAGAATCGGATCGTCAGTTCAGCGAACTATCAGAAGATGGAAAATATAGCTAGTCACAACCCATGGTATTTGTAAAGGGGCTCTCAAATAATATACAAAATTAAAATATTTCCAACTGCAGCTAGAAAATATGAATATTTTAGAAAGTTAAAAATGCATTGATCTTTAGCAGGGATATTAAGGAAGCAACGCCTTGAAACTAGAACAAATAAGCATAGAATTGTTCTAGAAATATTTGTGTGTGTTTTTTTGTTGTATTTTTTCATAATTTTAAATAATTGCTAGTTCTTCACACGATATTTGTCTCTAAATCTCAAATCACAGCCTTGTTGAAAACATTCTCTGAAAGGTAGTTTTAAAACTCATCAATTTTAGATCAGATAAGAAACAATTGCAGACAGAAGCACAGACGCAAACATGGCACCGATGGCTTCCGCGCCGCTGCATGTTGACTCGACGCTCAACGTCACCGTTGCTGTTCCGGTAAGGGATGCGGCGTCAGCGGCATGAAGCACCAACGTGTAGGTTGGCGTTGCACTTTTGTCAAGCGTCTTGCTTGGCGCCACTTTCAGTTGACCATCAGTCCCGTACGCGAACTCAGAATTGGTGTCTCCAGCTGAAAATAAACACATGTTATGATGCGTTTATATCTTTACATTAAAATGCGGCCGCACATTCGTTACAATATCACTTGCTTGCAGATGTATTATGGATGTAACATTGTAATTTTATTTTTTTAAGCTTTTTCAAAATTCTTTTCAGCCCGAAGGCTACAATGTTTATCAATTTGATTGTAGAATCAACTTCATGAAGTAAAATATACAATATTGTTTCAAGTAACAGCTTAAAAATATTTTTAAAATTCATCATAACATACAGGCAATGGAGTATGTGACGGTATTGCTTGCGTCCGGATCTGTGGCTGTGTATGTGCCTACCAGCGTGTCTGAAATGGTGCATGATCAATATTTTTTAAATGTAAACAATGAATGAATTCAAAGAATATTATATATATTGTTTAAGTTTATAAATCTTTCAATAGTTTTATCATTCGATAAAATTATCATTGATGTCTTGACTCTTGGATTTAATGCTCCAGTGTTAACCAATTGATAACAAAATCAGCTAACGCTTCGTTGAAGAGGAAAGCTGTAAATTATGTATCTTATATTGAAACCAAAAAGAACTCAATTGTTAATCATTATTGAAAATGTGACAAAATGGTACATTATGCCGTAAGGCATCAGCAAATGATAGAGTTGCAAATACGTGCTTCTAGCTATCTAAATTCTTACAATGATATATGTATTTATTTTGTTTTAATGTATCTGATTGAAATAATAATGCTTAAAATAATGCTTTTAATACTTGAATCATTTTAGGCTTTAATTTACAAATTGCTGTTCTAATTAGTGTATTCCAGTTACTATTCGATCATAAAAAAGGAAAACAAAAACATGAAAATACTCATATCCGCCCGACAACTGTCCGATATAAATGGTCCTGATGCTGTTTATATGACGTCATTGTCATATGGTAAGTAAAGCGTGATTATATAAATAGAACGTTTAGCATTTAATATTTAGCTTTTTTAAAAAACAACCCAAGACAATTAACACATTATGAAAACTGATTTAACTCAGATATCTATTTACCAGCGCCAGACTTGTCCTCAACACACGCTGTGAATTGTGCTTCTGCGTAGGCTGGTGCTTCGTTGACGTCGGTAATAGTGAGTGTTATAGTGGCTGTTCCAACAGCGCTGTCACCACTATCAGTAGCCCTGAAATGAATAAACAAGTTAGCGTTAATTTAAAATAAAGAAGTTAAAGTACCATTTAGTTTAATATTCTATTCGAATAATTTCCCGGTTAATAAAAAACCATGACTAAGTATGCAATATAGTGACTTTAAAATAGTCGTTAGCATCTGAGGTTTTTCTTATAGTTTTATGGTACCAAGCAATCCAGTTGTGTTAATATTTTAGAACTGCTAAATATAACTAACATTTGTCCAAATAATTATCATATGAACAGCAGTATAATGCACTCTTAAGATTAAATTTGAAAGGTAAATTAAATCATCAAATGCATACGTACTTAATTTTAAAAATAAGAGTTGGAGCCGTTTCAAAATCCAGTGTTTGGCCGGTTGCCAAGGACACTACGCCAGTGGCTGCATCTATTGTTCCTTTACCACCTGCATCATCAACAAGATTATAGGAGGCAGCAGCGTTAGCCACGCCGCTGTCAATAGTTGCTGTGGCTGTAAAGAGGGCTGTCCCAGCATTGGTGTCTTCTGCTATTGCATTTCCGACAGGAATCTCAATACTGCCATCTGCACTACTTGCAATCTGTAATGTGTTTGATAATTACCTCTGCCTAAGTAAACTACAACATCCAAATGCCAAAAACCATAATATGGATCGTATATTTACTGCCTTTTTGAAAAGTGACTTACAACCTATATTTGAATTAAATGATAAGTTCATCACAGCGGGCGAATTCTAGTACCTGATTAAGCAAAATGCTATTTTGAAGAATCACATTTAATATGAATCATAAAATAAATGACTCCACTATTGGACTATTGGACTATTTGCATGGCGACTCTACAGCACATGGGCGATGTCATCCGTGAACCGGAGTTTGTTATAGGTTCACTTACATCTTGTTAGTAAATACTAATTTGTGTTATCATGTTTATATAGATAGCTCTACCGAGATAAGTATCACCTAGTTCTTTTTCTTTGGTGTTAACAAATAATAGTTCCCTTTTTTGAAGGGCCATTAGCACATCCCTCTGGTGGTTATCGTACCTACGCATCTTCGGCATCTTACCACTTTACTAAATTTACTCTTTTATAAGTTAAAAAAGTTTATCTTAAACACCCAACCAGCAGTCAAATTAGTGATGCACATCAAACGTGATTGTGTGCGTTGTTTAAAATCGGTGTATCTGTTGTAAGGATACTTTAAACATTGGTTTTAAAGGTACCTTCTTTTAATTGTAAACATAAACCAGTTCGTGAATGAATGTACATGAAACTTATTTTACTTTGCTTTAAGATGCACTATTATGCCCAAATTAGATTTACGACAATTAATATAATTGTTTTAATTTACCGAAAAGGTCAAATAAATGTCAAAAACAATGGTTCTTATTAAATTTAATTTGAAAGAAAGATGCAGAAAAATCAGTAATTCATCCTAATGAGCCGATAGGAAATGACAGTAAATATCTCACCAATCATTTAATATGTTGGCGTTTGCAGCTATTAAATACACGATTACAATCATGTTATCAGTAATTCATATATTCCATAAATGCATTATTTAGTAAGAAGTTAAAGGTTTATCACTCAGAATATATGTCTGTTATACATGTGTATGTATTAATTTTGAATAAGAGTGTCACTTTAAATACACCTTTGTTGGGGTGTTAATGATTTTTATCAAATTATTTACGTACTAATTAGCGTTTAAACATAGACAACAAACGCACCAAATAAGCTTAAGTTTATCAATAAATGATGTGATTTCCACTTAGGTCATCAATCACTGGAACTTACTATAAGACATTTAACGGGGTGTATGTTTAAACTTTCGACTACTGAGCTTGTTGATGAAACTTTTAATAATAAAAGTGTACGTAAAATTAACTAATTCCACTTTAAAATACTTTCATTGTGATTTTTACGCTTTATACTTAGACATTTAATTATAGTATCTTAATCAATGCAAAAAAATAAAGGTGTGTTAATAGTTGTTTTATATATCCGTTGTCTTGTGACGTCACCTGTATATCGTTTAGAGAATGTTGGGATTTGTCCCACGTCTTTAGCTTATAATGTTTTGTAAATCATTTAGTTTTATTTAACGGTTTGGTTATAATTCATATCTTCCATTTGCTCTTTCCATGACCTCACATAGTGGACTCGTCCAATCCATCCATGATACCGGTTATATAATGTGTGCCAGTGATGCATTACTTGGTCTCTGCAGATATTGCGATATTGCAATAAAATGTTGTATACACTCGCGGGGGACTAAAACTTACACTTTTTTGAAGGTCCGAGATGCCATTTCGCGGAATGAGGATAAAGGCACATAAAGCGCCACATTATTGACAGTGATTAAAGTGCCTCTTGGTACCGAGACATAGCGCCGAACGTTTAAGGTCAGTTGAAGGGATTTTTATGTGATTTCCCGATTCCCAATGATTATAGTATTATATGTGTAAAGTCAGATCAATTTGGGATTATTTATCCTAATGAAAAAAACATACAGCAGTGTAGTCTGGAGGAATATTATTTTATTTATATTTAATTTGTTTCAGAAGTTATTTCATTGCGTTGTAAAAACAGCCACACGTTGCATTAGTATTAATATGAGCGTACTCAATGGGATTTGTGTAATGATACTTAACATGGAACAGATTTTTGAACATTAAGTTGTTTAAATTTCTAAATGGAGGTTGTCAGCCCGCATTTTGTTCAGACGAAAGATGTTGTTTTGAGAGAGGTTAATTAAACAGAAAACACGCCATGCATCTTCTCGAAATAAATACAGTATCCATATGAAAACCTACAGAAACAAGTCAAATACATACAACACAAACACAAAAAAGCACAAAAACAACTCGGTACATATATACTGTTTAAACACTCTAAGGGTATTTATCAAGTATTGTTAGTTCGAAGTTTACTGCGAGGGATGGAATTGTAGACATCTCTGCACCGTGAGGTTTTTGCAAACTTTTCCCGGAATCCGGCCTAATCCGAACTGATATATGATGTTGGGTTTTAGTAATGCAGCGTCAATGCAACAAACATGCGATTTTCGAATGTTTATATTAAATTAATAATGTAACTTTAAAAGGACGTAAATGAGCTTTACGCTTAACTCCCACCTGATACTTTCAAGAGTATTCGGGAGTTCAACCAATTTAAACCAATTGACTAACTAGAGACAGCCTAATTTCGCTTTCGGTCTATGGTACCAAAGGTCTACGTTGGATCCATAAAAATCAAAAAGACCATATCGCTTTATGTAAAAAGCGTAGTAGAACACACGCGATTGAAATTTATAAAATGAACAACAAATGTACAAAATGCAACTTGTGCCGTGTGCTGGTAATAATATGTCAATTTTATATATTATACTTTTTATTCGTTTGTGTTTACTTCATGATTAATCTGATTTCTGAAAAGCATTTTGGTCATTAATGTAAGCCTGAATCTACTAATCATAAATGACTTTAAGATATCATTAAGTCAAGGGTCTTTCAACATCCTTTTGTATGTTGTTTTTTTTGGATAATTATTATTTACAGTAAGATAACAATAACGATATATATTTTTTCACACACCAGATCTATGAACGCCGTAGGACACCATAAAAAGAAAGTAATATCCCGAAACATCATGCCAAAGTAGATCGCAGCGTTTTTTCTGTCGGCAAGGCTCTACCGCCCCGACCTGACAATTTATACTGCAGAATGCTATGGTTTCTACGGCAGCAGGACAACATCACCTTATTTAGACAGATTTAATATGGGTTGTGTTTTTCAATTGCAAATAAACTGACACCTGAGAGCACATGGACTTTAATATTTGAGTAATTTTATTCAATTTGTTTTCAATGGGCTACAACAGTTTTGCATGCGCCATCAATAAATACCAAATAGGCCCTGGAATAAACAAATACCAACGAAAGTGCAAGGTTAAACACTGCACTCTCTGCGTTTTGAACATGATTGTTTTAAATATTTACATTCTCATCCTGACATTGCAAAGAAAGTGAAAGAACACTTTGTTATCCGTATTCAAGGACCAATTAGATTTGCAGACAGTCTCCAGGGATTTTAATGACGACTGCAATACACACACAGCTTGTTATTAATTCAATGCCTTTTTGACAAAAAAAAAGCAGAACAAAATATTTGTTGGTACGATGCATCTTGAATTGTTACGACGATTCATTTATAACGAGGCGCTGTACAGGCTGTGTCCTGCGCCGGCTGTTTTGCCAAAGCACCTGAGCAAACACAAGATAAATATATGGGGGTAAATACAGCCAGGTAAATATGTACCTCATGCTAAAATAAGTCTCTTATTTTTAAAGTAAAGTTCTATAATAATTATTATTATTATTATTATTATTATTATTATTATTATTATTATTATTATTATTATTCATGAAAACCAGATGTGTTTTGTATAGCAATAAATCAATATAGTGAAAGCATTTTGTTTGTCAGGTACTTTGTACTTTTCCAATCCCTTGTACTGCTGCAATCAATTAAAATCTCTGAACCGGAAAAATGCAATTAATATTTCACTGATGTATTGCTATAATAATATTCAAATTGAAACCATAGGCCAGTTCGAACCCTTTCTAAAGGCACAAAACTAAGGCTGATACCTAAAACATCATACATGCACCAGACAAGGCTTTCGCAACAAACTACATATATTTCGATCACAATCTTTGAAAATATTTTGTGGACCAATATCATTTACAAGTGCGAAAGACCGAAAAACACTGTTTAATGGTAAACAGCTATATACATAGACGCACAAGTTTTTTTGAACATTTAGTTTCGAGTTAGAAATTGTAGCAGCAGGTGAGTCAAATAAAAATGCTGCTCTCTCTGCAGGATATGTCATATAAATATATATGCAAAAAGCTACAGAAACATGCTCAGTAGCAAAAAGTTTAAACATAAACCCGGTTTAGTGGCAATGGGCAACGCCAAAGACATAGAACACAAATTCACAAACAAGAAACATAGAACAGCACACAACTATATATATAAATAATTGGTATGTTTATCAAGAATTGTTAGGTACCGCCTTGGAACGGTCAGTAAAATGTAAATTTACTGGGGGTTTAAACCAGTTTATGTGCACAAACCTGACTCTTATCCCAACAATTCTTAATAAAGATAAAACGCAAAAGATAAATCTTATCAAAGTATGCATTAACTTGAGGAAACTTATCAATAAAACAAATAATAACAAAAACGAAAAGGTAAACCCCAAGTACTTCAATGATTAGAGATCCCAACTCTATCTGCAGACGGAGGAAAAAATTCAGAGCATCTAATGCAAATACTTTTCAAAGATACGATGCAGTCATCGTTAGAAACCAAAAGCTTCACACACAGTCTGCCTTAAAAGGTTTAAAACTGTGTGATCATAGAGTTTCATAATAAAAAGCATCATTGTACTTAAACTGGGAACAAATGAAGAAAAACATTATTAAAAATAAAAGCGACTAGTATATGCTATTTTCTCCTTCCAAATGATTTGAAAACGTAAAATATTTGAAGAAATTTAAGTCACAGCCAAAACACTCTGAGTCAGTCAACACGTGTCACCAAAAACGGTTTTAAAGATAACATGAATTAGCAAATTCTTCATAAAAATTAAAGCACTGAAAGTTTAGTTATGAAAGGATGCTATATTCAACCCAATATCTTGTTTCAGGTATTCATCTTCAAATGCAAGAAGGCAAGTGCTCTTCAAAATATTGCCTTTATATTCACGGTTTAAATAAAATCCAAGTAATTCATTAAGTCTATCTGCCCAACTGCCTGCTGGAAACATTTTAATTTTACGAATTTTCTTTAAAACATCACCATAAAAATCGGGATAAGCAATACTATCAGCAATGAGCGATTTAAGACTACTATTGTACTTTGATATTAGATTATAATGACCATTAACAAATTTAGAGAAAGTTTTTCTTAATTTAAAATATCGGAAACCCTGTTTTAGAAGTTTTTGCGTCATAAGTTTACTGCAAGAGCTGATTTTTTTTTTACATCTGTACATATTCTAGCAAATCGTATTAACTGTGCAATAAAAACACCATACGATGGTGAAATAGGAACATCACCACCTAAAGAAGGGTAATTAATTATTTTAAAATTAAAATCATCACGTTTATCATAAAGATTGATGCTCAATATATCATCCTTTACTTCTAGTTGCAAATCTAAATAGGATGTTTTTAAAACGGATGTATTAGATTTATTAAGTTGCAATTGTGAAGGGTATATCGAATGAATGTTATCTGTAAACACAGGATTATCTAAACTTAGAATATCATCAATATATCTAAACGTGCTATTGAATTTATCAAAAAGGGCTAGATCTCCAGACTTTAATAATCTTAACATATATTCACTTTCATAGCAGTATAAAAACCTGGTTTGCCTCCTGGATTGTTTTGATTTAAGCCGCAATTTTAAGTAATGTGTGGTATAATTATAAAACTGAAGGACGAACATTGTTATATATACACAATTATTTATGTATTAAATATGTTGTCGAAAATCCTTGGCAAAATATTTCTTTAAAACAAAACTAGTATATCTAAATACAATGTGTACATCTGATTTTCTTTTATCGCGTGTAGCTATTTGGACAATTTCGAGGCAGGTATACAAGAGTTGAAAGCTACCGCACATATTTTTTCATATACATTTTGTTTAAAAAATTAACAGTGAATAAACATGCACAGCTAAGACGTTAGTGTTCTAATAGCCATACACTAACTGAATGAGGTGACACAGGACATATATGAGTTTATCTAAATGTTATAAGTCGTTTTTAATCTTTAGATTCAATGCAATTTTGTTGTGTGTAGAAATAGCCGCCGGTCTTTCTTATATTGTTTCCACCACGGATCGGATGCCCACATCACCAGTCCCAACATTATTTAAATCGTGATGTACGCGATGCGGAAGCACACAGCATGTACAAGGAATGACATAATGTGGGATGGGGTACAGTGTGTGTAAGAACAAGCCGCCTGGGAGGATCTTTTGACAAAGCGCCGCGTGTCATGAAAACGGAGTAACGGCCCAAATAATGCAGGCACAACTGATTTTAGTTTGGTTAAAATAACTGAGAAACAATAAAATGATATTTCACTTTCACTCTTCGACTATCCTTTGTTTCCTAAATTTTCAAATCGGCGCGGTTATTTTCTACTGCTGAGATTTCCTAAAATTATGTTGTAAAATTATATTATGTACAGGTGTATTTCAGTAGTGAAATATTTTTCAAATACAATATATATTACGTTTATGTCTTACATTATTTCGATCTGATTGAATTTCATCAATGAACGCTCTGATTTCCGCAAGCAAATAACACATTGTATTTACGTAAGATTGATATTTTAGATAATTGTTTTGGTTGTTTTTCAATTTAAAACGTCCATATAAGTGTACGCACGCTCCAGAACATTTCGATTCTGTTTCCATTTCAATTCTAAAATTCCTTTTTTATTCTACAATTGTTTAACAAATGTTCATGTATATAATGTTGTTATTTCGATGGTTTATGTTTATTCTATATCAACCAAAAAACTCTAGGTGCGACAAATCTGACTTTCCTGAAGTTCCCACGTTAATAATGATAGTTTGTGTTGTCGTCGCCTTTGAGTTGTTGTTGTTGTTTTTTATATTCTAAAAGTGCTTATCCGGTCAACCGTGTGAAGCTGGACACGCATTGTGCCCTATCATTTTTTCGCGAATCTTATCGCGATGAGCCCATAAGTAAGATACAATGGTGCCGCAGGATTTCATGCGGACGTTACATGGTACTAGGACGAGAGAATGGCGGGAGCCGTCGGATACACGTACTATTTTTAACAACGCACGGGGCTCGTGGTGGACAAATTTGGTATTGAATCACACAGGTATATCAGATTGTAGAATACTTATACGATTTGAAGAGCCAGAAACTCAGAACAGTCCGTCCCAAAATTATTCGGCTTCCGCCCGAATTATGTTGGGGCCGTACTGGACCGGTGCAATTTTGTCTCTAACGTGTATGCTAGCCTACGGTCAGTTAGAAATCTTCTCACATCGCACTCAAGTTTAAATGTTCAATCATGATAATAAACATTCTTTTTCAGAATGTTTGTTTTCTAAATTAATGGATTATTAAAACCTATTAAAGATATATTTGCCCGCAGACAATAACAATGTCCAAGTTTGACACCAACAAATCACAACAAATTGTTGGTGTTTTTTTTTTCTTGCCGACCTCAAAATGATATTGAAAAGGGAGTATAAACTCAAATGCAGTCATAAATGAGTATTTTTTGGTCGATATATCCAAGAAACATTACATTAAGATTCCGCTTTTACTCTGTGACTATCTTATGTTGTATTTATTTCGAAATGGCCGTGGTCGCTTCCAGATTATTGTTATAATTATTATTATTATTATTATTATTATTATTATTATTATTATTATTATTATTATTATTATAAACTATTAGTATTAAATCATTTCATTAGTCCCCCGCACGATAGAAATCTCTTATTTTAAATTTGTTTTATCATTTTAAAACATAAATTCGCGTGAACGCAAGGTCCCGAACGTTTTGTTTTAAATTTCAAATTATATTTAAATTTAATACAAATGCAGTTAAATTCTTAAAATTATTATTGCTATTAGTGCGGTTTATTTTATTCTAAAAAAACAAATAAAAATACTATTTTGTTCCATAATACCGACGTTCCCGAACGTTAATAACGATATTCTTTGTTTTCGTCGCTTTTCAGTAGTTTGCTCTGGGGGTTTTTTAATATTGTCATAGCATTTATCCGGTCTATTTATTTACTACCACGCAATTCTGTCTGTTAAGAAGTAATTCGAAATTATTCCTGTTCTTTTGTGGAGGAAACGGGAGACGGCCGAGAGATGTCAGATACACGAACAATTTTAAATATCGTACGGGGCTCGCGATGGACTCGCACGGACATTGTATGATACTTAAACGATTTGTAGGATTCGAAACTCCGAAAAGTTCGTTACGAATTCGTACGGCATCCGCTCGAATCTTGTTCTGCGCCAGTACAATGCTGTCTTCGACGTGTATGCAATATGGTCAGTCATGACAACAAATGCGTGTTCATAATGTGTGTTTTCAAATTGAGTATCTTAAAAAAAGAAACGCATTCTATATGGTATCGGAGGATTTCGGGGTGTAACAAAATAAATCAATTTGATGTAATATTTATATAAAAAGTACAAGCTCAATAGCCAAAGGTTTAAACATAAACTTGATTTGTTTTAGAATCCTTGGTATCAAAGGTCTACATTGAATCTATGAAGATCGTTTTAGACCTTTTTGCTCCGCGTAAAATAGCATCAGAAAAACTAAAACTTTAGCAAAACACAAATGATTGATATTCATAGCAGTTAATAATATAAAAACATATTGTTGTGTTTTGAAGGTAAAATAATGTCACCAATAGTGTATTATTCTATTTGTTTAAGCTTATTTTCAACAAGAAATACTCGCTCATTAAAGTAGATATAAATCATCTCTGATTTCATCGTAACCAGATAATGCTGATTTTGATTTTAAGATACCATGAAGTCAAAAGCCGTTAAATATTCTAAATGTTCTTTCTGGTTGTTATAACATTAAAAATGAAATCAAACGTAATTAAATCCTTAAACATACCAGATATCTGAACGCCGCAGAACACCATAGCACAGAAAAATATATCCCTAAACATCGTGACAAAGTGGATCGCAGTTGTGTGTGGAGTGTTTCTTAATCAGCCGACAAAGTGCTACAGCCCCGACCTATCAAGTTATACTGCAGAATGCTAGGGTTTCTACGGCAGCAAGGCAACATTACCTTATTTGGACAAAATGCTATGTGAGTTGCAAATTTTAATTGCAAACACACTAGCACTTGAGGACTCATTGACTTTAATATACGACTATTTTTATTTTATTTGGATAATAAATGGATATTAAATGGATTAATTATGGATTATCAATGGGCTATATCTGTTTTGAGGAGCCTTCAAAAATACAAAGTGGGCCCTGGAGGCTCTGTAATAAACACATACTAACGAATTAACGTGGTTAAATACTGCACTGTCTGCGTTTTGAAATTGAAACTTGTACTTGTTTACAATCTCAAGCTGTCAATGTTTTATTTTGCATCACAGACAATCTCCCGGAGATGTTTATGACGGACGCAATACAAACAAAACTTGTTATTAATTCAATACACTTTTTAACAAAACAAGAACATAATTATATGTTTGGTACGAAGCAATTTAATTGGGATTAAATTTATAACAACGCGCTGAACAGGCTTTGCTATGCCCACGTGGATTTACAAAATCACCTGAGCAAACAAGGGGGGTTTGTGCTGTGGTTGTGGTTGGGGTAAACACAGCAAGTATGAGCTCTAGTGTACTCGTTTTATGATTTATTTAAACTTCTACCTAAATATCTGTCTTATAAATAAAGAACCACGTTTTCATATATTCAAAGGATGTAAGCTTATGTGTTTCCATAGCAAAATAGGTTATGAGTATAACGTCAAAATTGGTGATCGTTTTTAACGTCAGCATATTTCGTTAATATAAGCATTGAGTACATTTTGTTTGTCAAATGTTCGTTCACTTTCCATAGTACTGACTATGGCACAACTTACTTTCAAAGTGGCAATTATGTTATTTGATTTATGTTAAAAGAATTTGGGGCATCCATGTCTCTTTGACACAATTTTAGTTTTCATTCATCATCTGCTTAAAGCTTAAAACTCATTTACCTATTTTTGAATCCGAAAAATGTACTGATCACAAGAATTCATGCCACAAATGATGATATGAACATTGTTTTAAAGCGGTGTGCGCGCTGACGTTGGTTTTTGAGAGCAAACCGGGACAAATCAGTGACCTTTATCAAAATGTCATCGAGTTATGCTCCGGACAAGGAAAAAAGCAACGGACCGACCGACATATATAACTCAAAACTCAATTATTATAATAAGATTTTAATTTTATAAATTCAAATAATGCTTAACAATTCTCATTGCGTTTAAGAAGGAACGATACGAATTTTCACGCGTACGATACGATTGCTGATAAGATTGCCGCGTTTGCTTCTACATTATACACATCAACTCACCTTACATACTCATGAACACCATAAATTTAAACTTATTAAATTTGCACCATACGATGTTCTCCAATTCAATTGTATTAAACTAAATGTCAGCTAGATCTGAATATCCTTAAATGACAATGACTCCAGGACCTGAATCTGTATTGTATATTATTATAAATGCAAGTCCATATACAGTCAAGTACATGCAAAGAGTATTTGAACTAGCAATTAATAGTGAAAAATGCATGCAAAGACGCAATGTCGGAATAAAAAACATATTCCTGAAGGTAATATTTATCAAGCATTCATAGAAAAAATAAACAGAAAGGTAAATAAATTACACAGCAGAACTATGATAATGATATCAGTGCCAAACATGCAATCTAGTGAAAATTATCTTACTGATTTTTTTTCGTAAATATTAACCAGACAGCTAGATAATTATCGCGAACATTAAGTGGTTAACAACAACAATTTGCGAACAGTATCTGGATATCTTACGGCAGTAATATTCCACCATATATTCTAGATAATGGTATTGTATCAATATTACCAATTGTATAAAAGATTTACATACGTACGTTGAAAAGAGGATGTTTTCAATAGAAAACTGCTATTAAGGTTAAGTACAAAAGAAGATTATGGATTTACTATGCCATTGACTATTTATAATGTTAAATTTTGATGCCTAGTGTCCACATATGATGCTGGTATTATTTAAAAGTCATGACTTCTGATTACTTATATGTAAATAAATAACTGAATATACCTATCCAAAACCGTAATGTTTGTTTGCTTTTAAATCGGAAGAGAAAAAGACGATTGTTCAATTATTTATATTGAATCTATGAAGATCGTTTTAGACCTTTTTGCTCCGCGTAAAATAGCATCAGAAAAACTAAAACTTTAGCAAAACACAAATGATTGATATTCATAGCAGTTAATAATATAAAAACATATTGTTGTGTTTTGAAGGTAAAATAATGTCACCAATAGTGTATTATTCTATTTGTTTAAGCTTATTTTCAACAAGAAATACTCGCTCATTAAAGTAGATATAAATCATCTCTGATTTCATCGTAACCAGATAATGCTGATTTTGATTTTAAGATACCATGAAGTCAAAAGCCGTTAAATATTCTAAATGTTCTTTCTGGTTGTTATAACATTAAAAATGAAATCAAACGTAATTAAATCCTTAAACATACCAGATATCTGAACGCCGCAGAACACCATAGCACAGAAAAATATATCCCTAAACATCGTGACAAAGTGGATCGCAGTTGTGTGTGGAGTGTTTCTTAATCAGCCGACAAAGTGCTACAGCCCCGACCTATCAAGTTATACTGCAGAATGCTAGGGTTTCTACGGCAGCAAGGCAACATTACCTTATTTGGACAAAATGCTATGTGAGTTGCAAATTTTAATTGCAAACACACTAGCACTTGAGGACTCATTGACTTTAATATACGACTATTTTTATTTTATTTGGATAATAAATGGATATTAAATGGATTAATTATGGATTATCAATGGGCTATATCTGTTTTGAGGAGCCTTCAAAAATACAAAGTGGGCCCTGGAGGCTCTGTAATAAACACATACTAACGAATTAACGTGGTTAAATACTGCACTGTCTGCGTTTTGAAATTGAAACTTGTACTTGTTTACAATCTCAAGCTGTCAATGTTTTATTTTGCATCACAGACAATCTCCCGGAGATGTTTATGACGGACGCAATACAAACAAAACTTGTTATTAATTCAATACACTTTTTAACAAAACAAGAACATAATTATATGTTTGGTACGAAGCAATTTAATTGGGATTAAATTTATAACAACGCGCTGAACAGGCTTTGCTATGCCCACGTGGATTTACAAAATCACCTGAGCAAACAAGGGGGGTTTGTGCTGTGGTTGTGGTTGGGGTAAACACAGCAAGTATGAGCTCTAGTGTACTCGTTTTATGATTTATTTAAACTTCTACCTAAATATCTGTCTTATAAATAAAGAACCACGTTTTCATATATTCAAAGGATGTAAGCTTATGTGTTTCCATAGCAAAATAGGTTATGAGTGTAACGTCAAAATTGGTGATCGTTTTTAACGTCAGCATATTTCGTTAATATAAGCATTGAGTACATTTTGTTTGTCAAATGTTCGTTCACTTTCCATAGTACTGACTATGGCACAACTTACTTTCAAAGTGGCAATTATGTTATTTGATTTATGTTAAAAGAATTTGGGGCATCCATGTCTCTTTGACACAATTTTAGTTTTCATTCATCATCTGCTTAAAGCTTAAAACTCATTTACCTATTTTTGAATCCGAAAAATGTACTGATCACAAGAATTCATGCCACAAATGATGATATGAACATTGTTTTAAAGCGGTGTGCGCGCTGACGTTGGTTTTTGAGAGCAAACCGGGACAAATCAGTGACCTTTATCAAAATGTCATCGAGTTATGCTCCGGACAAGGAAAAAAGCAACGGACCGACCGACATATATAACTCAAAACTCAATTATTATAATAAGATTTTAATTTTATAAATTCAAATAATGCTTAACAATTCTCATTGCGTTTAAGAAGGAACGATACGAATTTTCACGCGTACGATACGATTGCTGATAAGATTGCCGCGTTTGCTTCTACATTATACACATCAACTCACCTTACATACTCATGAACACCATAAATTTAAACTTATTAAATTTGCACCATACGATGTTCTCCAATTCAATTGTATTAAACTAAATGTCAGCTAGATCTGAATATCCTTAAATGACAATGACTCCAGGACCTGAATCTGTATTGTATATTATTATAAATGCAAGTCCATATACAGTCAAGTACATGCAAAGAGTATTTGAACTAGCAATTAATAGTGAAAAATGCATGCAAAGACGCAATGTCGGAATAAAAAACATATTCCTGAAGGTAATATTTATCAAGCATTCATAGAAAAAATAAACAGAAAGGTAAATAAATTACACAGCAGAACTATGATAATGATATCAGTGCCAAACATGCAATCTAGTGAAAATTATCTTACTGATTTTTTTTCGTAAATATTAACCAGACAGCTAGATAATTATCGCGAACATTAAGTGGTTAACAACAACAATTTGCGAACAGTATCTGGATATCTTACGGCAGTAATATTCCACCATATATTCTAGATAATGGTATTGTATCAATATTACCAATTGTATAAAAGATTTACATACGTACGTTGAAAAGAGGATGTTTTCAATAGAAAACTGCTATTAAGGTTAAGTACAAAAGAAGATTATGGATTTACTATGCCATTGACTATTTATAATGTTAAATTTTGATGCCTAGTGTCCACATATGATGCTGGTATTATTTAAAAGTCATGACTTCTGATTACTTATATGTAAATAAATAACTGAATATACCTATCCAAAACCGTAATGTTTGTTTGCTTTTAAATCGGAAGAGAAAAAGACGATTGTTCAATTATTTAGGGTCAACACAGTGTTTTGTAATTTTTGAGTCAGTATAAAAGTCACATATTTTTCATTCACAAACTCCACCCCTTTCAAATGATGATAAACTAATATGGTCTAGGCAAACATCACAATATGACATTATTGTTCATCGGAATCCATAAAACATAAAAACAAACAAATTAAATTTGTAATAAATCAAGAATGATTTGTAAGCCTTTGGTTATATTGGAAATATTAGGGCGTAATAGATTTGGACGTACTTCAAACTAAACTGTAAATTATTCACCACAGGGAACGAATCTGTGCAATAAATTATTTTTGGCAATTAATACCATCAGTATAACAGGAAGGCTTAGAGTATTGGCGTCTCTTCATAGCGTGAAGATTATCAGTCAACATTTGCTTTGAGCGAATGCGCCCTGCTATAATTCATTTAAATTTAAAAGCTAGACTGTAACCAAACTACTTTCTTTTAAAGATGTGTTAACTATCCCTATCCTTTTTCTAGATGTCGATCACCCATCACCTCTTATATTTAAAGTGGCAATATGATACAAATAATGTATTAACTTTATTCAATATACACAAACGCAATAACATCCTTTTAAGAGAAAACGTTGTGCACTCTGACACATCACTGTCTATCGTCTGTCGTCGTGGCGGCATGCAGATAAAAGCTTACATACGAAAACACGTGACATGACCCAAAACTCGCCACACTTCTGTGCTTATGTGTAGCGCCTTTTGCCCCAGCTTTGTGGCCCAGCCAAGTAAAATCCACTCAATTGCAGTGATCACTAACTAGTCTCGTACGTAGATAAAATGGAAGAAATTTGCCATGTCGTTCTGACGCTTTGGTAGGGCACCAACCAGTAAGAACGAAACATCAGCGCACCAATTGAAACATATATTATTTCATCATGTATTGAATGAGAAGTTAATTTCATGATATATTTCAAAATGACGACAATGCGCATTTTTGGCCTCCTTTAAGATTACGCTTCATTTGAATCGCTTATCTCCGACATGAGAGCGGCGGCTGCGTCTCGGCGATCCCTTTGAGCTGCGCCCTGTTGTTTCTGAGCAGGCTGAGGTTGCACTCTGACAGGCCCTGGTCGCTGCTAGTCTTGCAGAAGTAAATGTGCGACAGGACTTGTTTGTGGCGGGACTTGCCCTTGTGTTTTTTTTCGACGGCCAATGCACGAGGCTGAGGCGGTGCAAGCCGATGCTAGTTTTCGATGAAAATGCAAAGGGCTGAGACGCTGCAGGCCGATGTTGGTTGTCGGAGGCCACAGGTAATTGTGCGACAGGATGATGCAGAGCCACTGCAGACCGATGATGTATGTTTGTTCCTGGTATATGTGCAGCAAGCGATGCTTATTATCTACTGCCACTGGTAGCTGAACGACATGACAAGACTGCGGCGCTCCATACCAATGGTTGACATTTGTGGTCCCCGGCTATATAGTGGCTGTTAGTTGTGCGGCGGTTTCAGTGTGTTGCGCGTCAAAATCTGGCAAGGTGGTCACGAGTTCTTGCGCGTCTTACGTGTATTGTCGCGTGTTGTCCCCTTTTTGATGAACGACTGTACGATTTTGTTGTGCGGCTGGTCGAAGTTGTTACCAGGAGGCCCCTGGTCGCTGCGTGACTGCGTCTTGTAAACGTTGTAGAGGCCTCTCATCATGGCGCCACTCATTTTCAATAATCAAATTGATAGCATTCCTTAGATGGAAATGAATAATATGCTTAATTGGCACGAACGGAACGTAGACATCTGTCTATGGAAACGTGTCATAGTTCAGAAGTGTTTAGGTATTTTATGCGTATGTGTAACCATTTACACTATTTATTTATAAAAGGTGATCAACAGGCGAGCTTAAAACTAAATGAAGTCGGTGTTTATTTATAACTTATATCATCGTCAGCAATTTCGGCTTCTCTTTTAGATATCGACACTGCAAACTTATCGTTCATTTTCCACGTCCGGACGTGTTCTATTTTAGACATTTGATCTCACAGGTGTTCTAGTTTAACTAAATGGTGTTCAAAAGAATGCTAACGTATAATTGATTTAATATGGTTCTCAATAGGTGTTCTCAATCTTAATCTCACTTGTTCACAAAATCGCATTAATAGATAAGCCTTTAAAATGTATTAAGGTGTTTTTATTTGTTTGTAAAATATATTTAAATATGCCATCTTTTATCACACAATCTTGAAAATGAGTGATGTGACCGGATGTTTTACTGAATCATATTTTTTGAAAACCACTGTATAAACCGACTCCAATCTTGAACTCTCCAGCCGTTATGACAATGTATGTCAAAGTTAATAATAGAGCAACACGGTCTCTGGAATTCTGGGAACGGCGTGCTAGATACAATATAAAAACGGTAAGTTTTGACCATAGTTTTTACTTTTAAGCATACTTTTTATACAAACATATATTGCGTTTATGGTTAAAATGCACCCCTTTTATACAAGAGCATTCATACAGCTACTTGTCTTTGACCTGCCTTCATGTAATCACCAGTTTTTTATTCAATACAGTTTCTTCTGCTTTTCTCGCGTAATTACATAACACTGATTTATTTCGACTAGACTTCAATGTGTTTAAAGGTAAACTGACAAAAGAGTTGACTTATTATATTTTACAGGAACTGCTCTCTGGACAACATATTACGACTGTTAAGAAAATAAATGTATGTTTCTTATAGATTTGAAAGTAAATTTATTGAAAATATTTTTTCATTCAACCATTCCAGAAAGAAGATGAGATCCCGAGTTCTGTCCTCGGATCATTGCAGCTTATTGAAATGGAGGAAAGGAGCACTACACATAATCAGCACAACTTATAATCAGCGCGACGTAATCCTTTTATGCATGTATAAATCATCCATAACTATGAAGTATTTCTGTTGGTCATATAAAACACAAATATTAAATAATAAGTGTCTAGAATACCAAGCAAAAGTATTGCATAATCAGGAGTTTCCTTTTTTGCAAGAAGCTGGTTATTCAGGTGAAAATAGGTGAGGACTTGAGGACCATTTGGGGTATAGAAGGATTGTAAAAAGGTAGCCAGATAGACCTACACCAATAGGTCTACCGGGTCATTTGAAACCCTCGATAATTATGTCATTATCAGTATACACCCATCTTTATTAACTCTCATTAATAATTCATGAGCTTACTCAGAACAAGGCTAAGACGGATGTAAACACAGCTGATAAGCCAACATGGCAAGCTATAGCGATAGAGATGTTAGTCTTATTCCGCAAATCCATACACAAAGGCTACACGTTCTACGGTCAGGGATATATTCATGATTTGAAAGGTAATACCAAACGTTTTGTTCATATGATAAAAGTACATGTACATTAACCTCAATTGGCTTTCTCTGTTACTCTGTTGACCTGATACTATCAGCAAATACACCGTATCTTACGTATTTTTAGTTTCTCTCCACAACTCTTAATTATTAGGCCAGCACATTTAGCTAATGATATTTACAGCTATGTAGGTTTATTGTCTATAGTAAGGTCTAAGCCTATTGTAAAGCACAATATCAAGCTAGATGCATGTGTCTGAAACAAATATTTATATACAGTTGGTCACTAGGAGTCAAACTGACCTGTTGTGAAGATTCCTGAGCTTTTCTCACTTTCCCACATACTTCTAAAGAAGTATGGTACCATACTACATCTAATTAAGACATCCCTTACAGTTCACCAAACAAAGTCTGGTTGCAGAGTGTCAGCAAAATGTCACAAGTTTCAAAGAAATAATGAAAGGCCATACACTGTTCAGGTACAATGTACTTTTTCCGGTTTGGTATGATTTTCAAACATTATTTATGAAACAACAGTGATAATTTGATAGCTCGATTATAAATATATTAAGAACATATAAAATCCATTTCTTTAATATTTACGAATTCCTTTCTGTTGCTTTTGTAGGTAGATTTTGGCAACAAAACCTATTCTGATCCCATCATAAATTGAACCTCATATGCATTGAATGAATGCTGCGGATATGTTACAGGTCTTTTATACCAAGTGACCGATTACAAAATACTTAGATTAAAGGCTGTACCCGAGAACGTTGCCAAAACATCAAAGTCACAAATATTGCATATGCCCAGATGAAAGAAAATCTTTGGAATGCTGCCCATGATGTTGTGGTTACTCACAAGTTCGACAGATACGGGATTTTCACTGCCTAGACCACCCAGCATACAGTCGTCCCTTTACAATGTTGTTGGAGGACCACCTGTCAAATGATCAGACAGTATAAGTCTGAAGATGATGACAGAGGCTGAACCATACCTTCTTGTAGTGGCAGTTCTTCAGATGCACATTATAACAGCCATAGGTACATCCAAGCTTAGTTAACTGATGAATTTATTATGAACGTTTTTGACGGTGTTGGTTTTCCAAACCTTCCCATATCAAATGTGATTGCTGGAATTTACAATCGCGTTTTGACTTCAGCTGAAATGGTCAAATTAGAAGAGTATATTTATCGCTAAATGAAATAAGCAAATTTGATGAGAAAACAAGACTTCAAAGTCAACGTCGTCTTTGGCATCGTATATGAGAACACAGAATTACTGCCTCAAAAGTAAGCAAAAATTTTAAGCGACGAAAAGATATTGAAAGGTTAGTAAATTAGCTGAGGTCAAAACGACCAGTTGAAACTGAAGCCATGGGAAGAGTAAATTGCCAATAAACCAGCAGCAGCCATAGCCTATTCAAAGCCAATGGGCGTAAAAGTAAATCTCTACCCTTATAATGTTGTTGTCAACCCATGAGCATCATGGCTAGCTGCAAGCCCAGACTGACAGGTATATAATCCGACAAGATATCCCTTTTGGTCTTCTTAAATTAAAATGTCCTCAAGTGAGCAGTGTACTAGAGGCATCTTGACTCAAGAACGATGCCACGAAAAGCTTAAAACTGAAGAAAAACCATCATTACCACTATCAAGTCCTATCTGAGAAGGCAGTGACAGGTGAGTGGTGAGATGTTTTGGTATGGTGTGAGAATGACTATCATAAAAAACCATATACCTCAACCGAGATATTTAAAATAATGTGAAAGACAAAGTGGCCACATTCTATTTCGACTCTTTTATTTGCATAAACGTGTACGTTAAGAATACAAAATTAACTGCGTCACTTAAACGGAGCAAATAGTGTGTACTTGCATGATATTCTCTATACACACAAACGTTTACAGCAAAATTGTTTGGTTTCATTTCAACCCAAAATAACTATGCATTACTCTTTTTTCCATGAATGGGCAATAGGTCCTGTAAAGTTTGACAATTGACAGGCAACAGCTCACAACTGATTTGCTGAGCCTGGTAAAGACAATGGAGCATCAAATAGTTGAATTTCTTTTATCCTTCTGTTGACTCTTTCGATATGGATACGCAACTTTGCAATTTGTTCCGTCTCTTTATTTTTGGATTTGATAATGTAAGTTTAAAATGGTGGAGTATTTAGGGTAACTTTTTTCTCACAAAATATCTTGCTCTAGCAAAACTACCCTAAACATACGGAGAAGCAAGAACAATTCATCAATAAGAAGCATATTTTTTTTTCTACCAAAAAGACGAATCGTACTGCCAAATCTTGCTCTAGCAAAACTACGTCATCTCTGCTGCTCTTTTGTCTGCAAAGGAAAGATCATATGTTCAATATTGCACTGTTCGTAATTTAAAACTTTCATTTTAAGGTTGTCTTTGTGAAAACTATTATTTTTTTTTTGTAGAATACGTTTGTGAAGTTCTTACTGTTTTATGGTGCTAGTATATTTCTCTTAAGCTTTCTTCTCTTTGGCGTCTCCTTCTGCCAGTCAAAAAATACTAGGAACAGCATCTGGCTTTAAACGTCTTCTGTTTGGAGACTAACCAGTATAGTCATATTTGTTGAAGTGTTTTCAGCAAAACACTGTTGTTTTAGAAATCTACAGTATACCATTGATAAACTTAATTGTCGTTATAAGAACATTCTAGTACTGTATTAAATTATTTTCCAATTAAAAAACACACCAAAAACCATTTTAGAATTAAAACTCTTTAATATCAAAGCAAAAAGTAATTTCAATCAGTTGAAAGAATGTCATACATGTTTCTGTGTATTTGATGAAATATACGATATTATGTATAACCTTTAGCATGCTACCGCCCCCATACACTGTACTACCTAGTGCCACTGTATACACTTTATCAGGCTGCAACCGTGTTATTTCTAAGAACATGCTTAGAAATGGCAACTGATCCAATACAGTTTTATAATTCAGCTTTACAAAAGAATAAAAAGTTTGAACCTTTGTTTTACGAATACTTATAGATTTATAAACTTCAATTTACAATATTTAGCACAAAATATGACAAAATTTACAAATGTTCTTACTTTTCCAGAACAGTGAACAGTTTATGTATCCTATAATTACAATAACTCACACATATTGGATACATTTTGATAATCTTTTTGAGAATGTACATGTCTTTCAATAAAAAACACAATGTTTGTATTCTATGCAAATTTCAATTCGGTTTTTCTGTTAGTTTCATTTAGTTTTATTAGTGAATTGCAGGTGAACAGTCAACCTTGTAGTTCACCAATGTGTGAAATGGTTCAAAACACATAGGCCAGTCACATTTCCTGCATATGTATATTGTCTGATGTCTTCTTCTATCTCTGTTTGAGCAAACACAGCAGTCTGGGTTGGATCTTTTGTTGTTTGCCTTCCTTTTTAGGTTGAGTGCAAGGAAATGTTCACCAACGATAAGTCGACACAGTGCTTCATTTACAGGTCTGCCTCCGTTTGCGTTTTTCCTCACATATCCTTGCAGAAATCCATGATCAATTTTCAAACGAAACTTTTTTGCATTTATTCGTTTGTCAGAAATACTCCTACGGATAATAATGCTTGTACTCATTCACAGGATTTCTAGGTGGGGCCTCGTTTGGTTCATCACGAGGCAAGACATTTCGACCAGCATCGCCATCATCTCCACTGTCTGGGCCGGAGTCTGAAATTGTATTTAGTAATAAATACAGGAAATAAAATACAGTTAAATTTTATATTGGCAAGATGTGCTCCTGATAGATGCAACTAAGTAAACAAATTACATTAACAGATTTTATCAGCTGTCAGAAGAAATAAGATCAACTGTTTTGTTGCTTTCAAACTCCAATTTGACAAAAAATAAACAAACTTATAAACAAATGAATAATAAAAACTTAGACAATTAACAAACCTTCAGAAAAATCACTTTCACTGCCACTATCAGCGAATATTTCCCGTAAAACAGCTTCTGCATCCATCGAATGTCAATAATTATCAAGCACCTGCATCAATTCGGTCAATTCGTAATTGGTGGGAAAACAACTAGGTAGAAAGACAATTTTTCACTCTTTGTTGACATTTCTTCGATAAAACGGAAGTTAAACATTCTCACTCATTTGCAAAAGGATATTTGGGTTGGGTCTAAAGTAATGACATTTTCCATATTCCAAGCGAGTGCCCAATCTCGACGAACGTATTTGCCCCGAGCGTGTCGAAGTACTTTTATGCTGTCGAATATGTTCGACTTCAGCAGGCTATGGTATAGGCGAATGCGTTCGCCCGTAGCATGCTAAAGGATAATAAAGATTCCTAAAACATAGGCCCTTTGTCTCGCCTGGTTTTGGCAATCCATTTTTTACGTTTTCATTCTACTATTGGCATGTTTTCAATGTTAGTCATTTCTACCATTTGGGTTACAAAAAGGCACACAACAGAAATAATTTGATATTTTATTGCCTTTTCCTACATTTAGATCACTGCTATCACCTGTAGCAGCCATAGCTAGTTCCTTTCATCTGACCCATCTAAGCCTCGTTCAGATAATGAAATGCTAAGCATGCATTGAATTTAAGAATGGGCTATACTTTAGCTTAAATGAAGAGAAAAAGTCTTAATTAATCGAATGATAGTTTGAAACATACTTTTAAAATTATCATGCAGTGAACTTAGTGTTCCTTATTTTAATTGGTGTGAAGTGGGTACAGAATTTGATGGTTTGCCGATTTTCAAAGCCGGCACTGCCCCTACACTTATAAGGAGACGTCGAATGCACATACATACTGGCGATGATGTAACACTTTTGTTGTTTTATGTTTTTGAATTAAGTTAAAATAACATTTTTTACAAACTGACTTAACCGGAGTATTTACCCCTTATCTAACTGCCGTACAAATGGAAGGTCATGATATGTAAACATGCATGTTCCCTATGACACGGAGAACATGTATTGCTTATAACAAATAGATAACACATAACTTAAATGACAGATTCTAAACTCAAAGTACGATATATGCTGTGCCTTCAATAGCTTAAAGCAAAATCTAAAATTTGAAAACGATCTCAATTAAAACTTGAATTAATGATGACACCTATGAATCTTGCAAAAAGAAACGGCTGGATTGCTTTAATCATGTAATGCATATAAAGGTCTATACTTGATACCTCATGTACTTCGACCTGTCTGTAAAGTTTAAAGAGGACAGGTAACTGAAACATTCAGGTACTTCAAACTGACATCGATAAGTGCAACTGTATGTTTTATGTTTTCGTGCTCTTAATCCTAAGGATGTTGTTATGGAAATGTATCGGTCAGATAGAGATGATATACCTACTAGCACAGCAGATTGCAGACGACTGTACAAGTTGCGATGTATTTTTGTGACTTGGTGGTTTCTATAAAGGCGGTGGTACGTAAAACGAATACCTCGACTGTCGCAGATATTAAACTCCTGTAAAAGCATGCATTATGGAATATTGATCAAGCAAAGAGTACTATAAATGTGATATGTATGGCTCTCTGATTATGTTAGATTAATTATTCGGGTTTTACGTTAAGAGTTTGAAAGGGTGCTGTCCTTTTTAGCACCCTTCCACCATTATGCATTGGCACCCTTCTGCCATCATAGAATAAAACGTTCAAGGAAATTAAATGTTTATTTGGTTTTGATTTAATCTTATATTATGATAATAAATATTAACAAATAATACATACATGTGTTTGGCAGAACTTCATTCAAACACAAATCCTAAAGTTTTCCGTGAATCTCGAAATGTCCTTCACAGCAGGATAAAATATTCCCTTTTTTCTCATAGCAACCCGACCGACTTCTGCAGGGTCCTGCCCTTTTTAAACCAATGTGCTTTATTACTATTAATGTTTGCTGATGCCGATTCTTCTTTAGTTATAAATACAGTTGTTGTTTTTTCTATCACTATGGTAATGAATCAGGTTTTGAGCACTTTTCTTAACATGAGTCAAAAAGTATAAAGACTTGATTATTGTCATTCCTATAACGATGGTAGTAAACCAGATGTACAAGTCCGAGTCCAAGAAACAGATTACGGTCACTGCTCTTAACATCAGACCAAAAGTGAAAGTCCCAGTTATGAATAATAGTCATTCCTATTACCATGGTAGAAAATTTAAGTTAGTATTACTCTTTACATGAAACATTACGTCCAAATGTCCAGTTCTGAAGAATAGTCATTCCTATTTCTATGACATGGAATTATTTATCACTTGTATTAACATGAATCAAACTGTCTAAGTACCCAATTACGGAGAAGAGACTTTATCATGGTTGTAGTATAAATGATAACCCTTCCCAACCTTTTCCTATGACTGAACCGGAGTATTTCCCCTTACTTAATTGCCTAACACGTTAAAGTTCATAATATTGATACGAACATGTACCCTATGACATTGAGTATATTGATCGCTTATAACAAATAGTTAAAACAAACGTTAAATGGCAGTCCCTTTAATAAAGGTGATGCGACGAAAGATGTTGTACGTTCAATTGGTTGGAGCAAAATCTGATATTGTAAACCGAACTCGAAAACTCAAATCTATTATGACAAACGCAAGAATGCAAGTTAGTGACTTACGAAAAATATAAACGTAACATTGTCCAAAATACAAAGATGTAATAATAAGATATAAAAATATAAAGACATGGACACACTGTAACAAATATGTATGGAAATAAAAAAATGAAAGATTGCCGACTCCCCTTAATTATGCACAATAAGGCCGCTGACAATGATGACGGTCAACCTAATACTTCCTTTGTACAAGTTGAGATGTATTCAGGGGACTATTTTGGTATATACTATAAAGGTGATTGAACTTCCTAACAAATAACTCGGGTCTCGCAGATTGTTGAGTGTAAGATAGTTTTTTTACGGAAACGAGGTTCACCGAGTACATTTGGTTTAGTAAATCGGCTCCAGCATTAAGACAATACTAGCTAATAACACGGCTTTATTTTTGCACTGGCAGTTTTAACTACAAGATTATTTGTATGTTGAGGAAATTAACTCCTAGCTATGCTTTTTGTACGAGCACTAAGCACTTATAGCTACAAAAGAGGTTAAGAGTTGTTCCGAAAATGACGAAATGCGTCCATTACTAGAAGCTGAGCAAAAGAGGGCCCAAGACGTTCCGGGGATTGGCATAAACATAACGAGCCAGGGGTTGCTGTTGAAACGCAGCTTGAGCACGCAATTTGTTGCAGTCGATCTTGGGTTGTAGGGACAGGCGCATCAGCGTGATCAAACTACCAGACTTTTTTGGCTCGGGTGTATACAGCTTTTCATATTCTAAATGAATTAGCGGAATTAAAGTTACAAACACCTTAAGGCCGACACACTTCAAATCAGGAGCTCGAGCTCAGGGCTCAGTAGCTTCACGGCATAGGCTCAGCCACAACATATTGATACACAATGCTTTATAAATACTCATGTGCGAAACGAATCAAATCTCTCTTCTTTCGAATACCCTAAGGTTGACTGCATCCGCAGCGTGGGGTATGACGTCAAAGAAATTAAAGTTTTACGCTTGATGCTTGTTTTTTTTTATTCACCAAGAACGAGCTCAATAGCCATACCCTAATGAAGAACCTGTTTGTAGGCACCAGGTATTTATCGAGACAAACCGTACACAATGTTCCTCAGAGGCAGACCACTTGTATTTTTAGCTTTGAATTTGATAAACCTTCATGAGTTGCAAAATATATTATGATGACTGACTGATTGAAAGCAGTTCGGTCAATGTCAGTTGTGGGAACCAGATGGTACAAATGTAAGGTTTTGCAAGAACACAGCTCCTAAATTGTGATACATGTTTTATTTTTCTCAAATATTAATATACAAGTACATATTTGCTTTTAACACATCAGGGTAGTTTACTTCAATTTAAAGAGATTTACAATAATCTTACTAGGAATCTATATAATACAATGAATAGGTTGGTATGTGTCAAAAACGTAAATCACATCAACTTATACCACTTGGTGTTCATCTAATAACAGTCATGCATAGTTATCATGTATCAGCGTTTCTTTTTTGTAAGCTTAAGAAAGATAGAAATAGAACAATTGTGAAAAAGGCTGAGATATTCAGCAATCAGAACCACGATGGCCATCATAATGCAGAATTCTCAATGAAGGAAGATAAGCAAATACACACGACCAGTGTTGACGAACAAAAACATGACAAAACATATTTTCTTTGGATAAATTTGACAATTTGTACACGTGTATAATGACATTTGTCTTCGTAGATTCAGTCTGCAACATGTTTTTACTGCTCTACGCATTGTCATTTGTATTTTATAACACATTTGATTATCGAATTAGCTAATAATTAAGTTTTAAGCTTTTTAACAAAACGTTCAAAATCAAAGTAGTCCGTACACTGGTTATAGAGAAATAAAATAAACCTGTGCATAAACAAAACGGTCACCCTTCGACTCACAATCCCATTGTATTCAATTATATGTATTTTAATCTGAACTTCATTAGTAATAATAACAAAAACTCGTTGTCAGATATCAACTAAATTAGTATCGTGGTAAATGCAATGAAATTGCCTTTTTTAAATAAATAATCATTGGAAGTTCAAATTATACTTCTTTTGTTATTATTATCTTAAAATGTTACACAAAATACACGAATGTTTCGCCAAAATATTTTTATAATTACAAGTGTTCGAATAATTACTGTAAGGTTTTTGTTGAAACTTGTAAATAATAAGGCTTAATTGAAACGCAGTTTAAAACAATCGGTACCAACATCAACTATGTTAATGAATACCTTGTAACCTATGTTATAAATCTTCGTTTGTTGATTTACTCAAAATTATTCTATAATAAGAAAAACATTTTCTATTAAAAGTCGTTCACTCTATGGCACTTAAACTATTAAGCGTCGAAAACATGTGTCACTTTTTGTATACAAAGTTGTGGGAACTTTGTGTAAAATCCATGATACATATACATATACAATGCAGGAATCTAGAAGGGCGGGCCAACTAAAATCACCAAAGCCTTTACAGGGAAAGAATGGTATACGCTAGCAGAGACAAAAGAAGGCTTCCGAGGACGGCAGCCATTTTTTTCCTTCCCGCTGCAGTCACCGACTTTCACCGTCAGTGTAAGGTCGTTGCTTTCACCGTTAGTGACCGCGCCTGTAATGGTGACTGTGTGCTCGGCTGCTGTGGCCTTGTCGAGAGTAACACCGGAAGCCGTTGTCACAGCTCCAGTAGTTGGATCAACATCAAAGGTGGCATCTGGAATGTTTAGACATTGACACATATTCTAACATTGTCAATGATGGTCTAAAACAAATAGTTATTATGCATTACCAATACACTGACATAAAATGGATATGTCTCAACTACTGAAAACAAACAAGATTGTTATCGACTTTCGTTATTTACAAGCATGGACTATTTCTTTTACTTACTACTGAACGCCGGAATACGGTATGCATTATAAAACTAATAGCAAACGGATCAAACTTAGCGAATATAGTCTGGTGAAAACGTCGTAGCTTGAATTAAGCAAGTAAAATTACGAAAACGTAATAGGTACGTCTTATATGCAGCGTGTTTGCATACATAGTACAGATGTTCCACTGGTCTTACCCTAGGGTTATATAAATGTTTGTCAGAGTCTTGTTTTAAGGAATGAATTAATAAACATGTTTCAGTGGTTATATTCTAGGGCTATACATCTGCCATAGTTTTGTTTTTGAGTACTTCATTCAGATGTTCCAGTGATCCTTCCCTAGGGTTATATAAATGCATGTCATAGTTTTGGGTATGAGTACTATGTACAGATGTTCCAGTGGTACTATCCTATAGATGGCACTGAACGCCTTTAAAAACGCACCACTTGGCGAAAACATACATAGATAATGTTCTTCAACCAGTTCTTTTGCCGTTTGTGCGACGTCAATTTCCACATGGACGTAACATGTTTCAACATGATAATGCTCCCGCCCATACAGCCCGAAGACCCACTCAGATTTTTGTTCAAAACAATGTAACAGTATTGGACTGGCCGTCGTTGTCTCTAGATATGGCTCATCTATGGGATGAGCTTGGTAGGAGGGTTTATGCACGAAATCCTCCTCTATGCAATGTTGCAGAATTACGCAATGCTCTTGTGCAGGAGTGGGCCATCATCCCACAGCACTGCATAGCAGCTCTTACACTGTCCATGAAGCGTAAATGTCTTGCCTGTATACGGGTCATACACTCCATTCTAGCAACTGTGATTGGCGGTGTTCGACCATGTCTTACGTTTAAAGTTGTTTTACACATGTGGCAATGGAATTTGCATACAATATTTATAACGTATTGTTTGTTGTACCTAGAAATTTTGAATACATTGGATGATCTGTTTTTGAATAAATTTATGATAATGTAAGTGGTGCGTTTTCAAAGGCGTTCAGTGTACATGTCTGTCATAGATTTGCTAATAATCAAATAGTGAGAATTGTTAATCAAGTCGGAGGCGTTCCAACTCACTAATTTGTATTTATTTATGTTAAAATTATTTAGAGTAAGATATTAGTAATGAAGTTTTCAACATACCAGATATCTGAACGCCGCAGAACACCAAAGTACAGACAACAATTTCCCGAAAAGTTTATTCATATTTTATCAATCAAAAATAAATACAAAGTAGACCCAGGCGACTCTAAAATCCCCCAAAACTGATGAATGTTAAACACTTAACTGTATGCGTTTTGAAGATGAAATGTTTGAATAATTACATTCTCATGCTCATGCTGTTATTTTCTTTGAAAGGAAAATGAATGAAAATGTATTTTATTTCATCCCTGTTCCTCGACCCATTTTCTTTGCAGACAGACTCCCGGGGATTTGAATGACAAATGCAAGTCACATGCAATAGAAACACAACTTCTCATTATTTAATATCCTTTTGTCTATACAGAAAAGGAAGTATATGTTGGCACGGTGCAGTTAGAATTGTAAAGACTTTTAATTTATAATGACGTTGAACAGACCGTGCTCTGTGTGAATACACCTGAGCGACACAGAATAAAACATAGGGCAATAACCAGCCAGGTAAATATGAGTACCGCGTACTCGTTTTGTATAAATTGCAACTCAACCTTAAAAAGTTTTCATATTTATAAAGTAACATTCTTTTTTCTCTAAATTTCGTATTGAGTATAGTGGAAACATGTTCTGTGCCAATTTTGCAATTTACCTTCCATTGCACTAATGCAATCAATTAAAGTATTTCTACTGGAGAAACTACGTAATTAGTTTGTTCTAATTTACAAATATAAGGCTTTACGAAGAAATTAAACACAAAAGAGATAAGACCAGTTTCCAAATATTAAATGAAGACCACATTTGAAAGACATAAAACTAAGGCTAACATACACTAAACGTGAGACCCTCGACACAAGCAGATGTTCTTTTCTCTTGCAGTATTGGGCAAAGTGGTTATTATTGAAAAATAAGTGACACAATAATTGGATGTACGTGACAAATTAAACCTGTAAAACATATCCATTTTAAACAGTTAATGAAAATTATTAACTTAATTTTATTATATTTAGCAAAGTGTTAAGTTGCAGCCCACTATATTTACGTAGATGAATTGCGTAACACTATTTAAATTATTTTGGCGAGTAAATTTTGAATGTAGTTTTTTTTTTTTAAAGTGACAAGGTCGTAATTATTTTGAATAATTCTATTGCAGCCAATAATTGCTTTTTTGCTAGCATTCCATCAATTCATACGTTTATGTCTCATTTTGTCATTATGATCAAGATTTATTTGAATTAAGAAGTAAATTTTCATTAAATCATAAGATAAAATAGAGTTCATCTCAGTGAAAGATCGTATTTTTAACCGAGTTCATAGAAAAACATATGTTCATGAATATATAGTTTTTCTATGACCACGAGTGGAATTAGATACGATCTTACACTGAAATAAACTAATTGTCTGTTTCTTTCATGCGAATTTTCGGATTTTTGTTATAGTGTATTTTTTTTTCTTAAATATCCCCTTTTTGAAAAGGGTGTTATTTACGCCGTTACCCGTGGGACTCCCCTCACGCAAATTATAGCTAATGACATAGTTGTCAATTTTCGAGTACTGGTTTGATGAGAAAAAGTTTTCTGATATTCCTTTCTATTGTTTATTGTTTGCTCGTTGTTTAGTGCAAAGCTTTTATGAACAGTAATCAATGAAGTTTAAGTAATGCATCTATGTTCCAAAAAATAACAAAAACACTTTCATATTAAACGGGGTATTAATGCATAACCAAATAACTACGCCGCCATTTATTGAATGAATTTTTGAAAGGTCGAACGTGTAAGCAAACAATTGCGGATAATCATTGGATATAAAACATTTTTCTCAGTTTAAGAGTGTGTTTTATGATACATGGATATTCAGTCATCTCACTTTTAGAGACTAGTCAATTACGCTAGAAGACAGGTTTTGTGGAGTGGGTATGGTAAAAAAATATTAGTTAATCTATAAATTGTTGTGTGAATTTTCCAAGTTCGTATTACGTTTTACAACGACAAAGAGTTCAAAGTATATTTGAATAATGATATAATATTTTATTTATGTTCGAGCAGTTGTTTTCGTCTGTAATTTGTTTGGTATGAAAACAAAATGTTCTAACAATCAGCTTCAAGATCAAGAAAACATTTGAAAAACGGGATGACCTTTTTTTCTAAAGAACCGTAAGTTGTTTATTTCCAAATATGTCTTTTTTTAAAGTGACACTCTTATTCAAAATCAATACATACACAAGTATAACAAACATAATTGTTTAGTGACAGACCTTTAACTACTTACTAAATAATGCATTAATGAAAAATGTTAATAACTGATAACACGATTGTAACCATGTATTTAATAGCTGGACAACGCAAAAATATTAAATGATTGGTGAATACTAAAAGATTTACTGTGATCTACAATATTCTCATAACGTAGAAATACCGTCTTTTATGCACATTTCTTTCAAATTAAACTCGTATCCTTCAAAAAATTCATCCGGGTACATCATTTATGCAATGCATGTAGCACGGAAAAATAACACTGATTTGTCGGTTTTAGCAAAGGTTAAACAGGTACGTATTTGTTTGTTATTTATTTACAGAAACGGGCACGTAATGAAACAATCTGATACTCGTTTCATCATATATTTACAGGTACACAATCGTACTCAACCCGTTCTAATATGAACAATTTAGTAAGAATATCAAAATGCTCGCTTATTAACACATTTCCTGAACTCGTTGACTACAATTGTGTACTATATGACGACTCATGACAGTTCCTATATATCTCTGTTGTAAAATTAATAGTTGGTATCGCATTTGCTTGTTTGTACGCACATGGATATTTTTGTCGACAATCCTTTATGTTAAAAGCTATATCATTTTAGAGCCAGAAATTATCCATCTTTGTACATAATGCTTTCGAATTAAACATCCAAATCAGAACTGTAAATGTTAATCATATTAACAAATTCCAACATTTTTCATTGTATAAGATACTATTTGTTCATTTTCGACGATATGCATATTTCAAATTAACTTAATAAGAGTTTGGTTTAAATTTGTTTATCAATGGTTTTGAAAAATATATTGAATCTAACATGTGTATTGATACCAATGTATATATTTGAATATTTGAGATATTTCATAAAAAAACAACTATAAAAAAAAATATTCAAAATTATGCCATAGACGACTCGAATGCTATTTCATCTTATTTCATGCATTCAAACTGTTATCTTTCTTTTTATAAACTCTATAATCCTCGATCGCCATGTTTATACCATACGTGAAAATTTACCAATGATAAGGGGTTAATTTTGACTGATGTCTTAATGTACATTGCTTTGTAATTTTGTGTTATATTATGTGTGAATGTTTAGACCCCGTTGTATACAAGAGTTAGAATCTACCGCACACAATTTATCATGTGTATTTTGTTTCGGAATAATCGAATAGTGAATATACATAAACAGCGTGTTCTAACAGTCTTACAATCATTGAGGTGACAAAGGACATCTGTCAGTTTAATCTAAAGTTACTTAAGCGAAAAAAAAAGATTATATAATTATATCACAAGTCACTGGGAATAGTTTAACCTCTTACAAAACTATTCGAACTTTATTGAAAATAGTCAGTTTTTTATATTGAGGGATGAGGTACAGTGTAGGTAGGAACCAGCCGTCAGGTAAGATATGTTGATAAAGCGCAGCGTGTTTGCCTGCGAAAATGAGTTATCATAACATACAATGTTCTGTCTTGACCACCTCTGGTAGGTAATGAAAACAGAATAAAGACTATAGTATTGCAGGCAAAATTTTAGTTTGGTCAAATAACTGAGATACATTAAAAATGATCCCCTTAAGATTTCCTTAATTTTCAAATGGCCGCTGTCCTTTTCCAGATCACTAAGATTGCCTAAAATTATACTGTAAAGGTAATATTATGTGCAGTTAATTTAAGTAGTGAAACGTATTTCAATGACAAAATATCCATTTATATCTTTCATTTTATCAACCTGATTGAATCATTGTTTCAATGAGTGCTCTGTTTGCCGCAAGCAAAAAAGAGCTTGCATATATGCAAGATTAATATTTTGAATCATTGTTTTGGTTAATTTTCAATTAAAAGCATCAGTAAGAGTGTACGCACGCCATGTTTCGATTATGTTTCTATTTTAATATATAAATTCCTTCTTATAATAATGTTTATGTGCATAATCTTGTTATTTCGGTGGTTTATGTTCAATCTATATCATACAAATAATCGTTTGTGCATTATACCGACGTACCAGAACGTTGATAATAATAGTCGTGTTGTCGTCGCTTTTCAGTAGTTTTGCTTCACTTTTTATATACCCATAGTGTTGATCCGGCCAATGTATTTACAACAACACATTTCTGTCCGTTTACGAAGTTATTCGATATAATTCCAGGTTTATTATAAAGGTTAAGTTAATCTTTACATGGAATTAATAATGACGTATGCTACAATCAGCTATCCACCTAACCCGTTGTTATTCTACATAGGGTGGATTTCTAAGAATTCGGCAAATCGTGATGTCAGTGGTCTTTGGAAAATGTGTGAAACAGGACCCGCGTTATGCCTTATCATGTTTTCGCAAATTCAATCGCGAACAGTGCGTAAGTAAGATAAAATGGTATTGCGTGATTTCATGCGGCTGCCTCACGGTACTGGGACGGGTGAGAGCCGTCAGATACACTTTATGTTTTTTAACATCGTACGGGGCCCGCGTAGTAAAACACAAGCGATTAAAAGTCATAAAATGTAGTTAAGTAAAACACAACTTGTACCGTATGCTGGTAATTATATGTCAATTTCATATATTATATAATTGTATTGGTTCGTGTTTACTTCAACCTGATTTCTGAAAAGCATTTATTCATTAAAGTAAACATTAATATTTTACTTTTATATATCATTAAGACAAAGGTTTTTCAACATCATTTTTGTACTCTTTTTGATAATACTATTTACAATACGATAACGAACGCCACAGAACACCAAAACAGAGAAAGCAATTTCCCCAAATATCACGCCTAAATATATCACAGTTGTGTGTACAGCGTTTTTCAATCAGCCGGTAAGGCACTACAGCCCCGACCTGACCATTTATACTGCAGAATGCTAGGGTTTCTACGGCAGCAAGACAACATTACATTATTTATATAGATTTAATATGAGTTTTATTTTTCAATTGCAAACAAACTGACACCTGAGGACACATTGACTTTAATATATTCAAGGGATTATTAACTGTTTTTGCATGCGCCATCAGTTAATATCAAGTAGGCCCTTGCATATATGAAATAAACAAATACCAACGAACGTACGCTTAACAGGCTGTGACCTGCGCCGGTGGTTTTTCAAAAGCACCTGGGCAAACACAGGAAAAAACAAACGGGTAAACACAGCCAAGAAAATATGTAACTCATGTTTAAGTAATTATCTTATTAATAAAGTAAAATTCTATAATAATGATAATAATAATAATAATAATAATAATAATAATAATATAATAATAATAATAATAATAATAATAATAATAATAATAATAATAATAATAATAATAATTATTATTATTATTATTATTATTATTATTATTATTATTATTATTATTATTATTAATGAAAAACATATGTGGTTTGTATAGCAATATACATCAATAACGTAATCAAAATAGGTGTATGTTTCTTACCTCAGTATTCTTTTATATACATTTAGTATTGAGGATAGTGAAAGCATTTTGTTTGTCAAGTCTGTACTTTTTATATTCAAATGCACTGATACTATCATTTAAAATCTCTGAAGCGGTGAAATGCTGCAATAATCAAGTAATATATCACTGATGTTTTGCTATAATAATTATAAACTGGAATACATATGCCAGTTAGCGGATCCTTTTTAACGTCACAAAACTAAGGTTGACACCCAAAAAAATACAGTCAGATCATGCATGCACCAGACAAGGTCTTTTTTTAAACAAATTACATAGATTTCGATCACAATCTTTAAAAATATTTTGTGGACCAAAATCATTTACAAGTGCGAAAGGCCGAAAAACACTGTTTAATTGTAAAACGCTATATACATAGACGCACAAGTTGTTTTTAACATTGAGTTTTGAGTCAGAAATTATAGCAGCATGTGAGTCAAATAAAAATGTTGCTCTCTCTCGCTCGCAGTATCGGACAAAATGATAAGTAATTAGAGACAATAGGTGGCACGATAGTTGGATATACGTGACAAATGAAACCTGTAGAAGGTATCCATTTTAAACAGTTAATTAAAGTTACTTATAACGATGTTTCATTTTTTATTACGCGAAATGTTATGAGTGACCTTATTTAAACCATATTGACTGGTAACATGAATGCCATTTTAAACACGTTTATATGCTACAATGTATTATTTGGTTTGCATCGCTCATATGATGAATGCAAAGCCATTGAATGGCAATGAATACACCGTAAAACTAATACTGATTTTGAATGTTATATATCTGAGATGTTCTGTCTACAAAGTGTGTATCAAAGTATTACAGTTCTTTGTATATCCTTAACACTGACATAATTACATGCAGAACAGTTTTGTGTAATCTATGGTGTACCAGTTGGACTATTAATATGGGTTTCGAGTTGTGTGTATACAGGGCTCGCATCGGGACATTATGTGGTGGGCATAGCTGTGGGAGTACTCGCTCCAGTTATGGCGCTGAAATCTATACACCATTTACATCATGGCCAGACATCCATTACGGTATGTTCATCTGTGGGGTATTCATCATGGTCATGGCATTCATATATGTCACAGTCTATAACCATATCCACAGCATATCATTGGATGAAACCAGGTTGTTTAACTGAAACAAAAACAGCAGGAAATGGGGACCGGGCATTCTTCACTCAATATTGGTCACTTCTACTGATTCATATGTTGTACTAAATGAATATGCTTACATAGATCTCATAAACACACTCCTAATGCTCTGCGCAAATATAAAAAAGTAATCCAGCGCCTACTTTTTAAGAAACTATTCGATTGGCGATCAAAGAAAGTGAAAATACATTTTGAGTGAAATAAGGTCAGTAAAAAATGTTATAGTAGAAATGAAAAGTGACCTGATGTCACTTAAATCAAAGCAAATGAATATCCATTCAAATATAGCTACTACGCAGGATACACAAACCAAGCATGACTCAGCTATCAAAAATGCTGAAAAAGTTGTGACTTCTTTGCCAGAGTGGAAATAGTCCGCTCAACTTGATATTGACTGTATTGCGGATGGTCTGGTAAAACTCACAGCTGTTGAGGAAAATTTGGAGTTACTGAACAGGAAAAGTATTGAAAACCACGTCAGAATATTTGGGCTGGATTTAAATATAGTCTCAACAAATGATGAAAAGAAATCGTGTATAGTTGATAAAGTATTAAAAGTGGCATGTCCTACAGTGGATTGGTCTAATGATGACATTGCATTTGTTAAGATTATTTCTGGTGAACAAAGCCAGTCTTCACCTCTTGTAATTGCCCATTTACGTTATACGGACGATAAATTTCGAATTGACCATGGCAGAGATAAACCTCGTGATTGTGGTATTAAGGTGAGTGATGACTTAACCTACAATCAAAGACACACCTTGAAATCACTAAAAAACCAAGGCCAAGCAGAATACTACTACAAAGGCAAATTACAAATCCGCAAAACAGAGGCTAATTCAACAGCATTAAATGAAAACAATGTTATTCAATCTAGGACATTTGTTAGAGCCACTCGCCGAGCTGACACAGCCCGCAATACGTCGATAGCTACAGATCCGCGGCCCGAGGAGGCTACTAAAGTCGAGCTACAAAATGAAGTGGTGGTCAACAATCTTGGAGATCAAGGGGAACCAATCAATAGGGGTGTGGCCAAGGTCAACCTGACACAACTTTTCGGTTTTATCTTGGAACATTGAGGGTCTTTGTAACAAGCTTGATGATCCTAGTGTAAATAGTTATTTAAAACTGCATGATGTCATAGGCTTACTAGAAACTTGGAATAGTGAGGAACTGCCTTTCTTAGATGGTTATACTGGGTATAACGTGCCAGCTTTTAAATATGCAAATATTGGTAGAGCTATGTGTGGTATATCGGTTTATGTAAAAACTATGTTAGCAAAACATTTTACAAGGATACATTCCCCCTGAAAATTTTGTCTTTTTTTAAGGGTTAAGAAGGTACTATTCAATACCCCCAAAGATATTCTTTTTTGTTTTATATATCTTCCACCGACTGCATCGCCAGCTTATCGTGAGGAACCAGGAGTAGGAATAGACTTGTTCGAATTCTATTTAAATGTGCTTGACATTCAGATCGAAGATGTTGACATAGCAATATTTGGTGATCTAAATGCTCGTACAAGCTCGGAGTCTGATTTAATTGAAATGGTTAACAATGTACTAGAGTTAGAAGAATATAATGAGATATTTGATTCAGGTATCCCAGCAAGGTCATGTAATTTGACAATAAATGCACAAGGTCAGAAATAACTGAACTTTTGCAAAGGAAATTCTCTATATATTATTAATGGTAGAACAGGGGATGATAAAAGCACTGGTCGCTTCAGATATGCAAGTTCACATGGATGTAGTGTTATCGATTATCACATTGTAGCAAGAGATCTCTTTCGAAACTTGATAGACTTTAAAGTGTGTGATAGAACAAAATCAAGCCATTTCCAAGTTTGTTTGAAATTGAGAGTTGATAAAGTTGATCAAGTTATTAGGGGATCAGACAAAAAGGCTATTAGCCATAAGTATATCCTTAAAGGCAGGAATGAGGACTTATTACAGGAGTCACTTCACAATTGTATTGATGAGAGTGTAATGAACGACTTATTGCTTGATGTATCTAACCGTGAAACTGATATAAATGATGTTGTGAGAAAGATCACAGTTTTTAAATCTTGTTTAGAACCATGCATTAAAACATGTGCATCACAATGGCAGAAGAGTAAATGGTTTGACAACCAGTGTTATGTGCTTAAACAGAGTATGTTGAGGTTCTTAAGAAGATTCAGAAAATGGAGATCTGATGAAAGCCTGAGTGATTATGTTAAGTCTTAAAAATTGTTTAAATCAAAATGTGAGTCTTCTAACAGTAGATTTTATCAGGATCAGTTGGATGAAATTATCTCAAAACATAATGACCCAAAGTCTTTTTGGAGAAAACTTAGATTTATTTCAGGAATGACTGCAGTGGGAAATGATATTAGTTTGAGTGCATGGAAAACACACTTTGAAGATCTTTTTGAAACAGATATTAAAGTTAATCTTGATTATGTAGACATGGTTGAAGAACAAGAAGTAAGTGACATTGAGGATTGCATTTTTAATTCCCATATAACGGAAGAAGAGGTATTACTAAGTGTGAAATCCCTGAAGGATGAAAAAGCAGCAGGTGAAGATTATTTACCACCTGAGTTCTTTAAGATTTCTATAAACCACATACTCCCACTAATGGTAAAACTGTTTAACAGAATCTTTAGTGATGGATATTTTCCGGAGGCGTTGAGCAAATCTATCATCGTCCCTATATTTAAAAAGGTGACACCTATATCACAAAGAATTATCGAGGTATAAGCCTATTGGGTATAATGGGGAAAATATATACAAATATAATAAACAGAAGATTTCATTTAAATGTGTTTAGTAAAATAGAAGAATCCCAGTCAGGTTTTCGTGAAAACTACTCGACCATAGACAGTGCTTTCATACTGAAATCCTTGATTGAAAGGTATAAGTGTATGAAGAGCCGGAAACTATATGTCTGTTTTGTTGACTTTAAAACTGCGTTTGATTCGGTCAAAAGACATAAATTATGGGAAGTCTTACAAAAAGCAGATATTAAAGGCAGATTACCGCAAACAATTAAATCAATGTATGCGCATGTAAGATCATGTGTCCGCTCAAATGGTATATGTAGTGACTGGTTTGAGGTGAAAGTTGGGCTGAAACAAGGGTGCCTAATTTCTCCAAATATTTTCACATTTTTTATAAATGACTTTATGATGCAAAATGGTGCCATTAGTGGTATACAACTAGGACCAAATGAACTAGAAATATTACTACTCATGTTTGTGGACGACATTGCATTGTTAGCTGATAGCGTTGTCGATTTACAAAGAAAACTAGAAATATTGTCTAATTTTTGTATTGAGTATAGTATGTGTGTTAACACAGAGAAGACAAAGGTCATGGTTTTTAAAAATGGCGGGCATCTCTCAAGGGCAGAAAGCTGGACTTACCATGGAACTGTCATTGAGGTTGTGAATAAATTTACATATGTGGGTGCAGAATTCCCACCTAAACTTTCACTTGACTGTATGACTTCAGAGCAGGCGATAAAGGGGAAACGTGTTCTCAATTATATCCTTTCTAGTTTGTATAAGTATGGTCAGCTTTCCAGTAGTACCTTTTTTTAAAATATTTGATGTAAAAATTTCCCCAATTATGTTGTATGGCTCGGAATTGTGGGGATTTTGTGAACGACATGCTTTTGAAAATATTTTGCTTTTCGCCTGTTGTACTAACATAAAGTCATGTAATGCATCTGTGTTAGGGAATTGTGGTAGGTTTCCAATGTGGATTGAGAGTATGAAAAGGACTGTAAAATACTGGCTCCGATTACTTCGAATGCCAAATGAGAGATATCCAAAGAAATGCTATTATATGTTATTACAACTAGATAACGTAGGATATGTAAATTGGGTAAGCTGTGTGCGGCAGCTTTTGCAAAATAATGGTTTTAACTTTATATGGATAAACCAAGATGTTGTAAATGAAAAGTTGTTCCTGCATCAGTTCACCGAACGATTAAAAGACACCCATCTTCAGAGATGGTTCAGTAATCTAGAAATATCACCAAAGCTTATAGTGTATAAAAACATCAAATGCAATTATGAAAGATAAACATATTGTGATATATTTTTGCTAAGAAAATACAGACATGCTTATGCTCAATTTCGTAGTGGTTTCCATATGTTGGAAATCGAAAGAGGACGTTATTCCGGCACCCCTCGAAACCAGAGACTATGTAAATTATGTAATATTAAACAGGAGGTACAAGATGAGTACCACTTTCTCTTCTCGTGTCCGGTGTATGATGATTTGCGAGTGTCACTTATACCGAGTAAATACAGGACTAACACAAATATCCATAAGATGCATATCTTACTAGCATCTAGAAATGAGAGTATTATTCAAAATATTGCTCTTTATTTATATCTTGCATTTAAGAGACGACAGTATATACTTGATGTCCTGTCTTAGTGAAAAACCTAAAAGGTGTGTCATGCATGTTCATGTACATTCATATATATATGTTTGTGTAAATGTTCACTTAAAACACTGTACTGTGTTTATATTGCAATAGTGTGCATAACTGTGTCAGGGGCTGGAGGCCTTAATCATAAATAAATGTCTAGTCTTGTCTATCTGTAATTTATGTTTCCTTTGCATTTAACATAAAACAGATGGATTAACAGTGTCGAATAGTCCTTTGCATCGGTTTGGTTATGTATTATATGTATTACACAGATACCTTATTTTCACTCCAATTTGAAATGACACAAAGGTAATATTTGGCTACTCAATTTTTGAAAGAAGTGTTTTATCTCTTCGAGTACATAATGACGCTTTCCAATCGGAACTCATCGGCCATTTTCCATTGGAAAACAACCTCGGATGTATGCGGGTACATCTGTGGGGGTGGTTCATAAAACATAAATAGTTGCATTGATTAAGTGTAGTGTTTAACGTGTATTTTGTATCTGTTAGTTTAAATTGATTGTCAGTGAGATGTATCATTGCATAAACAATTAACATTGCCAAGAGTTAATTCATTAAGTCTAACCCCCAAATTTCTATGCTATACACTTGCAGCATAGTTAAACTGTAACGCTTTTTGACATTGTAAACCGTCCATATAGATTCCAATTGTTTCCAACGGATAATGGCTGAGGAGTTCTGAATGTGCCGTCATCCGCTAGCGATGGTAAATGTCAACCATATATACGTCTCTTCCTCTTTAACATAGCTTTGCGATGTGGTCGGGGCATAACGTAGCCAATGGAAGCGGGCAGACCTTCAAATTCTTAAATTTTGCTCCACCTTGAGGGTCTGTAATTGTATAATGTAAATGTATAACATGGCGTCCGTTTTGAATCACTGATCAAAAGATTGTCTGCCGGTCAACACTCTCATGTTTCAGTGCGGGTAAATTTATTTTTCAATAAATTAACAAGAACAGTCGGAAACCTTTTTCAAATATCAAGTTATACTTAAAACACAGCCTCGGGCAATAGTATACTTGTCCTTCTCGACCTCAGGCAATAGTTTGCTCGTCCTTTTTCGACCCATGTCAAAAGTTAGCTCGTTCTCCTTCGACCTCGGTCACTCTTTCTTTCCTCGACTTCGGTCAAATTGTTTCTACTTGACATCGACAAGCCATTTCATGAGTATATACTAACGAATTAAAAGGAATGATGAAAACTGTAGTTTACAGAAAAAACACAGTAATCATTTTAGAACTACAATTTACATTTTGTATGAACCAAAATGAAATGTTTTTGGAAGTCTATCTTTTTTGTGTGTCATATACTCGACTTCTAAAAGATTCTTGTATCTTGTATTGTAATAAATCGTATCATGGATTAAAATGCAATCAAAAAGAATATACTTCGAAAAATGCATGGTTTTAAAGAATATTGGTAAAAATGATATGCTTTAAATTGTATCAAATCTGCATGTAAAACAATTGGTGTGAATGTCGATAGGGGTATTAAATACAGTTTGTGTTGAATTAGTCAGAAGAATAAATCAATTGCTGCGTCATTACAGAAAAGCCCCGCCTAACTCTCTGTGGTGCTGTTTCGAGAAAGGGGTATTCGTGAACGTGCTGTTGAATTGAAATTTATATAAAAAATAAACAAAGCTTGGCCTTGTCCAAGTCGAGGCTTGACATTTCCCGCACTTTTTGCATATTTGTTTTTCTTTCGTAATAAAAAACGCTTTTGCTAAACAGCTGCTTAGGTAAGTAAAGTTCTCCGTTATGTTTTCGTACGTGCGTTTTTTTAACTCTGATGTTTAAACAGTTGGCCATCTGGCCTTTATAAGTAGATATTTAACAAAATGAAAATGGAATGATTGCAAAATAAAACCTTGGTTTGAGAAATGTCAACATGCCACACAGTTCCAAAAAGACTCATTTACTATTGACAAATCCTGATAGTTTAGATTGATTTCATAGAAATTATTGATTATTATCAAACTGTTTATGTATTTAATATAATATACTACTTTGTATTTTATTTTAAACCTTGAAATAGAAATTACATAGATTGAAATCATTTCTCTTAACACCAGACCAAAGGTCAACAGTCCTATATAAAAATAACAGTCATTTATATTAGTTTATATTAGCACGGTAGTTACACAGATTGTGGTCACTGCTTTTACATGAGACGAAAGGTCTAAATTCCCAGTTATAAAAATCCGTCAGTCCTTTTATCAAAATAGAAACATTTGCTTTTTGTCACTTTACTTATCATGCGACCAACGGTCAAAAGTCCCTTTATGAAGAACAATCATTTCTTTTAACATGGTATTAAAATAGAATGCAGTCACTTATCTTAACATGAGACGAAAAGACAAAAGTGGCTATAATAAGTATTCATTCCTAAGGTCATTATCCAGATTATAGAGAAAAGTAGCTCCTATTGCCATGAAAGTGAAACAAAATATGGTCATTTTTTAAAACGAGACCAAAACTTAAAGATGCACTCTTATTCCCAAGTAAGATTTACCACAATTTAAATATTGTTTTAATATTCCAAAAAGGACTGATTAATGTCAAAAACAATTGTTCTTATAAAGGCTACTGAGTTTAACTTGAAAGTAATGTGCATACAGCACGGTATTTCTACCTTATGGGACTATAGTAGATCACAGTACAAGATACAAGATACAAGAATCTTTATTTAATGTCGGTTATGTGTTTACAAGAAACCTTAGCTCAATGAGCTATTTTCCGACATGAATAACAGACATACATGACATATCCAATAAATAACAATGAGCATGTGACCTGGAAATAAAAGTATATATGTTAAAATGAACACATACTGGACCAAGTATTTGCAAAGCCGTTTGTTATCATATTCATGCATACAAACAATTAGGAAAATTTGAATATAGCAACGAAAACAGTGATAACATCAACAAGTTTTCCCGGCTGTACGGCCAGTCCACACACACGGTTCCACTAGTTGATATACCACTGTGAAATGGATTGTTGTTTCAAAAGTATAACTTAAAGGGTAATCAAATACATTAGAATAGAACAATTGTAGGTAGCAAGATATACAAGGGAATAACCGCTTTGTTCATCGATGTGTAATTCGTAAAAAACAATTACAATTTATTTAGCTTGACAGGAAAAATCTTTGGAAAGTATTGCTAAGAGGAGGTATGATAATTATAATGTTATTTTGATATTACACCTATCACTGTAAAAGAATGTTAATTGAAAAGGTAAAGTCGTAACACCTAAACAGAATACTTGCCGAAAGAAAAACACAAGTAGTCGAATGTGTTCGACAGATGTTATACAAATTTGAAACAATCATAAATAGATATTAGCCCATGTTATTTAATTTAATAAGTTGCTATTTTTATAAAAAAATCTTTTTTGGTATTTGAATGCCATATCTTGTTCAGTGGGTGTAAGCCATCCAACTGAAAACAAAACTCCTTTTCCGTTAAGACAAAGGATATAAGATATTCAGTGAAACATCTTATAATTTTCAATTTCTTCTAAAAACAAATTAAGCAAAATGGTAATATTTGCACATCGAACATTTACAAGAGGGACCAATCCAGGTAGTTGTGGGAGCACCTTATTTCCTTTGGAAGGCTGTTCCACACCTGACTGGCATCAAAGCGGAAAGAGTTTTTCACATATTTAGTTAATCACAGTTTTCGTTTCTCAGATTAATATTACATGTCTTAAAAGTTAAAGGTTTTGACCAAATTCTGGTGAGATACCATACAGACATTTGTAAGTTTTAATAGCAATGTATCTTACCCTGCTCAAATGTATTGTTGGCAATTAACCTCTATGAAGAATATTTTCGTAAGATGAGGTGTAATCATTAAAAACATTTTTGAAGCATTGTATTGAATCTTTTCCATTTGTTCTGTGTTGGACAAAAATGCCAAACGACAGGACAGTAGTTGAAATTTGATCTGATAAAAGATTTAAAGATACTGAGCTTAGTATTGGTTGTCAAAAATGTGCTTATTCTTTGAAGAATATTTAATTGCTTAGCTGCTTTTTGCACAGTTTTGAAATCTGGGCATCAAAATTTAATAAACAATCTACCTCAACACCTAAAGGTTTCACTTTCTCTTCACAGACAATGGTGTGATTAATTATTTTGAATTGTGTTATTAAACTTATTTCTTTTACATACCTTGAGCCAACCTAAATTGCCTAAAAATTGTCAGGGTTAGCCTGCATTTGATTGGAAGTATACCACTTAATCAAAATGACACTTTCTTCTTCAAGAGTGGTCTTAACAACATCAGGATTGTTATCACACACAGAAAGAGTATTGTCATCTGCATAATTATACAGAGCTGCATTATTGATAAAGTAGAAGATGTCGTCTAGGAAGATGTTGAAAACTAAAGGCCCTAATATTGCTCCTTGTGGAACGCCTTTCAGGATGGAGTCCAACTCACTGGTAATTTGACCAAGTTTGACACGTTGTTTTCTATTTGTAAGATAGGTGTGCATAAGTTTACATGCTGGGGCTAAGAGATCGTATGCATTTAACTTATCTAAGATGAGATCATGGGGCAGGCAGTCGAATGCTTTTCAAAGGTTCATAAGAACTGCGCCTGCATATTTGTTCTCATCAAGGACCCTTTTCCAGTCTTCCACAGCCTTAACAGGGTAGTTTAACATACAAAAATTGTTTTGAATGCTGCCAGGAAAGGATGGAAAATGACTAATAACTTACGACCCGTTCATATAATTTGGACATTAATGGTAAAATTCTGACTGGTCTATAGTTGTTTTAAATAAAGGGGTCATCTTTCTTGAAAACTTGTGCTAGCTTAAGACTATTTGGAGATGATCCTTGGCTAATAACTTCATTGGCCATGTTTCGGATGGGAACCTGTAAAGTATCTTTGCCAGCAAGGATGATTTTGGGCAGGAGTCAAATCTATACCAGTAACTTTTTGGGGATTTAACCTGTCAATGTATTTTTAATATCTTTATCGGTGACCGGGATGAAGTGAAGTCAGGTGATATTTTGCAGTTCTCCGTTATTTTGTCAAGACTAGAGTGTTTATATTTTAGCTGAGTTCAAGATAATCCAATATTTTTTGCTATATTAATGTAAAATGAATTAATTTTATTGGCCACCAGCTTTTGATCAGGAACCTAATTCCCAATGATGTCTTTGAGTAGAATTGGGTAATGTGATTTATTTGTAGGTTTCTGTGAGAGAAAATGTTTACTTGTCGGCCAGAAGTCCTTAGATTTGGGTCTTCCACTACACTGTTCTTGGAAATAAACAGCTAAAGATTCTCTTTTTACCTGAGTTTTGAGATTTCTGAAATAAGTGTAGTTTAACCAGTTGGCAATGTACTGATTTCTGTTATAGGTGTTTCTTGCTCGACGAGCCTTGTAAATTGGTTTACAATACGTAGAGTTTATATTAGGTGGTGGATTCCTTTTTGGGGTTTTCTGTTTTACTGGGGCATGCTCGTCGATAAATTGTTTCAATAGGTGTTCGTGAGCCCAATAAATATCGTTCATGTCCTCAAAGATATGGGCCAGAAGGAACGGTACTTGAGAAAGATGTTCATTAAATGATTTTTTGTCAAAGTTCTTGTATGCCATGAAAGTGACCTTATTTTTCATAAATGGCTCAGATGGTACCCTTGAATTAGTAGCTATGAGGTTGGGATAGTCGCTTAGGCCGCATTTAAAGTTAACAGTTTTACACATGAAAGACTTTGCATTTGTGCCGATGACATCAATAAGTGTGGGTCTGCAATTTTTCATAAAACAGATTCAGAGATAGTATTTTCCAGGCTAAAGTTATCACCAATGTTATGAAGAGGTTTACATTTTTCTCTGTTGAGTAAGTCATAATTCATATGCAGATAATAATTATGTTCAAACGTTATCAACATTTTGTCCAAACACTAGGAAGTATAATTTTCAAAGTCTGGATCTGACATCGACGGTTTTCGATACAAGCACAGAATACCCCATTTCCGCCTCGTAGCACAGGCACTCAAGTTGATCATTGTCCAGGTCCCTGCGGCGTTTGAAGGGGAGATCAGCACGGGTAAAGGCCATCTGTCCTTCACCATGGCAGTTGCGATCTCGTCTTTCTAACTTATATCCGTCTGCATTGAGGAAGTTGTTGTTGAGACTCTCATCAAGTTTGGTTTCAGCAATTACGAGCAGATCTGAAAGTTTATCATCAAGGATTGTACGAATTTTCATGGAATCTGTACCGTATGCTCTTAATATTTAGGTAGATTAAATACCTACCGGACGACTATTGTTTTTATTTTTGAGAGTTTTAAGATTGTCGAATAAATCTGAAGAGTCGCTCTTTGTGCAGCAAGATAAAACAGAACTATTAGTCATAGGGGTTGTGGTGTCCGCTGTTGTGTCCTCGCCAGGTTGTAGCCAGTCTTCTTCAGGATCTGGAATAGGATGAAAAAGGGAGTCATTTATATCCTAAAACTGGTTGCAACTGTCAGTTGCAGATAATCCTGGTCCAGCTCGTCGCTGGGGGTGATATTTTCTCTGGTGTAGGGATAAAAAAATGAGTCTTAAAAATGAAAGCAATTGTTATATGCCAGGCATATGGCACACGGAGAACATGTAAATGAGTTATCAGATGGATTATTATTTAATACTGATTTAAGATCTTGATTGTTTCTTTCCTTTAGTTGGGAACATTTTTTAAAAATCCTGTGACAACAGGTAGAGTTAAGATAAATATGATGATATTTGCAAACACTGCAATTATTAATCGAATTGTTACCAGAAGGTCCAATGTTAAGCGAAACGTCGCCGTTTAATAGAAGTGAAAATTTATACAAATCACAAAGGTCATTTTTTACGGTTTGTCGATTTTTCATCCGAAATCCTTCCTTCCAAATACGTACTTCACCACTTAGGTGGAATTTCCATTTGGCTGCCACACGCCCACTTGTCCTGGTAAAGTTTTTTTTATTTACGATTACTGTTGTTTTTGTGATGTTTTTCTCATACAAATTAGTTAAACTGGTGGTATAGTGATGGTAAAAAGACAGAATTAAAATGCTGTTTACAAATCGCGCTATACCGAAGAATCGTCATTCATATAACCATGGTATTTAATCAGATTATTAGCCGTTGTGATGGTAGTAGAAGGTGAGAATAATCCTTTCCAATCCTTTCCATTGACTAAACCAGAGTATTTCCCCTTAATTAACCGCCGAACTAGTTGAAGGCCATAATATTTATAAACACATGTTCCCGATGGCACTGAGTTTATTGATCGCTCAATAACAATAGCATTAGACAGGTCCTTAAAATGAAGGTAGTTAAACGATAGATGTTGTACGTTCAAAGCTTGAAGCAAAATCTGAATTTTGAAAACGATTTTATCTAAAACATAAATTAATGTTGAAACCTATCATTTTTTTGCAATGGGATACTCGAAAGCAAGGTATAAACATAACTTTAGGCATAAAAAGGCATATACATACTGTAATAAATACGTGTGGAAATGTCAAATAAAACACAGTAAATGTTTATCAACTTTTATTACCACTCAAACGACAGGATTGCTTTAATTATGTAACATATGGAATGCAATTTACTTGGAAACTCCTTGACTTGAATCGACACGTGTGTAGAGTTTGAAAAGGGCAGCTACCCTGAAACTTTCAGGTGATTCAATGTGGCATTAAATAATGTACCTGTGTGTTTTACGTTTTTATGGAAAAGGGATTCGAAAAATTCATGTTTTGTGCCCCAAAACCCGAGGAAGTGTTTATCAAAATGTATTGGTCAGATAAAGATGAAAGAAAGAAGAAAGAAAAAAGTTTATTCAAAGAAATATATCACACAATACATATTTGAAAAAGGCCAACATGACCCGTGATCAAATCAATGTAATACAATCACTAATATATATATATATATGGCGGAACAGATTGATTAACTAGATTTATAGGTTCATAGATTTAACAACTTTATTCATACAATTTAATATAATTGCCTTTACCGATTATGAGTTATGACTTAACTTTATATCTATCAATCGCATGGCTTATGCACAACACTACAATGATATCGTGAATTTTGATTAGCAATAAACGTTACTACTATACTCATTATGTACAGATAACTTCAGGAATGTTTTGCTAGTTTGGACTAAGGTTTTAACAGAAAGATAGTCTATGGAATACAAAAATCAGGCTTGTACGTACAAATATGCATGGTTGGCATCGCAACTATCCGGTTAATGTGTGTCAACTTATTTCGAATAATTTATTAATATGTTGTATTTCATATATACACTGTACTTCTAGCATAAAGAGTACCGTTATTCAAATACAATGTAACCGTACACTAAGTCGTGTTTACACGCACACTTAAAGTGGCACCCTTATTCAAAATCAATACATACACACGTGTAACAAACATAAATCTTGACTTATAAACCTTTAACTGCATACTAAATAATGCATTTATGGAAATTATATATAACTGATAAGAAGATTGTAACCGTGTATTTAAAAGCAGAAAGTGCAAAAATATTAAATGATTGGTAAATGCTAAAAGATTTACTGTGATTTACAATAGTCTCATAAGGTAGAAATACCGTGTTTTATGTTCATTTCTTTCAAATCAAACTCAGTATCCTTCAAAAGAACCATTGTTTTCGACATTTATTCATCCCTTTTGAAAAACTAAAACAATATTATTAATTGTGATAAATCTTATTTGGGAGTAATAGTGCATCTTTAATTTTCTTATTTCAAAAGCATGATATATGTATGCTGATAAGTTTCTTACAGTATTAACGTTTTCGGACTGCAAAAGTTGTACAGTCTTATGCATACTAGGCCTAAGTCTATAATATCGTTTTATATATTTATCTCTAATAGTATTATAAATATTACATTCCATCAAAAAATGGTATTCATCTTCAAGTACCTGGCATAAAATGCAGATCCTATCTTCTCTTGGTACATTTGACCATCGTCCAGTTTCTATAAGCAAACGATGAGAACTAAGTCTTAACCGTGACAGAGCAATTCTATATTTTCCTCCGTTAACAATGTTCAAGTATGCTTGGTATTCAAATCTACCGAAAGACCTATAAAACGTTGCTCTAGATGAATAATTTATCAGACTATTAAGATTTTGAATAAAATTATCTTTGACTCTTTGCTTAAACAAGCTGATAAATAGATTTATGTCACCAACACCTTGTATTAACCATACCTCATTGAACCCAAAATTACACAGCATGTCTCTTACACTAGCGGCCCAGTTCTTTTTTCTTGGTCTAATATCAATGTCTCTTAACATCATTTTATACACATTGTTAATAAATTTTCTATCCGAGCACTCTATCACTTTAAGCCATTATTTAAGAATAGATACATAACGAAGATGAACAAAGTCTAAGCGTCCCAGCTCGTTATATACAAAATCGTTCTGCGTTGATGTCTTGACTTTCAATATTGATTTGCAAAATAAAGTATGTACGCGTTCTACGCACAATGCATCTGTAAATCCCCAAACCTCACTTCCATAAAATAAGATAGGCTTAACCAGCTTATCAAAAAGATCTAAAATATGTTCTACGGAAATATTAGTGAAATGAAATAAGTATCTCTTCAGCTTAAAAATGGCTTTTTGAGCTTGGCCAGCTAATGTCTTGCATGTATTTTGAAACGAGCCACCAGGCGTGAAAACAATACCCAGATAACAATATTTGTTAACAATCTCAATATTTCCACCCTCATAACGGAAGTTCAAATCGTTAGGCAGTCTACCGCCTTTCCTAAACAAAACTATCTTTGTTTTATCTCTATTAACAACTAATTTCCAACGTTTACAATACTGCTCCAGAATATCTAAATTTGATTGCATATCTGCTGGTGTAGTTGAAAAAAATAACAATATCGTCTGCATACATCAACAGGAATATTTTTAGTGTGTTTACATCAATGCCATTCGCACCTTTTGTCATAAGCTCTTCCTCTAAATCGTTTACATACATTGCAACAAAAATGGACTCAAACGTTCACCTTGCCTGACACCGAGTAAACATTCAAAGGTATCACCTGTTTTACCTAGTAATTTAACACGTGAGCTAACAGTATTATACATTGACTTTATAATATTAAATAATTTACCTCTTATACCTAGTCTATATATCTTTTGCCAAATATTTGGCCTAACAATATAATCCAATGCCTTGGAATAATCCACAAATAAACAATATAGCTTGTCATTATTATTTAAGCAATGATTTATTAATGCATTTAGAACAAAAACATTGTCAACAGTGCCCATCTTTGCTCTAAAACCGGCTTGAGCTTCGACGTAAGAGAGTATTAATAATTTTGGTGAACATTTTCCTATTACACTTAATAAGGTTACTCCTCTAAAATTACTAACTTCACTAATATTTCCTTTCTTATGTATAGGCACTATATGGCTTTCTCCCTATGATTTAGGAAAATAGCCTACTTCTAATATTTTATTAAAAAGGTTTGTTAATACTAAAGTAAATATATTCTTACCATAATACAAGAATTCATTAATTATTCTATCAGGGCCTCCACTTTTTCCCAGATTCCATTCTGATATGCCTTTATCTATATCAACGACAGTAAATGGTATGTCTAATTTTGCAAACATAGTTTTCATTTTCATGTTAACCTACATAAATTTAGCAGACGTATCCACCTTTAAAAGTTTCCAGTTAAATGTGCAGAAAAAGCCCGTTTCATGGTTGTTGGTCAAACAAAACATTCTTTTGTACAGTTAAGATGTATTTCGTGACAAACATGATGAGTACCGTGAAGCCGACTGACCGTGGAACAAATACCTCGGCTGTCGCAGCTATTTACACCTGAGCTGATTTAAAGAAGCTATGCAAATCAGATATTTGTGTCATAACCGATATGGATAATAATTACTCTTTTGTTTGTTGATGCCAATTATTAATCAGCAGTATTATACCTACCGCCGTTAATTTGTCGTTATGAACTTACGTAAATAGTCATCACTAGATTTTCTGTAATAATGATACTTTGAAACTTCTTTCGAGGACTGTAAAGTATATTTCTGTATTACTTTACGGATGTCATTTCAACATATGTTAGTGGTCACTTCTTTTAACACGAGACCAATGATCGAAAGTCCCAGTAATGAGGAATATTCATTCCAATGGCTACGGTAATGATCTCTTTTTTTAACATGACTCAAATCTTAAAAATACCTAATAACGATTTATCTTTCATATCATCACGGTTGTTAAATTGATGATAACCATTTCCACACTCTGCAGTGGACTTCACTGGAGTATTTTCCCTTACTTAACTGCCTTACAAATTGAAAGACCAACACTTTCCAAATCACATAGAGAATATTGATCGATAATACAAATTAGATTAAATAAAATGCTTTAATGGCTAGTCCGAAAATCAAGGTAGTGAATAAAAGCTCCTGGACTTTCAAAAGCTTAAAACATATTTTAAATTTTGAAAACGATCTGAATTACAAATGAAATTTATTATATGACTCCCATCAAATGATCGAAAAAGAACAAAGCTTGTTGGTGACTTTCAAATATAAACATTGTTATTATTTGAGACCCTATGACCATACAAAATACAAATACAAAATTTGTAATAATTCAATGTTAATCCCCAATAAAACGACAGTACTGCCTTTATCGTTTAGTGTGTATCAAAGTATACAGTTCGCTACCTTAGTGCGATGTAATTCAATGTAAAAATAGAAGGCGTTACAACTGTTTTGCGTATGCACATGATTCATCACCTTTGTAGCATTCGTAACATTGCAGGTACTTCAACAAGTGAACTTCTATATTTATGTTTTCTTGGTTAAAGAATGTTTTTCCCGAATAGGGGTCGGTTTTTTATTCGTTTCGTGCTCTATTCCCGACGAACTGATAGGAATGGTAGACCTACAAAAACAAAAGAATATAAACGACTGAACGAAGTGAAGCTTCTCTTAATTGTGTAAAATAAGGCCGCTGACAATGGTGAGGGTCAACCACAACATCCGTTTGTACAAGTTAGTATGTATATTGGTGACACGGTGGTTAGTGTAAAGGCGTTTGAGCTTGAAGCTTATGGAATATTGCAACATATTATTCTGGTTATGTCAGAATAAAAAGGGTTTTAGCTATGGAGTTTTTCAAGGTAGCAGCACCAATTCCTTTTTGTAAGCATCCTTCTGCTCTCATATAATTGAATTCAATGCTAGCACGGGCGCTCGTCTGCTTTCATAAAATTAATTGCTTAAGAGAGTCAAATATTGATTTTATCTTCATTACATCTTATTAATTTTTATTATATAACTTAGCGATTGCAACGAGTACCCGACTATTAATTCACTACTCGAGTACTCGGAAAAAATGTTTGAAATTCACGAAATACATGATATACATACTATGTATCAGTATTGGCGCATTGCTTATAGGACAATGTTCTGTCCCTCTTATCCCCACTATGTACACAATTGACCCTTACTATTAATTAGAATACAACCTACATTTTAACCCAATGACATTGCATATAGGCTATCATTAAGTACTAGACTTAACCATTAAGAATTTCACCTTTCGCGAGTGTTTAAAGGTCCGCCTACTGCCACTCATCCGAAACACACTCCCTGCGTCAGATTTTGCGCTGTCAATGTATCAACGAATTAGGTTGTATTCTAATTCAGTTAGATGACCTAAAGTAATTTCTTAATAAATGGACTTCATATCATCTAACTATTACATGACAGGTGTGAGAGTAAACAAAGTGTCAAAAAGGGACCTAATTTGCAATAAGCACTGAGCTTTTTTGTATTGTATTGTATTGTATAAACAATTTGTATTGTTTACCAACTATTTTATTCCAAACAATGTATGTTGACAAGCGAACTAGGAACGACAGATAGGAGCATTAATTAGTTAAAAGGCGTAATTTTGCAATGATCAGCACAATTGACTGGTGGATATTTTAATTTGGAATTATGAATAGTAATGATGTTAACAACAGTATTACAATGTGACGAATTGTCCCTTAGTAATAAAATTGTGTATAGTAAACAACTGAACATCAATCGCAGTAGATTGTAGTATCAATTATGCAGCTCGCAAAACCATCAGCGTCAATTACGAGCAGCCGACAGGGTCGTGGAAATGCACGCTGTTAGGTGTCGAGAGAATGCTAGTTTTTCGTATGTGCTTTTTTATTATTTTTGGATACATGTTCGTTGTATCTTGAATTTTAATGTATGTTTATACAATTTTGTTCAATGAAATTTCATTTATGTTCAGCATTGAGTGTAAATGACACAATGACAGACATATTGAAAGATGAAAATGGCCAATATATATATACATATATACATACATGAACTTGTCTTTCTTGAAAACCAATTCAAGTTTTCCGAGTACCCGAGTACTCGACCCGAAGATTGTCAGAGTACTTGAGTACCAATTTCACTACTCGTTGCCATTTTAAAGCATACAATGAATGCACTTCTATCTTCAGTTGTCCCAGAATAGTTTGATGTTAAATCAAAGTGCCCATTATTTGCACTGTATTCCTGTCGGAATATACCCGTTTTTTCTATGGAAGAACATAATGATGAGATTTTTAAAAACAAAGTTCAATGGCGTTTGATATCATTTATTTTTATCACACAATCGGTAGCTTGTCACTGAAGAAATTGTCTCGAGAGTGACCAAAATGTTGAAGTCCTACTCTAAGAAATCCAAGTGTCGTTACTGTGTCAGTAATTCATGTTGGATGTACCTAGGCTCTTTAATGGAAAATCATTACATTGTGAAAAAAAAGAAGTTTTTTGAATGTTTTTTAATCGAACAATTTCCGTAAATCTGACTGGCATCCGGAATTGATATACACACTACACACTTTAATAGAAGAAATAAGGGTTATATAACACATAATCGGTTGTACAAAACCAAACGGTTGAATTCAACTTGTTTGTCTTTTTTATAGCACATATTTTGGATGCTGGCTATCTAAGCAACTAAGTTTTAATGAAAAATTATGTTTACAACTCTGAATCATATGATCTTATAATAGATTAAACGGTACAATTTTTAACAAAATGCAATTACCATATGCGTAAGAAACAAAACTGTCATTGTATAAAGATCACAAATATATATATATATATAGGTATAATAATAAAAGCATAAATTGAAAGTATGCAGCACATCACTTCAGATAAAACAGAGTTTACAACTCGTTTGCGAAACACTGCGTGTAGGTGCACTTAAGGTTGCAGTTGGTGTCTAAAGTTGTTTGTACGTGTAGGCTCAAATACATCGATGCGCGTTCCTTGTATATTGAGTTTACATTAACTTTCTCAAACCAATGGGAGTAAGATTCATATCGGCTTCACGTTTATAACTTATCAATTGTGCCCATGACTTGAAGGTATAGCATTTGAAGAGAAGCAACCTCGTGTACGTAGACGGAGCGTTTCGCAACCTCGCTTAAATTACATTGGCTCGTAAGTTCAGAGAACTGTTATTTAAAAATATGTCTTAACCAATGGTATTTGCTAAAGGTTTTATAATAAGATGCAAATTTAAAACATTGATCACTACAGACATATAATTAAAGCAGAAAGTTTAACAAAATAACAGCTTAAAATTTAAAAAAAACTAAGCATCGATTTGTCTTTAGAATTTTCATGGAATATGGGCCTATGTGTAATTTAATTGTGGTCGTTATGTTTGTTTTATTTCATAATATTATAATAATTGTTAGTTCTTTACATAAATACGTTAATCTTAAATATCAGCTTTGTTGAAAGAGATTCTCTTCAGTAACTTATAAACTCACTTAATTATATCAGATAAGAAACAATCGCAGAAAGAAGCACAGACGCAAACATGGCACCGAAGGCTTCCGCGCCGCTGCATGTTGACTCGACACTCAACGTCACCGTTGCTGATCCAGTAAGGGGCTCGGCATCAGCGGCATGAAGCACCAACGTGTAGGTTGCCATTGTGCTTTTTTCAAGCGTCTTGCTGGTCGCCACTTTCAGTGTACCATCTGTCCCGTAAACGAAGTCAGAGTTGGTGTCTCCAGCTGAAAATAAACACATGTTGTAAGTGTTTAAATCTTAACGTTGACCGCGATATTTTAATGGACTCGAGGGGAGTTCTGTATATTTTTGCAAACATCATCGAGATTCCAGCTGATTAATATGCGGCCTCATTGCAACAAGATTTATACAGCTACCGTACGTTGCAGTATGACTTGCTTGCAGATGTATGATGGATATAACATTATATTAATTGAAATACTAAGGTTTTTTGTTATTTAATCCGGCATGAATAACAATGTTAATCAATGAGCTTGATAAAGTTACATAGTTAAAACTATAGTTAGAAAAATTTAAGATAAAACAAAATATTTAAACAAAGAAATACGAGTTTAAAATTGTTTTGAAAACTTATCTTACAGCTAATGGAGTATGTGATGGTATTGCTTGCGTCTGTAGCTGTGTATGTACCCACCAACGTGTCTGAAATGATGCACAATCGTTATAAACCATTAAAATGATTTCAAAAAATACAGGGTTCCAAGTTCATTAAAAAAACAATTAAAGTCTAATAACATTTTTGAAATATTTAACCTATAGCCGCTATATTTAAATTTGACTGCAAACAGTAAAGGGCCCGCTCACGCTTTAGTTGATCAAATATGGATTTTATACAAGGATGCGACTTTATCGGAAGTTTAAAAATATACCTCTATGGTTTATGATTGTTGACAGAAAATGATATATTTTGCTGAAAGGCGTCAGTAAAGGATGGAGGTAAAATATCAGCTACTGGCTACCGACTCAATCCTTATATATATTATTTAATATTTTATAATCAATATATGCCAGTTACTGTTTCTTAGTTGATTGAATCATTGTATTCTCATATTCGGCCGACAGAAACACGAAGTCATGGTTCAAATATTGTTTACATATTGACGTCATTGTCACATGTAATGAGCCGCATCGCGCGACTTTGGGTCTTCGGACACGTTTTTGCAAATAATCATGGATAAAAAACTCCCAAAATAATGAATTTTTCTATGTAAATCAGTTTCTTCCAGTCTTCTTTCTTTAAAAATGTGGTCATTGGTGCATCAATTTCTCGACGCTTTATGAACATTGGTTTACTCATGTTTCCATAGCAACCATGGATTTCGTTCCACCATATTTAAACTGGATTAATAGCCTGAGTTTAAAACGGCAAAATGTATTAAGATACAAAATGATTCATTATTTGTATCTTAATTTATGTTCCTTAAAGAGTATGTGATAAGAATTATTTTAGGTAGTTGTAATATTAATACGTTAATTTTGCACGTTATTTGAATAATGTGCTTTCGTTAAGACGTCATTTGAATGACGTAAAATTTATTATTCAAAATGCGCAATTCACAGTCTCACTTGTAATCACGTTTCTTACGCAATTTAAGTGATATCATCATGAAATTTTCAGATTGTTTTCTACATTAAATATCATTTCATTCAAATGCCATAAACAGTGTAATAGCAAATATATGTCCGAAGGCCTGAAATCGCGCGACGCGGCTCGTATGTACTTTTAAGCATCATTTTATAAACAACCCCACACAAAGGACGCATAATGAAAGTTAATTCATGTCGGAATACACTTTACCCGCGCCAGACTTGTCCTCAACACATGCAGTGAATTGTGCTTCTGCGTAGGCTGGTGCAATGTTGTTTGAAATAGGAAGGGTTATGGTGGCTGTTCCAACAGCGTTATCTGCACTATCAGTAGCCCTGAAAGTATAACATATGGCATCAATTTATATTAAAGGAATTAAAAAAGATTATGTATTTTCATTTTTTTCAGGTTAAACTAAACTAAATTATCGTAGAGTGTCCCCTAATTTTTGAGAATTCAACCTCACGCTTGTCTGAATTCGTATCATTATAACAGTATGATAAAATAATTAAGCAAAATGCACTCTTAAGTAAATGAAATTATAAAAAATACGTACGTAATTATAAAAACATGGGTTGCAGCCGTTGAAACATCAAGCGTCTGGCCGGTTGCCAAGGACACTACGCCAGTGGCTGCATCTATCGTTCCTTTACCACTCGCATCATCAGTGAGAACATAGGAGGCAGTACCGCTAACAGTTGCTGTAGCTGTAAAGAGGGCTGTCCCAGCAGGACTGTCTTCTACTATTGCATCTGCGGCTACAATCGTAAAACTGCCATCTGCGCCGCTTATAGCTCCTGGAGCTGTCCAACCACTAACAGCTGCCTCTGGCAAGATAAACGAAAATGCTCACATAACACTTTCTATTTGTGAGGATTCATAAGCATGGTATATCTATATGTGACTTCAAAATAAAATTAGTATGGCGATATTAGCAAATGCCCCAATCTACGAATCTGGAATATGTTTGAGAAGGAGTACGGTATAAGTAAACGTTAACATCAAAATGCATTATCGAAATTTTGAATTAAGCATATTTTTTTAGAAACTGCTAAATACGTCATTGAAAACAAGGAGGATAATAGTCAAGTAACAATGCTAAAATGTTTTAGCGATGCTGATAGTGTTGTACTTGTACGGATTAAGTAACAGAGTCTTTTCAAACTTTATAAAAGAATGCCCACATGCCTAATCAAAAGCAATTTATTACAGCTCCCTGTGTTATCCTTCATTTCTCAAAATCTTAAATTATCCCCGAAATATGGCTTGTTCGGGCGCCTTATTCCGAACCGATGATTATATTGTTTAAACTTATTCATATTTACAACGATTGTGAAACAAGTTTTTGCAACTTATATTAATCACTCTCGTCGGCACGATGTTCCACGAGAGTGTGGACTTGTGCTGTTCGGGAAACCGGAGTATCCGGAAATATTTCATTGAAAAGAAACTGAAAGAACACTTTGTTATCCGTTCCAGGGACCAATTAGATTTGCAGACAGTCCCCGGGGATTTTAATGACAAATGCAATACACACACAGCTTGTTACTAATTCAATGCCTTTTTGACAAAAAAAATCAGAACAAAACATTTGTTGGTACGATGCATCTTGAATTGTTACCACGATTCATTTATAACGAGGCGCTGTACAGGTTGTGCCCTGCACCGGCGGTTTTGCCAAAGCACCTGAGCAAACACAAGATAAATATATGGGGGTAAATACAGCCAGGTAAATATATATATACCTTATGCTTAAATAAGTCTCTTATTAATAAAGTAAAGTTCTAGAATAATAATAATAATAATAATAATAATAATAATAATAATAATAATAATAATAATAATAAAAACAATAATTATTATTGTTATTATTATTATTATTATTATTATTATTATTATTATTATTCATGAAAACCATATGTGTTTTGTATAGCAATAATCATCAAGAAGGTAATATCAAAATAGGTGTATGTTTCTTACCTCAGTATTATTTTATATACATTTAGTATTGACTATAGTGAAGCATTTTGTTTGTCAGGTCTGTACTTTCACATTCCATTGTACTGATGCAATCAATTAAAATCTTTGAACCGTAAAAATGCAATTAATATTTTACTGATGTATTGCTACAATAATATCTAAATAGAAGCTATAGGCCAGTTATCGGACCGTTTTCAAAGGCTCAAAACTAAGGCTGATACCCAAAACAATACAGGCAGATGATACATGCACCAGACAAGGCTTTCTCAACAAACTACATATATTTAGATTACAATCTTTGAAGATATTTTGTGGACCAATATCATTTATTAGTGCGAAAGGCCGAAAAACACTGTTTAATGGTAAAAAGCTTTATACATAGACGCACAAGTTTTTATGAACATTTAGTTTTGAGTTAGAAATTGTAGCAGCAGGTGAGGCAAATAAAATTGTTACTCTCTCTCGCAAGATATGCCATATAAATCTGATTTGCCTCCGGGGTTGTTTTGATTTAAGCCGCAATTTTCAGAAAATGTTTGGTATAATTATAACACTAAAGGAAGAACATTGTTATACATACACAAGTATGTATGTGTTAAATATGTTGTCGAAAATCCTTGGCCAAATATTTCTAAAAAAGAAACTAGTATATCTAAATATAATGTTTACGGGTACATCTGATTTTCTTTCATCGCGTTTAGCTATTTGGTCGATTTCGAGCTGGTATACAAGAGTTGAAAGCTACCGCGCATAATATTTTCATATGCATTTTGTTTCAAAAATTTAACAGTGAATAACCATGAACAGCTTAAATCTATGTGTTCTAATAACCTAACAATTACTGAATGAGGTGACACAGGACATATATGAGTTTATCTAAATGTTATAAGTCGTTTTTGATCGTTTGATTCAATGCAATATTGTAGTGTGTAGAAACAGCCACCGGTCTTTTTATATTGTTTCCACCACGAATCGGATGCGCACAGCACCAGTCCAAAAAGTACTTAAATCGTGAGGTTTAAATGTACGCAACGCGGAAACACGCAGCATTTACGAGGAATGCTGACAAAATGTGAGATTGTGTACAGTGTGGGTAGGAAAAGTCGTCTGGTAAGATATGTTGACAACCCGCCGCGTGTCATGAAAACAGAGTAACGACTCCATTAATGAAGGCACAACTGATTTTAGTTTGGTCAAAATAACTGAAGACATTGAAAAAAAGTTTCCGCTTTCGCGTTTTGACTATCCTTTATTTCCTGAATTTTAAAATCGGCGCGGCCTTTTTCCACTGCTGAGATTGCCTAAAATTATCTTGTAAAATTATATTATGTACAGGTTTATTTCAGTAGTGAAATGTTTTTCAATTACAATATATATATATATATAATATTTATTAGTAACATTATTTCATTATTTCAACTGATTGAATAATATTATCAATGAGTGCTCTGCTTCCCGGAAGCAGTTTAGATATTGCTTTAACGGCAAATTCATATTTAAAAGTATTGTTTTGGTTAATTTTTAATTAAAACCATGAGTACAAGTGTACGCACGCTCAAGGACATTTCGATTTTGTTTCCATTTCAATTCTAAAATTCATTTCTTATTTAACACTTATTTAACAAAATTTTATGTATATAATGTTGTTATTTCGGTGGTTTATCTTTATTCTATATCAATAAAAAAATCCTTTGTGTCATAATACTGACTTTCTTGAACGATAATAATGATAGTTTGTGTTGTCCTCGCTTTTGAGTTTGTTTTGTTATATTCTAAAAGATTTTATCCGGTCAAATTATTCACAACAACGCATATCTGTCCGTTTAAGACATTATTCGAATTTATTCGAGTTTTATTATTAAGGTAAAAACAATCTTTACACGAAATAAAGAATGACGAATGCTACAATTATCTATTCAACTGATCCGTACGATTTGTTAGTCTTGCCAATTTGGATAAGGTATCTAGTGATCTTTGGTAACCGTTTGAAGCGGGACCCGCATTGTGCCCAATCATTGTTTTTTCGCAAATCCATATGGTACAATGGTGCCGCAGGATTTCATGGAGACGTTACATGGAACTAGGACGAGAGAACGGCGGGAGCCGTCAGATACACGTACGTTTTTTTAAGCAACGCACGGGACTCGTGAGGGACAAATTAGGTATTGAATCACACTGGTATATTAGATTGTAGAATACTTGATCGATTTGAAGAGCCAGAAACTCAGAACAGCCCGTCCCAAAATAATTCGGCATCCGCCCGAATTCTGTTTGGGCCGTACTGGACCTGTGCAATGTTGTCTCTAACGTGTATGCAAGCCTACGGTCAGTTAGAAATCTTCTCACATCGCACTCAAATTCAAATGTTCAATCATAATAATAACCATGCGTTTTCAGAATGTTTGTTTTCTAAATTAATGGATTATTAAAAACTTAACTCTGCATTATGGACCATTCACTTAATGAATTCTTAATAGTATAAAGTATTTCGGAAACAATTTTATTGAATATTTTAATTGAATAGTTAATTTGGATTATGGTTCACGGTATAAAAGGTTTACTATCGCTTAGTGTCAAATAGCACTGGATTCTAAAAACACATGCGATTGAAATTTGCTTAAAATAAACACAGCTTTTGCTATATGCTGGTAATAGCACGTCAATTTCATATATTATATGATTGTTTACTTACTTCTGAACAAAGTCACCCTTTCATTAAAGTAGATATAATTCATCCATGATTTATTCGTCACAAAAATGCTGCTGACCTTAAGAAATCAATAAGTCGGAGGCGTTTCAACCTTCCAATATGTATTTATTTATTTATGTTAATATTAGTTATTTAGAGTAAGATAACAGTAATGAATGTTTGAACATACCAGATTTCTGAACGCCGCAGAACAACAAAGCACAGAAAACAATTTTCCGAAACATCATTGCAAAGTGAATCACAGATTGTGTGTGGAGCGATTTTTTAATCAGTCGATAAGGCACCACAGCCCCTACCTGGCAATTTATAATGCAGAATGCTAAGGTTTCTTAGGCAGCAAACAAGATGACCTTATTAAGATAAAATGTTATGTGAGTTGCAATGTCGAATTGCAAACAAACTGACACTTGTGTACTCATTGATTTTAATATACGGGTATTTTAATTAAATGGATTATTAAACGGCTACAAGTTCTTTCAGGCGCCTTCAATAAATATAAAGATGGCCCTGGCGGCTCTGTAATAAACAACTACCGAACTATTTTAAATACTGCACTGTCAGCGTTTTGAAAATGGCTTTAAAATATTTACATTTTCATGTTGTCGATGTTTTATTTGCAAGTTATCGCTTAAAAGGATTTATTTAATCCCTATTCCTGAACCTCTTAACACTGCTGACAATCTCTAGGAGATTTGAATGACAAGTGCAATACAAACACAACAAGTCATTAACCCAATGCATTATTAGGAAAGATATTTATGTGAGTACGATGCATTTTAATTGCACGGACGATTTAATTTATAACGACGCGAGGAACAATTGAGCAAACACAGGATAAAACTTGGATTAGGTAAACACAGCAGAAAATTATGAGCTCTTCTTTTCTTGTTAAGTGTATATCTTTAAACTGCTTTAATATTTGCATGACTAATAAAGGACCTTCTTTTTATAAATCCAATGCATACAAACAAAAGCAAACAATAGTAATATACGTCAAGAACGTTATATCAAACAGGTTTTCATGTTTTACCTCAGCCTTTATCTATTAAATCAGTACAGTGAAAAGAAATACTGTATGTCAATTTTGCTCTTTCATATTCCATTACACTGGCTTTTGGCACAACTTTTTTCAATTAATTGCAAAATACATGACATAATTGAATAAAATTCGAAAAATGCAAAAACAAATATAAATAACGTAATGCAGGAAAGGACGAACGTACCACTGCAATTCGGATTAAATGCCACAATAACGCACCACTGTAAGGGGAGACGCGCCATTGTAAGGGACGTAACTTATTTTAACTGATTCTCATGCGCCAGTGTAAGGAAAATTGTATGACTCTAATGCGCCGCTGTAATTTAAATGTCTGCCATTTATTCGCCACTGTATGGGAAACCACATGCCTTGAATGCGCCACTGTTATGTATGTGACTGTCACTCATTCGCCACTGTACGGGAAACCACATGCCTTTTATGCGCCACTGTTATGTATGTGACTGTCACTCATTCGCCACTGTATGGGAATCCACATGCCTTTTATACGCCACTGTTATGTATGTGACTGCCACTCATTCGTCATTGTACGGGAAACCACATGCCTTTCATGCGCCACTGTTATGTATGTGACTGACACTCATTCGCCACTGTACGGGAAACCACATGCCTATTATGCGCAACTGTTATGTATGTGACTGCCACTCATTCGCCACTGTACGGGAATCCACATGCCTTTTATGCTCCACTGTTATGTATGTGACTGCCACTCATTCGTCATTGTACGGGAAACCACATGCCTTTCATGCGCCACTGTTATGTATGTGACTGACACTCATTCGCCACTGTACGGGAAACCACATGCCTATTATGCACAACTGTTATGTATGTGACTGCCACTCATTCGCCACTGTAAGGGAAACCACATGCCTCAGATGTCTCAGTGTAATGTAAGTGACTGCCACGCATGCGCCACTGAGAGGGAAACCACATGCCTCTCATGTGCCACGTTTATGTTAGTGACTGCCATCCATGCGCCACTGAAAGGGAAACCACATGCCCCTTATGCGCCACTGTTATGTAAGTGAGTGCTACTTATAATTCAATATAAGGGTAACCACATGCCTCTGATGTCTATGTGTTATGTAAGTGACTGGAACTCATGCACCACTGAAGGGAAACCCCATGCCTCTTATGCGCCACTGTTATGTAAGTGACTGGAACTCATGCACCACTGAAGGGAAACCCCATGCCTCTTATGCGCCACTGTTATGTAAGTGACTGCCGCTCATGCACCACTGTGAGGGAAACCACATGCCTCTAATGCGCCACTGTTATGTAAGTGACTGCAATTCATACGCCAATATATGGAAACCAACATGCCTCTAATGCGCCACTGTTATGTAAGTGACTGCCTCTTATTAGTCAATTTACTGGAAACCAGTTGACTTTTATGCACCACCGCTATGTAAGTTACTGCCTCTCATGCGCCACTATAAAGAAAACAACATGCCTCTAATGCGCCACTGTTATGTAAGTGACAGCCACTCATTAGCCAATTTACGGGAAACCAGTTGCCTCTAATGCGCCACTGTTATGTAAGTGACTGTCACTTAAGCTCCATTCAAGGGAAACCGGAAGCCTCTAATGCGTCAATGTTATGTATGTGACGGCCACTCAAGCGCCTCTGCTAGGGGAAACTGCATGCCTCTAATACACCACTGTTATGTAAGTGACTGTCCCTTATGCTCAACTGCAAGTGGAAACAGCATGCCACTAAGACATCACTTTATTTAAGTGACTGCAACTCATGCCCCACTGAAATGAAAGTGGCTGCCACTCATGCGTCCCTGCAAGGGGAACTGCATGCCTCTAATACACGACAGTTATGTAAGTGACGGCCACTCGTGCGTCACTGCAAGGGGAAACTGCATGCCTCTTAAGCACCACTGTTATGAAAGTGACTGCCACTCATGCGCCCCTGCAAAGGGAACTGCATACCTCTAATACACGACAGTTATGTAAGTGACGGCCACTCGTGCGCCACTGCATTGGAAACTGCATACCTCTAATACACGACAGTTATGTAAGTGACGGCCACTCGTGCGCCACTGCATTGGAAACTGCATGCCACTGATATATCACTTTATGTAAGTGACTGCCACTCATGCGTCACTGCTATGTAAATTACTGCCACTTATGAACCACTGCAAGGAAACTCTGCATGCCTTTAATGCACAACTGTTTTGTAAGTGACTGCCACTCATTCGCCCCTGCAAGATGAAACAAAATGCCTATAATATGCCATTGTTATGTATGTGACTGCTACTCATGCGCCCCTGAAAGTGAGACCATATGCCTCTAATGGGCCACTGTTATTTAAGTGACTGTCACACATGCGCCACTGCAAGGGAAAACTACATGCCTTTATTGCACCACTATTATGTAAGTGACTGCCACTCATGCATCCCTGCAAGGAAAACCAGATGCCTGCCTCTAGTGCGTCATTGTTATGTAAATGACAGTCACTCGTGCGCCATTGCAATGTAAACCGCATGCCTTAAAAGAGTTATTGTTATTTATTAGAAGTATTTGTTTCAGATTTAAATTCTTTATGGATAGAAGAGTTATGTTGTAGACCACTATCTCTTGACGTTAAGAAAGGTTACAATATAATAATGTTTTTAGTTAGTGATTTCATATTGGCCCAGTTATTTGTTCGATGTTAGCTGTATTTTGACAATGCACATTCTTATGTCTATACGTCCTAATTTCGTAAATCGTTTGTTAAAACGTCAAATCTTCTACCTTCGTCGTCCATTTTGTCTGTGTACAAACACAGATTTATCGTAAAATTCACCAACTGTTAAATACAACTGTCGAACAGGGGCTGAAGTATTTAAAAGGCTAGTAATTCCAAAATGGTTTCAAGGAAGCACAGTTTTCAAAACAGTCGGAAAAAACGGAAAACAAAATGGCTACCTATTAAAATATTTTCCAGCATATTTTTCATATTAGGCAAGTTTCGACAGCTAATGAAAATGGTATATTTATGAAATCCTATATTTGGCGAGTTTGTAGTCAATCAAAACGGCGGTACTCATATTGGCTGAGTTTTGTTTATATTGGTCGATATTGAGCTAGTTTGGGCATATATTGTCTTCAATTGTCTGGTATTGGTACCGCGATTGTCCCCGTATCGCGACAAATACGTAAAAGTTGATTTATAATACAATTATATTGACGGGTTACATGTATGTAATATTTAACAATTAAATGATTTCAATTGTTGTTTTGTTTACATCAAGCTCATGCAAATGTGAGTAATCATAACAAACATAATCACATGCTATACCTTGTTTCCGCTTTTATATAACCATCACGTTTTTTCAGTATTTTGCGTGTATGCTATAACACTCTACATTTTAACAATTTAATTGGAAATAATTATTTCCTAATTGGTAACATTATATCAAGTTATGTGTTTATTTCTCATTTTGTTTTACATTTAAAGCATTAGAAGAAAACTTCATAATTAATCATTGTTCACTCCTCCGTCAAAATTTTTGTTTTTAAACGGGAAATGACGTTATTTAAATATTTCAAATTATGACGTCATCTTACCGTGAATGACGTCATCATTTTAAATAAAAAAATATTTCATTAAAAGGAACGTGTAAGTGTAAGGATTCTTACCGGGTACCATCTCAGTATTCTTTCTTTTTAAAATCGGAAAATTGCATTTGAAATGTCAATTTAAGTTTAATTATGTACAGCCGAAACTTATTAAGTCGAACTCTTCTATGTCGATGTTCTGGCTATGTCGAAGTAATTTCCAGTGTTGTTGTTTTTTGTTGTTTAATTTAGTTAAAAACTTTTTGTATTTCGATTTTATCGAATATTCCTTATCTCGAAGTATTTCTCGAGGTCCCTACGACTTCGACATATTTGTTAAGAAGGCTTTTGAAATAGGAAAGAGATTTGGTTTATTGTAAATGACTGCTCTTCAACCTATCATAATAACAAATGGCACATTTGTTCCTAGTTGTTGTATTAAATCTAAACAATTTGCTTAGTATCACGGATTTAAACATATAAATGAACTGAATTAGATTAATTTGAAAGTGTTTGTAAAATTGTATGTGAATGACCTATGGAATTATATATTGATTCACACATGCATATTAATATACTTTCAAAAAATATATATATTTACCCATTTCTTTTGATTTTAATACTTCTGCTCAGTTTATTTCAGGCATTCATACAAATAGCTTTCCATATTATAGAACAGATTACCACGCATAACATATAATTGATCAAAGATCAAAGGTCATTTCATAATTCCGTCAAAATCTCGTAACATAACTATACCAGTTGATGCCATAAATGCGGATAACATACATCAGTAGAGGAATTGCCGGATTTGGAAGCAAGGTGATTAACCTTCAGTGTTTCGCAATCAGGATTTTTTTGCCATTTCAATGCGCAATCGCGCGGCAAAGGCAAATTCATTATCCACCTATTTAGCTTTGAATAATATATAATTTTGCTTGATTCAAAGAATTAAGAAGAGCTTTAGATTAACATACGATGTTTAAATATCGGACTAATTTGTAAAAAAAACACTTTAACAGAAAGTGATAATATAGTGTAAATACATCATGTTTTAAAAGATGATTTCCGTATGGATTTTTATTGGTTTTTGATCATTGAAAATTGGCCATTTTTTTCTCCAAGCTAACGCGCGCTTTATAAGGACAACGTTGATAAAGCGTTTCTAGTTTCCACTAGTTGAATAAAAAAATTTCAGGCCCATTATTCCTGTTTTTGAAATAAGTAGTACCCATTTATCATATATATATGTACAATATACAAACCACCGGAAAGCATATACTAAAACGAGATTTATTGTTAGATTGAGTTGTATAGTCAATTTAATTTCATTGAGTGAGTGCGAAATTAGTTTTTTCAGCTAATGTGACGTTTCGATGTGCAGGACTTATGCCTAATCCTGATACCTACTGAAAACTGATTATTTTCAATTTATTTTTGTTTTTCTTTTAATATGTTAAATAAAAACGAAACATTTTGACATTCAACGTTTCCAACATTCACTGTAAATATTTGTTCACCTCAATTGGCGATTACATACCAGTTCATTTTTAGTTGAACAGCCTACCGTCTTGTGCAAACATTATAAAACAAATTATCAAAATACATAATACTATCATCGTAACAAGAGACATCTATAACGATGGTGTATTGAAAATGTATTAAAAGGTTAAAGTCGTTCTAATGATGTATTTATGGTCTATTAAATGGCAATGCACACATCGTAAATACGTATTACGGATTTCAAGAGGTACGCGTTGGGTTTTAAGGTTCATTCGCGTTAATCATAGAAACAGATGATTTCTAAACATCAGTTTGTTATGTTTTATAGACGCAGTGTTGATTTGCACCCGTTAAACCCTTACCAATAATACCAAGGTTATATGCATTTACTAGATATTTTCGTAACGTGATTTTTCTTTTGGGTCTTCGAATGGCACCACCAGATCTTCAAATATTAAAAGCATGAAACGAATGCCGCAATTCACATCAGCATGTTTCAGGTTCTTTCGAATGCCGGAATTCATATAGGCTGAATTCGCTCGTGGCGGATTTCCTCCTGTTATCAATGGCAGACTTAAGCTCAGAAAGAGAAGGGTACATTTAGAAGTATATCGCTGTGTCCGAAGAATTACCCTGTGTGCTTTAGAATAAAATTACTAAAAAGGTAGATATTTAGGTGAATATTTGTTCTTCAAAGGGTTGAGTGTTCTTTTTTAGAATGTGTTGTCCTCCAACTACCATGGAACAATTTAACGTTTGGGTTACTTACAAGAAGAGAGGATATGCAACTGGCAACAATGGCCAGGATTTGTGCACTCAACTGATGACACCAAAGTGACAGGTATATCAATGTTAAAGTTTTAGAATGAGAGCTCTAGATATAATTCGTGGAATAGGTCTCAATTAACCTTATCAACGTTAAAGCCTGGATGACATGTCTTATATAACTTGTCGCTCTATTTTAAGATTATGGAGGGTTACCAGACAGGGTAAGTGATCCGAGCATCAAACATTGGGAAAGAACCAAGGTTCCTAACGAAAGAAGATTGCTTGATTGTCTACTGATACAGAGAAATTGGGAACTGATTGAGCATGATTTACATATGTTAAAATACAAATAATAATCCATATACTATTTTAACTCTTCAACAATAAACAGTAAGTTAATGCCTTATGAATATAACCGTATAAACAAAATATGTGCTTATAGCCAAAGAGCCTACTACATCGAAAACTGTATTTGAAACAAACACAATAATATAAGATTTATTTTTATTATAAACTACTCGCTCATTAAATATTATCAAAATGTATGCAAAAAGCTACAGAATTAAGCTCAGTTGTAAAACGTTTAAACATAAAACCGGTTTAATGGCACTGAAACCTGTCATAAAAAAAGCAACAATTTAATCAAAATTATCATTTTCTGATGTTCATCACCAAAGTTTACAACAAGTTTAAAATAAAAGATGCCGTAATATTGAGGACACTCACGTACCCAAACTTTGCTCACTATAGTTCAGTGTCGTGTCCCAGAGCGTCTGAAAAGATCTAGCTTTATAGTTCTTATTTCGCACCTTTAATTTAGTGCTAAAGCAGAAAACTACATATCCATGAAACGTGCATGCACTCTAACAATATTGACTAATACATGTTTAACCCTTCTAAATCACAGCGAGTTAAATAGAAAGAATTGGTACTTCAACCAAACTGCATATAGCTGAGACATGTTGATATAGTTTTATCTCGAAGGACTCTACCAAGATTGTTTAACTCCTGTCCTAGGTCAAGCCACGCCACACACCGTTGCGTCAAATATAAATGTAGAGCAAGCACTTAAAATAAAGAAATAGAGTCGAGCTAAATCGGAGCACGTCGGCAATTATCCAACAAATATGAACCCGAAACTAATGCGTCTCTTTAAAATTAGTTCATCGTGGCTGTACCCATATTGAAAACATGTTTTATGTGATTTCAACCATCAAGGGACAAATCAAATTGGACACATAGAGTATCTAACTGTTCTAAATCTCCAAAGCGTTAGATACGAATCAAACTCCTTCATTTCAGTGCATTGTTGGCGGTATCGAGTGATCCTACTTCTTAACGTAATGATAATTCAGTTAAATCGCAGGTATCTTGAATGCGAAAAGCTACAGAAACAAGCTCAGTAGCAAAAAGTTTAAACATAAACCCGGTTTAATGGCATTTGGTAAACGCTAAGGACATAGAACATAAAATCACAAACAAGAAAAATAAAAGAACAGCACAAAACTTGAAGCCTATTTACGAAGAGTATCCCGAAGCTTGCTGGGGGTGGCCGAGTTGTACGCATACCAATTCTGTTAGATAGGAAGCATTAAACTAGAAAGCTTCTGTCAAGCTTATTGAACTCCTTCCGGGCCCTGTCCCGCTGACATGTGTTGCATAAACTGCTTATACACCAAATATCATTCTACAATATGTATACCTGTGACAAGAAGGCAACGTAGACATTTGGTATTTAACAACGTCTACGATATATTTTAACACATAGTCAGGTGCGGTCCTACACAGAATATATTGTATCTCAGAAATAAATTTAAAACGTCATATTTACTATGAATGAATAAAATCACACAGGCACGTTAAGTCTTTCGTGTGCGGTTTTTTTCTAATAGTGATATATGACCATAATGCTTTTAAAGTAACTCGCTCATCTTTTTGGACCAAAAATTAGTTTTTCCTATAATCCATCTGAAAACACTTATTTTATCACTTTTTTACTCTATGACATCGAAATTGCAGAAAAATACAGTTATCGCAGTTAAGTATTTTGGTTTTTGTGGGGTTCGAACCCACGACGTTAAGGTACATGACCACGTTACTCCGAAAAATATGGATGTCGGCCGATTTCAATGAAACTTGGAACAAACAATCGTCAATGACTCTACTTTAACGAGGTGTAATTTTTTTTTTTTTGAATCCCGTCTTTTGTTGAATTACAGCGCCACCTAGCGGACACGTGCTATTTGGCGCTAATATTGATAAAACCGTAAAAAAATATAACTTTACGGCTTTTTTTTACAAAAAAAAAAATCGGAATATAATTTATTGTACGATGAATAAATAATCCTATAATTTTAGTATAAGTATTTAAGAAAAAAATAATTAATTCTAAGTTTTATGACAAAAAGGCTTTAATAAGAAATCGCCAAAAACAGATACCCATCGGTGAATTTGACGTATTTATCTCGAAAACGAACTCGGGTAGGGTATGTTTTTATTTAGTCATAGGAAACGGAACGGAATAATGAATAAAATTATGTAAAAAAATAAAAAATTGACGGTGAGGTTAATTGCTAAAAGATATAAGTAACCTAAGAAAATTGATAGAGTTAGCGTGATTTCAACGCCACCGTCAACGTCAATAAAAAACACGTCAAGTTAGTGACGCCATTGGTTTGTTTGATGCATGAGAATAGTTGTGGATGGAACGTTGTATTCGTCCATAAACGATGGTATCTGTATCTTTTTTATTTTTAATCAGATATTTTCCAGTATCGGAAATAAGTAGAATATCAGAAAATAGTAGGAAAATCAAATTCTTACTACCTGAAATATAGCTACAGAATTGAAACAAGAATTTACGGTTATTATGAACCTATTAAAACTGGGATAAACTCAGAAGCCATGATCGATTCTAATTTAAATTAATTTTATTCTCGCTAAAAACTGCATCAAGCGCTGATGCCAATTTTGTGTAAAATTTCCCTGCACCCCGATCTTTCAATACAGCCTGCATACCATCTAGGCCCGATCTTGAATATACTTTTTTCAAGTGTTCTATTGAAATTCCACTCCTAGATAGGCGCGTGGCCTGTGCTTTTGATATTATTTTTGACTCAACAAAACTTGTATATGATCCCTTGTATAGTTTTTCGTTGTTTAATTCCTGAAGTTTGAATTTCACGGATGACACAGTAGTAGCATAATTCGACAGTTTATCTAGGTTTGTTTGCAACTGGAGAATTGAAGAAAGCGCGTACACGTCTTCAGAGGCATCATGAGCTCCGAAGTCTACACCTGCAATATCGTGAACTAAACTTGCCAGGCGGTAATTCTGTCTCCCGGGGTAAACTGTTCTAAATAAACGCAGACTGTCTGCGAAGCCTATAGTTTCTGGGACAGTTATTCCTTCTTCTTGATATTTTGCTACTAACAGTCTTGCGTCAAACATGACATTGTGTGCCACAAGCAAAATATGACTTCCAAATGCCTCAAGCCAGCGTTTGAAGGCAAGAAGTGCTTCGCTGGCTGCCACGCTCGTCACTTCTTTACAGTGCTGGTATAATACCCCACCATGGAACTCGAGACCTGTTATATTGGAGGCAGTAGTGGGAATGTATCCACATTTGGGTTTTACGAATACATTCAGGTGTTGTCCCGAGGACACGTGCAAAGCTGCTATCTGTACAATGCTGCTAGTTGTCCCTGAAAGCAAAATACTCTCAGTAACTGTTTGGATAAACTTTTAGATATCAGTGGCTTAGACAAACATTTATACAACACATGTATTCTCATTTGTAGAATTGACTTTATTTAAAATGTATTATTTACCTAATCCTGTAGTCTCAAGGTCGAAGACGATGACATCATCTTGCCCGTACGCATGGGGCGTTTCACTGCATTCAGCAGGGCAGGGTGGGATGTCTTCAATATGCTCAATTTCGATGTCAGAGACGCCAACCGCTGTTTCGTATGTTTTCCCCTCATACACTTCATCTATGAAGTTCTTAGACATGCGTTCAGCCTAATATAAGTAATGATGTGTTTTTCTTATGCATTTACTATTATGAGTGATAAATAAAAAGAAAATCATGTAGACGTGTATTTGCGAGAATCAAATATTAACAAGAAAACTATTCTAGCTACTATGGCTGTATGTACTTTTACATTAATATAAAAAGTACCTTTAGTTCAGATCGCCGCCTTTTCATGGACACCGATTTCTGTTTCACTGCTAGGTTGGATCGCCTTTCGTCAAGCACACTACATTTTCTATGTGTGTAATGTCCAGGAGAAAGTCCGTGCGTTTCGTTGACCTGTAATTTTATTTCAACATAATAAGTAATTACATAATGTTTAAAATAATTTACATAATTAATTTCATTCCATGTAAGGTTTTTCATTGGAGGCAGTCGTGCAAACAAAATCCATAGATTACTAACTAGTTGTGTGTAACCGTTGAGAACACTTTACACGACACAAATTTTACCATATTAATGTCACAACAATTATGGCGTCTGAATTGAAATTAATTTCATTGTAAAAATGGGATTGGCTATTTCAGTATTGTTTGAGACTATAATTCTCACATTCGTATCAAATGTATTCGTTAACATATTCAACAAATATATCAAAATCAAGATGTCAACATCAAATAGTATATTATTGTATTTATGATCGGGTCTATATCAAAACGGATTAAACGAAAGCACGGCTTATAATGTTACTCTGGCATGATATGAAACTTTGTATGATCTATTTAATTTCCAAGTTAAGATTTAAAAAAATAATGCGGTATATATAACAGACTGCTTCTAACATCCGTGCATTTTTGCTGAAATTGTTTTGAAATGTTGTAGGGGCGGATCCAGAAATACACGTTAGAGGTGTCGTAAGTTGGGATGTGACCTTTAGAATTGCGCCCCTCTCTTGTAATAGAATTTGATTGGTTTTAATCACGGCAGCGGTGTTTGTTGGTACTACCCCTTAAACATGTCATTTCTTTTCTCGTCGATATTCACATACAAGTTTGAGTTTGGGAAAGGGGCGGTGTCGACGGTTGCCCCCCCCCCCCCCACACCTTAATCCGCTATTGCATTGTATAAATTTGCATACTCTTTACAATGTACTGGCATGGAGTGATTTATGGGCGGGTGCCGGATATGCATCCAATAGAAGTGCCAACACAGTTTTTATAACCGTTTTCAATGTTCCATTCATTACCTGCAAAATGTATTGGCGACCATCGTTCTTCTGCGCTACCGCAGCGGACACCCAGAAGTCGAGGCTCTCTGACTCTGAATACGTGACAGTCTTTGGCGCCTTCCTTGCAACCATGTGATTCATGTTCTCGTTGGCGTTAGTACTTTGCACATGGGCTAGAATTTCCAACATACTCTCATTTGTGTACCTGAAAATTGAATCATTGCATATTGTAATTTAACGTTTAGTCATCAATGCGACTTTTAAGTGACTCGACCGTGTTTTTAGACAAAATGTTTTCCCGGTATAGCATCTGAAAACACTAATGTTATAATTATATTACTCTATGATATCTATATAGCAGAACAGTTGTTATAGCATAAAAAAGTATTTTGATTTAGTGGGGTTCGTACTCCCGCCATTATAGTCAAAAAGAAAAATAGAAAACATCCGGCTAGTCCACACGGCCACGGGAACTTTAACAAATGCTGGATATGTTGACCTATTAAGGATACATTGATAACATCACGTGATAATGTCAATCAACGAATCACGCAACACCATAGCCGTGATAAATTTTCAATCGCATTATTAACACAAATGAAAACTGTGGTCTTCAAAGACGATATTTGAGCGAGTCACTTTAATGATTAGATTTAATACTGTTCGATTAAAAATAAAAGCCTTTTTTTCACGAGTCTTGATGGCTAAAATTAACATCAAACATTTCAGGTTTGAATAAACTTCGTTTTACGAAACTGATTATCATTATTATTATAACTATCATTTGCATGACCCCTGCTACAAAAATGAAGAACACGTAAAATGTGTAAGACATATATAGTGCGTACCCGTGTATCACGTTCTGGAAATCTTTTCTCAATTCGGGGCCCTGCAGTATGTGCGCCTGTCGGTAATTCTCGTCCCTTAGAGACTTACACCAGGTTGGGCTGCACGAGGAATGTTCATTGAACATGTGGGAGGGCAGGGCGTCTAAACTGGTCTTTATTCCATGCGTGCTGCCCTTATTTTGACTTATTCCATAAGAGAAGCATTTCTGAATATGGGCAATATTATTGTTTGATAATGATTTGTGTTTTGATTTTAGCTTATACAATTCATTTCCGAAATTTTTGACAATATGATTTTTATCATTTGATTTTTTAAGTTCTGGAAATAAAGACCGCTTGACGCGAGTAAAAGTGGTTGAATCTCCGTCCATTGTTAACCGTTCGATATTCAACCCCTTTTGTTTCACTTCCTGTAAACAGGTAGATGTAAGAAAGGGCTCCATCGCTTTTGACGAGCCATTCCAGTTTTTTCTACATGAATGAAGTTTTGCTTTTATTTTATTCCTTTTCGCTACCTTGCATGTCCTGCAAGTTTTTTTAGCAACTGAGTATGAAACACACTTTTTTGTGAGTTTTCCAATAACAGTAACGTGTCCTGCAAATACATGTAAAATACAGATTAGAATATAATGCAAATATACGGGATAACTAACTCAGACCTATGCTCAAGACATCATATGTTTAAAATATTACATCAAACTTTAAATATACATGTTTCTCAGATTTTATATAAAGATACAGTTTTATGCGTTATAAATAATTACCGGACAAACTATTGGAGCCTCTTTTTTGCCAGGCCCCATCTGCAGAGACATCCGTTTCAACATGATCACCAGTTGGATCCCTAAAATCATATGTGTAAAAGTAGTACTTTGTATAGACTGTTTGCCACTTGTGCGTGTGTTTGTGGCTGGAGGGGGGCTGGTGGGGGTCTGTGGGTTCATACAGCCTCATATATACAATAATACGCGTTTGGCCGACTGAATGATCATCATCGTTAGCATAATCACTATCACCAACATCATCTATATTTTATCAACAGTAGTAACTCATCCTTAGATATTTAATTATGCACAGGTAAAAGCGTGTTGAAATAATATTTTACATGTTGTTAACTTCTTGAAGCAACTTCATCTCCTGTTGAATAGCGGTGGTGCACGAGATTTCGGCCACACTTTCAATAGATGGTCCGATCTCTCGCTCGCGGGCCTTCAGTGCGGTCTTACTGATTCCAGGCAGATTGAGTTCAGCAAATATCGCACTGATCTGAGACTCTCCTACACCTGCGTTGATCATCGCTAAAAGAGATACACAACAAGCTTGTTTTCGACCAAGTAAACTAAGCGCTATTGACGCCTTCACATAAGAATCGATAATCATGGTGCACTCATTTTATACTTTTGTTCATTTTACTGCTTTAAATGTTGTTTTAGAAATAATGCTTTTTTTCTAGGAAATGACGAATCTATGAAATGGAATCAATGGAATCAAATTTCGTTACAATATGTCAGGGCGTTTTTTATACTGTATGTATTGACGTTAATTCACTTATACATTATGTGCCAAGTCTAACATCATTCACTACATTTGTTGGCACAACGCTGGCTATTGATATGGTGACAAAATTTACCTGCAGCTAATTTAGTGTTGACATCAAAACATCTTCTAGCTGCGGAGCCGTCACTCGTGGAATGCCGTTTTCCCGTAGGCACCAGATTAACCATCCTACAGGTGTTGCAGCTGATATGAAGGATAGATCCAAGGCCATATATAGTTTCCCCTACAATGCCATTGATGCAAAAACTGTTTCCACAAGAACTACAGGAGCTTAATCTTTCCAAAATTACACCGATCTCTACGACTCTGCGACCTTCTAGCCAAGGCGGGACGGTTTCGGGAACAGAAATGCATGTTTTCTTCTCCACATTCACGTTGTTTATTATTGAGGTTCGATTTGCGTTACTCTTAGAAATAAACTGACCTTTTTTCCTCCTCATCTTTACCGGATGTTGTTAACGGAACGTGCCCGGAAGGACAATCCGTTTAAAATGACGTCAGTAACGTATAAATGACAATTTCGCGGCATTTCCACTAAACTTAAGTTCGTTATCTAATTATATGTTTAGAAAGCTTACTAACGTTAATTAGTTCGCTCCCGTATACATAACTACTATATATCAATTCAGAACATATATAACAAATGACAAACAATATTATCAGTATTCTGACTTTGTTCGTAATTCTGATTGCAATTCACAACATTTGCAAACAGTGAAATTAAAATCATTTGCATAAACAAAATGACACTGCACAACTATTCTCATGCATCAAACAAACCAATGGCGTCACTAACTTGATGTGTTTTTTATTGACGTTGACGGTGGCGTAGAAATCACGCTAACTCTATCAATTTTCTTAGGTTACTTATATCTTTTAGCAATTAACCTCACCGTCAATTTTTTATTTTTTTACATAATTTTATTCATTATTCCGTTCCGTTTCCTATGACTAAATAAAAACATACCCTACCCGAGTTCGTTTTCGAGATAAATACGTCAAATTCACCGATGGGTATCTGTTTTTGGCGATTTCTTATTAAAGCCTTTTTGTCATAAAACTTAGAATTAATTATTTATTTCTTAAATACTTATACTAAAATTATAGGATTATTTATTCATCGTACAATAAATTATATTCCGATTTTTTTTTGTAAAAAAAAGCCGTAAAGTTATATTTTTTTACGGTTTAATCAATGTTAGCGCCAAATAGCACGTGTCCGCTAGGTGGCGCTGTAATTCAACAAAAGACGGGATTCAAAAAAAAAATTACACCTCGTTAAAGTAGAGTCATTGACGATTGTTTGTTCCAAGTTTCATTGAAATCGGCCGACATTCATATTTTTCGGAGTAACGTGGTCATGTACCTTAAGTCAAGAAAAGGGTGGAAAAGAGATGGCTAGTACTTACGGCCACCTGAACTTTAACAAAAGTGGTGTAGCAAATATCGACATTTGCTGAAGGGTTCCAGCTTTTGGTATATATGTTTTAAAACTCCTTATAATTTGGCACACTTAATTTCGTTATTAAAAAAGTGCATTTTACAAACCATAAGCGAGTTACTTTAACAGTAGATAAAAATGTATTGCAAATGTGTTCAGTTCATTACAATGATGTAAAGAATGTCCGCAGGACACACTGCTCTTTATAGACTATATGGACACATATACATCAGACACTGCCCTATAGACAGTGAGGTTGATTTCAAGAAATTCATTAACAATAATCCAATTTTGCATTAATTTTATATTTTGAATAGGTTAGTTTTTGAAACTAAAGATCATATCAAGCTATAAAACTTACAACGGTAGTTTTATCTTATTTAAACAATTGTTATCTAATGCCAAGAGTATAAAGTTATTTTGAAATTCCGTGACAATAAGTCAGCCTTAGCAAAAATGTCCTCATTGTATTTTTATTCTGTATTTAAGATGTCATAATAAACAAGTAACACATACTGTGGACACTTCTCTTAACATGAGACACAAAGTCAAGATACCCGATTATAAAGAAAAGTATTTTCTATCGCAATTGTAGTAAAACTGATAACCCTTTCCATCCCCTTCCATTGTCTTAACCGGAGTACATTCCCTTAGTTTACTGCCTTACAAGTTTATTTCATTTATGACACTGGGAATATTGATCGCAAAAAGCAAAACATAAAGAGTAGGTCCTGACTTGAAAGTAAATCTGAAACCTTATACGATTTTATTAAACTTTTACAAATATAAAACGACAGGATTAATTTAATTATGTTTTGTGTTTAAAATAGGGTATACTGGTATACGCCTGCACTTAAACCGTCACGTCTGTAGAGATGAAAGAGGACAGGTAGCCTGAAACATTCAGGTGATTTAAAATGGCATCGAGAAATGCATCTGTATGTTTTAAGTACTAGTGGGAAAGGATTCGTCAATCCGATTTGAAATTGGAAGTCCATGTATTTCGTGCTGCGAATCCTTGGAAATTTATTTAATAACAATGTATCGGTCGGAGAGAAATGACATACCTACTAACACAGAATATTGCAGACAACTCGGCGTTTAAAGCTTCCCAGTAATTGTATTGGTTCCAGGCCGCTGACAACTATGTTATTTAACAACAACAATTTTGAACAAGTTGAGATTTATGTTTGTGAATTGTACTATAATGGCGGTGGTACGGAAAACGAATACCTCGACTGTCGCAGATTTTAAGTTTTTTTTAAATCATTTCTTATGGATCATGCAAAGAGTACTGTAAATATGATATAATTAGGTCAGATTAATGTTTCCGGTTTTAGCTTAAGAGTTATGAAAGGGTGCTGTACCCTTTCACCATTATGAAGGTAAGCATGGATACCCTTCTGCCATCATATAATTAAACGCTTAAGAAAAACAAATGTTCGTTTAGTTTTAATTAAATCGTATATTATGATAATAAATACTAACAAACTATACATACATGTGTAAGGCAGACGATTCTTAATATAACTTCATTCAAACACAAATCCAACATTTTCTGTGAATCTCGAAATATCCTTCATGGCAGGATACAATATTCCCTTTTTTTCTTTTTTCTCATAGCAACCCGACCGACTTCTGCAGCATCCTGCCCTTTTTAAACAAATGAAATTTATTTCTCTTGTTTGCTGATTCTTGTTTAGTTATAAATAATAGTTTTTTCTATCATCATGGTAGTGAATCAGGTTCTGAGCACTTCTCTTAACATGCATGAGTCAAAAAGGCTAAATACTCAATTATAGTCATTCCTATAACCATGGTAGTGAATCAGATGTAAGTCACTTCTCTTTACATGAATAAAAAAGTCTAAAGACTCAATTATGAAGAAAAGTCATTCCTATAACCATGGTAGTGAAACAGATGTTCGTCACTTCTCTTTACATGATACCAAAACTCCAAAGTCTTAGAAACATATTATGGTCACTACTCTTAACATCAGACCAAAAGTGAAAAGTCCCAGTTGTGAATATTAGTCATTCCAATTGCCATGTTAGGAAATTAAATTATCATTACTTCTCTTTACATGCGACTTTACGTCCAAAGTCCCAGTAATGAATAATAGTCATTCCTATTACCATGACATGGAAACTATGATCACTTGTATTAACATGAGTCAAAATGTCTAAGTACCCAATTATGAAGAAGAGTCTTTACGTAACCATCGTTGTAAAATTGATGATAACCCTTCCCAACCCTTTCTAATGACTGAACCGGAGTATTTCCCCTTACTTAACTGCCTAACATGTTAAAGTTCATAATATTGATACGAACATGCTCCCTATGACATTGAGTATATTGATCGCTTATAACAAATAGATTAAACAAATGCTAAATGGCAGGCCCTAAAATTAATGTGATGAGGTGATAGATGATGAACGTTCAATAGCTTGCAGCAAAATGTGAAATTTAAACCGATCTTTAAAACTTTATCATGCCAAACAATTTTGAAAAAATATGAAAGCAAATTAGAGACCTACAAAAAGTACAAACATAGCATTTTTAAAATACAAATATGAAATAATAGTTATTAAAAATAAAAAGTACACACTGTACATAATTATTATGTGTGGAAATAAAACATAAAAGATTGCAGACTCCCACTTAATTATGCCCAATAAAGCCGCTGACTGTAATGTCGGTAAAGCACACACTTCCTTTGTACAAGTTGAGATGTATTCAGGGAACTTAATTGGTAAACACTATAAAGGTGATTGAACTTTAAACGAATAACTCGGCTATCGCAGTTTGCAAATACCTTCCAAGATCGAGAGTGTAAGATTGGTTCATCTAAACCCGACTATAGTTTTTTTGCGGAAACGAGGCTTACCGAGTACATTTGGTTTAATAAATTTGCTCCAGCGTTAAGAAAGGACTAGCTAATATCACGGCGTTATTGTTGCATGGGCAGATTTAACCACAAGAAATTAACCCCTAGCTACATTTTCTGTACGAGCACTTAACACTTATGCACATCATTGAAGCTCAGGGTAGTTCCGAAAATGACAGAAGACGTCCACTGCTAGATGCTGCGCAATAAAGAGCCCGAGACGCTCCGGGCATTGGCATCGACAGAAAGAGCCAGGGGTTGCTGTTGGAACGCGGCTTAAGCACGCAATCTGTTACAGACGATCAGGGGCTGTAGGAACAGGTGCATCAGCGTGATCCAACTACCAGACGTTTTTTGGCTCGTGAGTATATAGCTTTTCATATTCCACCTCAAAGAATAAGCGGAATTAAAGTAACAGACACCGTAAGGCCGACACGCTTAAAACCAAGAGCTCAGGACTCAGAAGCTTCACGGCATAGGCTCAGCCACAAACATTTAACACACACTGCTCTATATATACTCATGTACGAAACGAATCAAAACGCTCTGTTTTTAATACCTTAAAGGTTGACTGCATGCGCAGCGTGGCGTATGACGTCAATCAAGAATTTGACGTAAAGGTTTGATGCTTGTTTTTCATGGACAAGCTCTGTAGCCATACTTTGACGAAGAACCTGTTTGTAGGCACATCGTGCAAAATGTTCCTCAGAAACAGACCACACATACATCTTGCATTTTTAGCTTTGAATTTGATAAGGAAAACCTTCATGTGTTTCAAAGTATATTGTGATGACTGACTGTCAATGTTAGATGCTGGAACAAGTTGGAATAAGTTGGAACAAGTGTAAGATATTGCGCATATAAACAAGTTAACCCCCCCCCCCCGCCAGTAACCTCGTGTTACAGTGAACTCGTCTTTCAACGACTGTTCCAAGGCGCTGTGTCAATCATTTTTGATAAAGCTAATGTGACGAGTCTTTGGACTTGTTTTGATGATTGTGCGTTTGTGTCTTTTATTCAGTGTCGTTTGGGCCCTCATTTTGTGCGTCTCAACAGGCTTTATATTTGAATGTCTGACTACTGGACTTGTTCATTGTATTGTCATTGTTTTATTTCAGCGCATGTGAACGTTATAAGACGCTATTGTTCATTCTGCTATGTTTTTGGATCGTCCATCGTCATAACTCAGATAAAATGTAGAAAACAAACACAACTCATATATTGTGATACATGTTTTCTTTTCTGAATTATGTATATACAAGTACAAATAATACTTTTGACACATCTTGGTAGTTTAGTTTAATTTTAATATGTAATTAACAATAACCTTACTTCGAATTTATTTTATATAATAAATAAACAAGTATGTGTCAAAAACGTAAATGGCATCAACTTATACCACTTAGTTATTTTTTTTTGCATTGACAAGGTGTTCATCTAATGTCAGGCATGGCTAGTTATTATGTATCAGCGTAACCTTTTTGTAAGCTTAAGAAAGAATGAAATATAACAAAATTGTGAAAAAAGGCTGAGATATTCAGCAATCAGAACCACAATGGCCATCATAATGCAGAATTCTCAATGAAGGAAGATAAGCCAAAATACAAAACCAGTGTTGACGAACAAAAACATTAAATATCGTATTTTCTTTGGATAAATTAGACAATTTGTACTCTTGTACCTATATCTAATGACATTTGTCTTCGTAGATTCAGTTCGCAAAATGTTTAAACTGTTCTATGCACTGTCATTTGAATTGTATGACACATTTGATAATTAAAATAGCTAATACTCTATTAAGTTTTAAACTTTTCACCAAAACGTTTACAATCAAAGTAGTCCGTACACTGGTTATAGAGAAATAAAATAAAACTGTGCATTAACAAAACGGTCACCCTTCGACTCCTAATTACATTGTATTCAATTATATGTATTTTAATCTGAACTTCATTAGTAATAATAACAGAAACTCGTTGTCAGACATCAACTAAATTAGTATCGTGGTAAATGTGATGAAATTGCCTTTATTTAATTAATCATTTAAAGTTTAAATTATAACCCTTTTGTTATTAATATCTTAAAATGTGACACAAAATGCTATGTTTCGCCAAAACGTTCGTAACACTTTCAAAAATATACTAATAATTACAAGTGTGTGCATAATTGCTGTAAGGTATTTCTTCAAACTTGTAAATAATATATCTAGTAATGCTAATCAGATAGCTAAATTGAAACACGGTTTGAAACAATCTTTGCCAACATCGCCTATGTTAATGAATCCCTTGTAACATGTGTTATAAATTTTGGTTTGTTGATATACTCAAACTTATATTTTATAATAAGAAAAACATTTTCTATTAGAAGTAGTTTACTATATGGCATCCAAAATATTAAGCGTCGACAAATGTGTCACTTTTGGTATTAAAAGTCTTGGGCACTTCGGGTAAAATCCACGATACATATCCATATGCAATGCAGGAATCTAGAAGGGCGCGCCAATTGAAAGTATCAAAGTGTTTTACATGGAGAGAAGGGTATACGCAAGAAGAGATAACAGAAGGCTTCCGAGAGCGGCAGCCATTTTTTCCTTCCCGCTGCAGTCACCGACTTTCACCGTTAGTGTTAGGATGTTGCTCTCACCACCGGTGACCGCGCCTGAAATAGGGACCGTGTACTCGTCGGTTGTGGCCTTGTTGAGGGTAACACTGGCAGTCGTTGTCACAGCTCCAGAAGTTGAATCAACAGCAAAGGTGGTATCTGCAATGGTTACGCGTTTTAAGACATTGATAGAGAGAGGGATTCGATATTATTGTCAGTGGTGTTCTAAAACAGAAAAATATTTTTATTACAAATACATAACATAAAAAGATATATTTTAACTACAGAATACAAACAACATTATAATCGACTTTTGATCTTTGTAAACAGAACGGGTTCTTTTATTTGTTATTACAAACTGAATACAACGTGTAAGTTAAAATTCGAGAAGGGCTATGAAGTTTAAACATTTAATTTAATTTTCCTTTAATAACAGATGAGTTGGATCTAATGTTTTAACAAAACGTTTTTAAAACAACTCAATACGAAATTAGATCTTGTCACGTTAAGGTATGTTAAGAAATGTGTAGCAGTTATATGACGTGAATTGGTGTCCATCCTTTGGTGATGTAAATTGCATACAGGGTTTTATGAGTGTTGCACATATTTAGTTTGGTAACGCCATTCTACCTTTTTGGAGACAAGAATGGGAATACCTTAGCCTTTATATAGTTCAATGCTGAAGACTGTCATTTATATATTTTGTTGTTTTATAAAAACTTATAATATGATTATTAAATTCATACAAAGATTACATATTTGGTAGTTGAAATATAATTTTCTGACAAATTCATACAATTTAAGCCTTTTATAGGGGACACTTTTCCTTGAGAACCCTGTCTCTCTTCTGCATCAGCCTGTCAATTATAAAACCGGGCTAAACACCGTAGTATATTTAATAATGCATTTTACGACCAAATCCTCAGTCATGTGTTATTGGTTTTTTATAGATAGTTGTTATGTTAAAGCAGTGGTTAGGGCACACGCTTCTGATCAAGGCGTCTCGGGTACGATTTCTGGCCTGGGTGCATATGAGTTTGGTTCTGGATCATCAAGCCTGACAAATGGGTTTCTTCCGGGTAATCTGGTTTCCTCCACAACACTAGACTATATTCATGCGTGAACTCATGCCAAACGATTATTACTATAATGTTGTAATAACTTGTTTAACAATCGTTGCAAAATAAATAAGTTTAGGTACGTACCAGTAGTCGTGTAAGTGTCGACACCGGTAGCAGAAACGTCACCAACCGATTCACCTATTAAAGAAAAAGGTTAATTTTGTTAAATGAGCAATAAATCAATTTCAAATAGTGTTTCTAAAGAGTTGTTGGCTTTTTCACGGCCATTGTTTTAACGCTGATTAACACCTGGTTGTTAATTTTGACATTCAAATGTTCCCTGTTTTATTTTGGAAAGAGTTTTGTTGTGTTTGCTCACTCATTTATCTTCATATCGGAACAGTAGCCAGCAGTAGCATGCAATAAGTAGAGTGCTGACTAATGATGTGCACCAACGCGAACGCAACCTGAATGATGCTCTAAACGATGATATGAACGCTCGAATATGGCTACAACAATACATGTAGAGATCGCAGTATGCATTATGTGTAAAAAAAAAGATAACAGATAAAAGCTCATAGCAATGTATATATATATAACGATGTTTTTTATGAAAGCATACACAAAAACGAAGAATAAACTACTCTCAAATAGAGTACAATATGCATTTTAAAAGATTACGTCCTAGAGCAGTTTAAATAATGGCATAAAGAATATGATATTGATGTCATTCATTGGAATATTGAACAACTTCGATCGGAAATATCTACAGACCTGGACCTAAACCATCCTTTACGCATAACTCTTTTGTGGTTGTTGTAAAAGGGCCGACATCTCCTATTGGCACGGTGACCGTAGCAGTTCCGGTTGCACTACCATCGTCGGCTCTGAAAATAGCAGAGGTTTTGATGAGTGTACGATATCAATTGTAATAACAAAATCACAATTAGTATAAATATAAGCAACATAAGCGTTTAATGTTTTGTCAATTTGTGTCTCTTTTTTAACAAATGTAAGTGCAAGTCATCGATTAGGAGAAAGCCAATATGAAAGTATGTGTGTTGTCTTTCACATGATTGAACATGGATGAGTATATTTGTTTGATGTCTCTTTATCAACAAGCCACTATTATGGCCTAGCTGCTCTAGTTGAATGATTACTGATTTATTCAATGACCTAACAATTACTCTAGTTACGGAAGAAAAGTTGACCCGTCATTGTCGAGGAAGATGTATAGTCATGTATTTTTAAACTGACATATGGAGATACATGTAAATAATTCATTTATTAATTAAAACCTACACGACTAGAAGAACCAACTCTGCATTTGCTTCATAGTCAACTTGTGCTTTCAGCGTTACAACGCCTGTACTTGATACATCGGCCGCATCTGGAGTTCCGGTGACGGAGTATCCAGTGACAGTGCCATCACTCGCCGCTGTAAGTGAAACAACTGTTGTTCCTACAGCTGAGTCCTCGGACAGTGGTGACGTCAGTGTTATTGTTCCATCGGCTCCTGTTATTGTGCCGCCACCGGACCAACCAGTGATTGCCGATTCTAAAAATCAATATATTTTTAGTTAAGAAGATTGATATGTTTGTCATTATTATACACTAATATGATAATGGTGTGTTCTTTGAAAACAAAGATAATTTCATTGTTCATTTAAAGCGCTTTATATATCCTAATGATAAGTCTTACGCTTTTTATTAAATTAGTTTTATATTATTTCATGATATTCGTCCATTTTCCTGATCGATGGTAAGATTGAATAAAAGGCAAAGAGTCTTCCATTTTCACAGTGTATAAGTTCATGTCCAGCGAATTCTAAAAACCGATAGGTAAGGAATAAGAGTATCAGTAATAAATCATGTTTGTGTTTAAGGATAAATATAAGAGTGTAATATTATAACATTCACCTATCTTCACCTGCATTACAATTTTAGCACAAGTAAAAATATATGCATGGTGCAATATAGAGTATTATAAAAAAATAATGTACTCTGCATAACTCATTTATATTTTCAAAATGAGAATGCATATAAAACGTATTTATTGAATAAGACATCAACAGACGGTTTGGTACGATATAAGGGCTTGTAACACATGTGCGTGTGATGTCTGGAGACATGTAAGCTTCATTTCATTATCTTTGCCGATTGAAGTCTTGGTTGAAGCCTAGGTTGTCCTTTTTGCCCGCATACAATGACAATTTCCAAATTTGACAACAACAAATCGGAACAAATCGTTATTATTATTATAATTATTATATTATTATTATTATTATCATAAACTCTAAGTTTTAAATCATTTCATTATTGTACTCTTGACGCCCCACCCCCAGCGCACGAAAGAAAGATCTTATTTTAGATTTGTTTTATCATTTTAAAACATTAATTCGCGTAAACGCAAGCTCCCGTTTGTTTAAAATCTCAAATAATATTTTTATTAAATACAATTGTAATTGAATTCTCTGTGACTATCTTATGTATCATAACTTTTGGAATGAGCGTGGTCGTGTTCCAGATCACTTTGAGATAATGTACAAATTAATTTTAGTATTAAAACAGATATTAATGTATTTTATTATTATTATTATTATTATTATTATTATTATTATTATTATTATTATTATTATTATTATTATTATTTTTATTATTATTACTTACACTTAATGTCATATAAATATTTAAAAAAATGTTTTGTTTATTATTCAATTTTAAACATTTATACGGGTGAACGCAAGCTCCCGGACGTTTTGATTTTAGTTTTTAATTATTTTAATTATCAATAAATATATTTGTAATCAATGCCATAAAATATTATCTTGTTATTTGTGTGGCTTATTTTAATCTAAAAACAACAACAACAACAACAACAAATATCTTTATTACGCTCAGGTCATACATACATGACAACATGAGGACAAATAAGTTTAGACAGCAGTGTCAATAGAAGCTTAATTATACTAATACGAAGAAGGGAGGCTTTGTCTCGAGTGGCGGAAATAAAATGGTTTTGTATTTTTTTCATGGTCATACATGTATCGGATTTATATCTTATCATGGAAAATAGGGAGACAGTTATTTTAAATATCTTTTAAATATGGATACTGAACATAAACATGAAAATACTTTGTTCGGTTATACCGACGTTCTCAACCGTTAATAATGATATATCTTTTTGTCGTCGCACTTCAGCAGTGCGTTTCATATTCTCAAAATATTTATCAGATCAAATTATTTACTCCAACGCATTTCTAACCCTTTATGAAGTTATTCGAAATTATACCTGTTTTAATGTAAAGGTAAAACATTAATTTTAAAATGGAATAAAGACATGATTTATGGTACAATCAATTATCCACCTGACCCGAACGAATTTTTTTCTACCTAAGACGGACTAGGAAGTCGGAAAATCAGGATGTCTGGGGTGTTCAGCACCAGGGACTCATGTTGTGCCCTCTCCATTGTTCTCGAATCCAAACACGAGGAATCCGTCAGTAAGTTGCCCAGTACTAGGATGGCAGAGGGGCGAGAGCCGTCAGACTTACGACGTTAAAAAAAGTATGGGCACGCGACGGACAAGCACGGACCTGGTTAGATACATAAACAGTTTGAAGGGCCAGAAACTCATAAAGTATGTCAAACTATCTTACGGCATCCGTCCGAATATTTTCGGGGCCGTTCTTATTCGGTACAATGTTGTCTTTAACATGTATGCTAGCTTAGGGTTAGTAAGAAATCTCACATCGGAATCTTTTAACTTCGAACTGATGCACCCTTCGGCTTAAAAAGACCACCATGGCGCCCGCAGGACGGTTATTGAATCCTTACGGCCACCCGTAAGCTTTTTTAGCGAAATTTCCGTGTATTATTACACATACTGGCGCTTTATCCCGAATAAGCAAATGGATATTTAGTTCAAATGTAACGTCATGGCAATAAACATGCGTTTTCAGAATGTTAGTGGATTATTAAAAAACGCATTGCATAATGAAATGTTCTCTAAACCAATGCTTTGTAGTTTCGAAATATTTCGGAGTTAAACAAATTATTTCATTTAATTTGTTTACCTCCGAAATATTCCGATACTACAAAGAGTTCTTAACACTTTGATACAAGTTAATTTCGCTGATTGTCCACGGTATCAAAGGTCTACATTGCATCTATAAAGGTCGATTTAGACCTTATCGGTCCGTGTAAACTAGCGTTTGAATAACTATTAAAACACACCCAATTGGAATTCATATTTTAAGTTGCTTAAAATAAACACAGCCTGTTCTATATGCATGTCAATTATATATATGATATAATTGTTTTTGTTTTTGTCCAACCCGAATTCCGATCAAATCGCTGCTGTCTTTAAGACAGCAATATGTTGAAGGCGTTTCAACATTCTAGTTGTTGTTTATTTGAATTAATAGTAATTGTAATGAATCTTCAACATACCAGATTTCTGAAAGCCGCACAGAAAGCAATTTCCCAAAACATAGTGGGAAAGAAGATCGCAGTTATGTGTGGAGCGTTTTTCAATCAGACGGTTAGACACTACAGCCCCGACCTGACGATTTATACTGCATAATTCGAGGGTTTCTACGGCAGCAAGGTAACACCACCTTATTTACTAGACAAATTTAATATGAGTTTTATTCTTCAATTGCAAACAAACTGACACCTGAGTACACATTGACTTTAAAACTTGAGTAATTTTTGTTCAATGGATTATCAATTGGCTCCAACTGTTTTTGCATGCGCCATCAATTAATACCAAGTAGGCACTTGCAGATCTGTAATAAGCAAATACCAACGAAAGTACGAAGTTAAACACTGCACAGTCTGCTTTTGAAAGTGAAATCTTTAAATATTTACATTCTCATCCTTTCAAAATTCTTTGCAAAGAAAGTGCTTGAACATTTTAATATATCCCTATTGCAGGACCCATTAATGATTTGCAGACAGTCTCCCGGGAATTTTAAAGACGAATGCAATTCAAATACAACTTGTCATTTATTCACTGCATCTTTTAGCAAAATATGAAACGAGTTATATGTTAGTACGATGCATCTTCAATTTTAAGGAAGATTTAATGGAAAACGACGCACTTAACTGGCTTTGACCTGCGCCGGTGGATTTTCGAAAACACTAAAGCAGGATAAAACTGAGGGGTAAACACAGCCAAGTAAAAATGTTACTCATGCGTAAATAATTCTCTTATTAATAAAGTAAAATTATATGATAAATGTAATGCTTGAAAACCATATGGGTTTTCTATACCAATAAACATCAAGAACGTAATATCAAAAAAGGTGTATGTTTCTTACTTCAGTATTCTCTTTTATATTAAACAAGACTTGAGTGAAAGCATTTTGTGTGTCAAGTCTGAACTCTCATATTCCATTGCACTGATAAAATCAAATAAAATATCTGAACCGGTAATATGCTGTAATTATCAAGTAATATTTCACTGATGTATTGCTATAACAATATATAATGGAAACCATAGACCAGTTATTGGATCCTTTTTTAAAGGTAAACAAATAGGGCTGATACCCAAAACAATACAGGCAGACCACACGTGCTATCATAAGGCACTGATAGTAGTTTTACATATCACCATAATACATGTTCTTTTCCAACAAAAACTATTGGACCTTTATTAAATAAACTCAGTTTATTTATTTGCAATATCAACGCGTTCAAAACGACTACCGGGTGCATTATTATGAGGGGCGAGATGAAGTGTTGTACCAATCAACGGAGTAACAGTGGATTTGATTCCTCTATAATAGGTATACTTATTTAACTCGCTCAGGCCATTTTATACGGTATCACGAGCAATGCGTCTACTTTATATTTATTTCAGACAATTGTAATATTAAGTCGTTTTTTAATCGTTTGATTCCATTCATTTTTTTGTGTGTAGAACCAGCTGCCCGGTATGTTCAGTCGGTAAGAGCACCATGCTATCCGTACAAGGTAACACTATTTACCATGATAATTAAATAATACAGATAAATGTATTTCTAAAACAATAGATCATTCAAGTTCTTTGATTGTTCATTAAATACAACTTTTGCGACTCTTATATGTTTCCATTCAAACCGTGTTCGTGTATGTCAAATCGTGTGGTATAAACGAACACAGCATGTACGTACAATGCTGGCCTTATGTTGGATGGGGTACAATGCTGGTAGGAACCAGCCGCCTGGGTAGATTTGTTGGCAAAGCGTCGTGTGTTTGCCTGCGGACATGGGATATCATAGCAAATATTTACTGTTTTGTCTTGACGACATTTAAATGGTAATGAAAACATTAAAATTGATTCCGCGTTCACTCTGCGACTATCCAGTGTTTCCTTTATTTTAAAATAAGTGCTATCATTTTCCAGATCACTAAGATTGCCTAAAATTCTCGTGTAATATCATATCATGTACAGTTTATTTCAGTACTGAAGTGTATTTCAGTAACAATATATATGCCTTACATTTTATCAATCTGATTGAATCATTTTTTCAATGAGTGCTCTTCTTCCCGCAAGCGAATAAGATCTTGCATTTACTTCAGATTAATATTTAAAAATATTGTTTTGGTATAAATCCAGTCAAAACATGAGTACAAGTGTACGCACGCTCCAGATCATTTCGATTTTGTTTCCATTTCAATTATAAAATTCCTTTTTTATAAAACATTTTTTTAACAAATTCTTATGTATATAATGTTGTTATTTCGGTGGTTTATGTTTAATCAATATCAATCAAAAATCATTTGTGCGATAATACTGACGTCGTCAGTTTTATACTGTTGTCGTCGCTTTTCCGTTGGTATTTTTTATATTTTCTAATAGTGTTTATCCGGTCAAATTATTCACAACAACGCATCTCTGTCTGTTTAAGACGCTATTCGAATGTATTCGTGTTTTATCATTAAGGTAAACATATTCTTTACATGGAATAAAGAATAACTAATGCTTCAATTATCTATCCAACTAATACGTACGAGTTGTTATTCTTGCCGATTAGAATTAGGTATGTCAGTGATCTTCGGCAACCGCGTGAATCGGTACCCGCCTTGTGCCCTATCATTTTCTTCGCAAATTCAATCGCAAGTGGCCCGTTAGTAAGATACAAGGGTGCCTCAGGACTCAATGCGGACGTTACATGGTACTAGGACGGGAGACGGACCGGAGCCGTCAGATACACATACGATTTTTGAACATCGCACGGGGCTCGTGAGGTACAGATGAGGTATTGATTCACACATGTATATTGGATTGTAGAATGCTTAAGCGATTTGAAAAGCCTGAAACTCAGAACAGTCCGTTCCAAAATCATCAAATCCAAATCATACGACATCCGCCCGAATTCTGTTGGGGCCGTACTGGACCGGTGCAATGTTGTCTTTAATGTGTATGATAGCTTACGGTATTTTAGAATTGTTCTCACATCGGATTTTTTTAACTGGGCACTCCCGATGCGATTAACGACTAAATAAGAACCCAATGAATCACGCCAGATAGCCATGGTTCCTTCGCTGCCGCCGTGGTATTTTGCAAACTTTCCACGTAACTTATAACATACTAGCAACCAACTAATGGTCTAAGAATATATAACTGTTCTCTTAAGTTCAAATGTAACGTCATGGCAAAAAAATATGGATTATTAAAACTAAACAATGCATACTGGACCATTCTCTAAACGAATTCTTAATAGTATTCGGAGTTTGGCAATTTAAATAATTTATTTATAAAATACAAGGTAATTTCGCTGATGGGTATCTATAAAGATCATTTTGGACCATATCGCTGTACAAAAAGCATTCGAAAAAGATGCTTGATTAAAATTCAAAGAAGTTGCTTAACATTAACATAGCTTGTGCTATATGCTTGTAATAGCATGTCAATTTCATATTTTATGATTGATTTGTTTGTGTTCAACTCCAATTCTGAACAAAGTCAATCTTTTATTAAAGTAGATATAATTCATCTATGATTTCTTCGTCACAAAACCGCTGCTGACTTTAAGTTATCACTTAGTCAGAGGCGTTCCAACTCCCTGTTTTGTATTTATTTATGTTCAAATTATAAGATAACAGTAATGAATCTTTCAACATAACAGATCACTAAACGTCGTATAACACCAAAGCACAGAAAACAATTTCCCAAAATATTTATTCATATTTTATCAATCATAAATAGATAAAAAGTAGAACCTGGCGGCTCTGAAATTCGCAAAAACTGATGAATGTTTAACAATTTACTGTTTTCGTTTTGATGATGAAATGCTTGAATATTTACATTCCCATGCTCATGCTGTTATTTTCTTTGAAAAGAACGTGAATGGAAATGTATTTTATTTCATCCCTGTTCCTCGACCAATTTTCTTTGCAGACAGACTTCCGGGGATTTGAATGACAAATGCAATGACAAGTGCAATGACAAATGCAATACAAACACAACTTGTCATTATTTTATAACCTTTTGTCAAAACAGAAAAGACACGGTGCATTTTGAATTGTAACGACTTTTATTTAATAACGACGCTTTGAACAGACCTAAGCAAACACAGAATAAAACATGGGACAAAAACCAGCAAGGTAAATGTGAGCGCCGCGTACTTGTTTTGTATAGATTGCAACTCAACCTTAAAAAAGATGCCATATTAATAAAGTAACATTTTTTTCTATACAATTCGTATTAAGTTTAATGGAAACATGTTGTCCGTCAATTGGCAGTTTACTTTTTATTGCACTGATGCAAACAGTTTAAATCTTTTAACCGGTAAAATTATTATGTTCAAGTTCACTGTTATGAGGCTTTATGAACAAATTGAACACAAACGAGATAAGATCAGTTGTCAAATGTTAAATGAAGATATTAACGTGAGACCCTCGACAGATCACACATCCATCAGAATACCTATTAATTAAAGATTGATGCAATAATTTCACTTTCTCTAACAAACTACACATATTTCGACCACAATCTTCGAAAATGTTATGATCCGAAATAATTCACAAGTGGGATAGTCTGAAAAACACTATATACATAACCGCCTCAGATTTATTTTTGACTGTCAAGATTTGATTTAACAACAGGTGCATCAAATAATAATGTTCTTTTCTCTTGCAGGGTCGAGAAAAGTGGTTTTTAAGGGGGGGGGGAAGGTGACATGATAATTGTATGTACTTGACAAATGGAAACTGTAAAGCATATTCATTTTAAACAGTTAATTATAGTTATTAATAACGTAATTTCATAGTTCTATATCTAGCGAATTGTTATGTTGCAGCCCACTTTATTTACTTAAAAATCTGATACTCGTTTCATCATATATTTACGAGATACACAATCGTATTCAACTCGTTCTAATATGAAATATTTTAGTAAGCATATCAAAATGCTCGCTTACTAACAAATTTCTTGAACTCATTGAATTGTGTACTATATGACGTCTCATGACAGTTCCTATACATCTATGTTGTAAAATAAATAGTTGGTATCGCATTTGCTTGTTAGAACGTACCAAGATACTTGTCGAAGACCCTTTATGTTAAAAGCTTTATCTTTTTAGAGTCAGAAATCATCCATCTTTGTATATAAAGCATCCAATTCAGAACTGTAAATAACCCTGTCATATTAACAAATTCCACATTTTACATTGTGTGAGATACCATTTGTTCAGTTTCGCCGATTTGCATATTTCAATTAACTTAATGAGAGTTTAATTTAAATTTGTTTATCAATGGCTTTGAAAAATATATCGAATCAAACATGTGTATTAATACCAATGTATATATTTGAATATTTGAGATATTTCATAAGAAACAAAGTATAAAGTTTATTCTTAATTTTGCCATAAACGACTCGAATGTTATTTCATTTTAGTTCATACATTCAAACAGTTATCTTTCTTTTTATAAACCCTATAAACCTCGATCGCCATGTTTATACGCATATGTGATAATTTATCAATGATAAGGGGTAAATTTTGACTGATGTCTTCATGTATATTGCGTGAAATGTTAAACACGAAAGAAACTTTGTAATTTTGTGTTATATTATGTGTGAATGTTTAGACCCCGTTTATATGACGTGAGCATATTTATTTTCGTGATAAATTTTGGCATGTAAACGCAAAAAACACTTGTTTAAATTTACCATTAAAGTGACACTCGTATTCAAAATCAATACATACACATGTATAACAAACATCAATTTCGACTGGTAAACCTTTAACTACTGACTAAATCTGGAATTTGTGGATACTATTAATTACTGATAACGAGATTGTAGCGTGTATGTATTAGCAGAAAGCGCAAAATGTTTAAATGATTAGTGAATGCCAAAAGATTTTCTGTGGTCTACTATAGTCTCATAAGGTAGAAATACCGTGTGTTATGCTCATTTCTTTCAGATTTAACTCGGTATTCTTCAGAAGAACCGTTGTTTTCGGCATTTTTCATCATTTTTTTTTTAATATTAAAACAATATTATTAATTGTAGTAAATCTAATTTGGGAGTAAGAGTGCATCTTTAAGGTCTTGAGTTCGGGTTAATTTGCCTCCCTTTGGACTATCATGTCATATAAACCTTCTGATTTTGGTCGGAATTTTCAGTAAATATGTGTCATGATTATAAAATTGTAGGTGAACATTGTTATAAATACACAATTATTTATTTTATCAAATGTATGATTGTCGAAATCCATTCTTATTAATTGAAAATTTCGAAAATATTTCTAAATAAGCGACTTATATACTGAATATAATATTTACGTCGGATTTTCATTCATCGCGTTTAGCTATTTGGTTTCCTTAGGCTGATATACAATTATATAAGAAGCATCTGCACACAATTTATTATATGCACTTATATACACTGCATTTCAAACGAATCCAGCAGTGAATGAACATGAACAGCTAATATTAAGTGTTCGAACAGTCTTACAATTATAGAATGAGGTAACACAGGACATCTGTTAGATTAATCTAATAGAACAAATTAGAATTATATATAAATGTTTATATCGCAAGTCACTGGTCATAGTTTTACTATGAAACTATGATTATAATTACTTGATAACACAGATGATTGTATTTCTAAGAAGAATATCGTCGGTTTATAAAAAAGACTTCATTTCAATAGTCGTATTTTTACATTGAAATAAACACGAACTGATATTTGATACGCAATCGCAAAAAAAGACTATATCAAAATGATAAGGACATTATTAAAGTAATTATCTGTATGCTTCGCATTTGAGTTCTTTGATTGTTCATAAAATATAACTTTGGCCAGTCTTTCTAATATTGTTTCCACATAACCCGAATATGTCCGACACGGATTGGATGCGCACAAACAGTAGTACCAACAGTATTTAAATCGTGAGGTTTAAACAAAACACCGCGTGTTTGCCTGGTGACGTGGGTTATCAGATAATTACAGTTTTGTCTCAACCACCTCTAGAAGGTAATGATAAAGAAACAACGAACGACAAAATCATGCAATGCTGACTTTAACATGTAAGCTTGCTTACGGCCAGTTACAAATCTTCTCATATCGGAATCTTTTAACTTCGCAACAACAACTCCCGATGCGCCCTACGGCTAATTAAAAAAAGGCGCCTACAGGATAGTCACAGTACTTTCCATGCCTCATATTTAATAAGTAATGTCATGATAATAAACATGCATTTTGGATCTTTTTTTCTGAATGAATGGTTTATTTAAAACATCTAGCATTATCTAACATGCTCTTAACCCGCGCTTTAAATTATCGGAGTAAAGCCAATTTAAATTAATTTATTAATGCAATACATTTAACTTGCTTATGATCCACGGTATCAAACGTCTGCATAGAGTCCATGAAAATACTTTTAACCTCATTGCTCCATGTAAAACAAAGTTTGAAAAAGAAGCTTACTAAAACACAAGCGATTGAAATTTATATGATATTACGCAATTAAAAATCAACTTAGCTCGGCTTTCTTTAGCATATATTGTTGGTAACATTATGTCAATTCCATATACAATATGATTATATTTATTTGTGTTACCAATTGCCCGATTTCTGAACAAAAGCACTCGTTCATTAAAGAAGATATGAACCAACTCTGAGTTCTGCGTAACTCCGCTGACTTTAAGACATCATTTAATCGAAGGCCTTTCAACATTCTTATTTGTTTCTAAAGAATAATTATTTAAAGTAAAATAACAAATGTTTTAACATACCAGATCTCTGAACGCCGCAGAACACCATTGCACAGAAAACAATTTCCCGAAACATCTTGGCAAAGTAGATCGCAGGTGTGCGTGGAACGTTTTTCAATCAGCCTTTAAGGCGCTACAGGCCCGACCTGACAATTTATACTGCACAATGCTAAAGGTTTCTACGGCAGCCAGACAACATTACCTTATTTAGACAAAATGCTATGTGAGTTGCAAACATATTGACACTTTAGGACGCATTGAATTTAATATTCATTTAATTCTATTCAAACGGTAGCAATGGGCAACGCCTCTTGCAGAAGCTGTAAATAATTACAGGGAAGTCATTGGCATATACAAAGTGAAACTCTGTACTGCCTACGTTTTGAAAAGATGCACTAAAAACATAAAAATGTTAATTTCAAATATTTACGGTCTCAGCATGTCAATGACTCTATTGTTAAGAAAGTGCCCGCAAATACGCTTTGATCCTGCAGGCAATCTCTCGTATATACAATACAAATAGTTTGACATTCACTTCAACTATTTTGACACAACTAAACAAATAATAATGACAATGTTGGTGCGGTGCATGGGAAAACATAAGGAAGGTTATAATCGGCCTCAGGACGGAACGCAAACAGCAGACCATGTTATCAAACTTGTATAGTATAAAAACTTCTCATTTGTACAACTCGCTTAACAGGCTATGCCTTATGCATGCGGCTTTGCAAAAATGACTCATTCAGACACCGGGTAAAGCAGGGGTTTGCGTGTAAACATAGCCATGTTATTTTGACTGTTGGTATGCCCGCATATCAAAATAGTTTTATAAATGGGCCGGGACATGAGGGTTTTTTATTCTACTGGCAAGACTGTGACTTTTAAGAAACGTTTATTTGAATGATGTTTAAATCGAACAAAAAATGAAGTTTTGTACATATTTTAACTCATGCTAAAATAATTTTTAAATGTTCCATTCTTTAATAAATTGAATGCAGAACAAAACATACCAAAATACGTCGTTAGTGAATTGTCAAAATAGATTTTCGTTTTTCACGTCAGCAAATGTTCTAAAAAGTTGGTATTGAGTTTAGCGAGATCATTTTGAGTGTCAAGTGCACTTAAACATTCCACTGCGTCGACGTTGGCTTAATAACTTTCAAAGCGATAACTATATGATGAATTCAAGATTGTTTCGGTATCCGTGTCCTTAAGACACAATTCAGGATTTCTTTCATATCTGTTTTATTCTTAAAACACCTTAACAGGTTCTTAATCAGAACCTCTATTGATAACCTCACATCATGCCGGAAATTAAGGTCCTTGAGATTTTGTCCAGCTCTGTGCGCGCTGACGTTTAATTTAATAAAGCAAAACGGGACAAATTGGCCATGCAGTGACATATATTAAAACGATATTTCACTGCTAATTTATCTCACTGATATATGAATTAAGGCGATATCGAATCTTAAATGAATTATAAAACATTCATCAATTCTAATCCGAAAGTGAACATTAAACATGTTTCAGTTTCTGATTTTTGTCGAAAGCGCATTAAGGCATCCAATGCTTAATTTCGAAGGAAGCTACGCCAAAAACGCTACATTGTAAGGAACCGATTTTACTATTTGCCACCGCATATAAAATAGATCGTTATGTTTTTCAACAAGTATGCACCAAAAGTTACGTAGCAACAATGTAAACAAATAAGAATGTGGGTTTAAGTCAGGGATCCAATGTTATTTGCCCTCTTTTGTTTTTATTATGTGTATGTAAAGGATATAAACAATCGCTATTTTTCAAAATAAACGCGCCAAGTTGTGTGCAAACTTTACGTCATTTTGGAAATACGGTCGATGAAATTGTTCCCAACCCCTAGCGCGCTCGCGTTATTTGAAAAAGTACAGTATTACAGTGCAGTTCTATTTTCATTTCACTAGTAAATCGCTTAAGGTCGTAAAGGTTGAACGTGACACAAGCCACCAGATCGCTAGTGTCGGGTTCAAATAAATCTGCTGCAAGCATATAATAAATCTATGTTTGTTAAAACTACTTTCACGAACGTGAAAACGTAGTGTGTATATATTATGTGTAAGAATCATTAGGTATTGCCGTACGAATTCCCGTTGGCTGTTAGACCTTTGATATTGGTCAAATTGTCAACCTTTTCTGCTTCCCTCTAGCTGAACCGAAAATGTGAAGGTCCATCATACCGCTGCTTGAAAGTAGTCCCCGTTCAGGCTTTATATGCATGTAAACCGTAGAATGCGTAAATGCCTGTCGCTTCCGGCCCGTATAAACCACATGACAAGCCTACATACGTAAGTACCACAAATCGAAATCAGGTATCTTTGTTTTAATACGTTTTTAAGATTGCAACGTGAATGTGAATTTGAAAGCAAGCCGAATATTTTTAAAATAAATATTGGTGAGTATCCTAGGGGAGTAGATGATTATCCATTTCTTATAATAAAGCAAAAAATGTTGATGTCTGTAGACATGGACATGTAAATACTCGTTACACTGATAATTCATTGTGTCAATCTTACGATATTTATAACAAAACAAGTAAATTCCTTACAGTCCCTGTGAATACAGCATTGTTTACTTCTCACTTGAGCTAATAGAGCATCTATCAGATGATCGGTGATCCGCCCTGAATAATTATACATTTGATAATCAAAAAACGACAACTCAAGTTTATCTTTGTGACCAGTGTGTCTGTCAAATATTTACTTTTATACACGATGCATTGAGGATGAGTAAAAACATGCATTGCTATAAGGAGGTATTGAGGATCTATTGAATGACAATGAATTCATCGTAAATATTTAATACCGTGTTTGAGTCGTTTGTAGTAGCGTGCATTGAAATAATTATTTTTTTATAATCATAATACGACAACGTGAATTATTACTTCTGATTTTGAGTGGCATATATTTTTTAGTAATTTATTCACACTGAACATGACCTTTGTATATTTAATTTAAGATACATCATCGATTGTGTCATATATTTCACAAATGCACCCCAATTTTCAAGGATACCAAGGTTAAATTGGGTTATCCGGGTGGTAAAGAAGTATTTTGACGTTTGGCTCTTCGAATACACAACGACGTTTTCAATTTCACATAAGACACGCCATTCGCTTGCTATTAGTGATGTTAAATGTCCACCTATTATACTTCCTAATGTCACTTCGACACCACCGTGCGGTTTGGCCACGACATATTGCAATAATAGCAAGAACCCTTTGAACTTTTAAAACTTGCACCATCTCGAAGGTCTATAATTGTGTATTTATATTTATTACAAGTCTTCCTATATAAAACATCAATAATAATATTTGGTCTATGACCGATCAATATCTGAATCTGTTCGAGTACGTAGAATGACCTTTCTGGCATATATCTACGGATGGGGTTCTAGTAGCGCTGAGGGAGAGCCCTCGACTGTAGATGCACTATATTCTAGGTTGTTTCAATTGACGAGTGTTTCCGAGAAAAAATGAATTTGTATACTGTTCAGTTTGGGCAAAACAAGGCCGTCAGCCAACTCTTATATTCCTATATTTTCTTATAACTTTGAGATATTAACTACATTTTAAAAAAACCTCCTATTTTTCCTATATATTCCTATATTTTAGAGTTTGTTCCTTTATTTTTTTAAAAGTGACGCCGTTATATTTTGAAAACATGCAAAGGATTGATTGTGCCTTTAGGTATTGTTAATTTACAGTCAAATACTGTCATTTGGCCTCAGAACGGTCACAATCATTCAGAATTGCTGTTCTACACACATGGTTATCCATTTCGACACCTTTGATGAAGAGTATGTCGAACATTAATTCTTAAAGGTAAGACAAAAGAGCATGATATAAATGTTACAGGTGCTACCCTAATATTGAAATACTGAGGGGAAATGTTGTGCTCTTTCCCTATAAGATGAAATTTATTGTTCATGTAAGAGCTTCCATCCCCAATGAATTAATGGTTATATTATAGCACCTTTGGCATTCTCCTACACTGGTCAGATGATGATGGTAAGTAAGTAAGAATTTATCAGAACTGGAACAAGGTGGCTGACCAGAGGGCAAAACGTGGTCATCTGAAGTACCCTATTATGACCGAGGTAGTAAAGTAAGCACTGACTCTTGCTCATGGAAATACTGATGTTGAAAGGCCACTATCTGACAACAAAAACACTGTTACCCCAGACAGAACAGACCTTAGCTTTGGGACCATCAATGGGCTGAGACTACAATGGACTCAGTAAGTCAGGTTAAGGGTGTGCACAATGTTCAGGATTTCAACAAACAAGTCATTTGGGCCCAAAAAGCAAAGAACTTTTTAATGAAAGATGAGAAAAAAGGAAAAAACAGGCAGAAGGAAAATGTCTATGGAGGAAAATAAGATGGAAGAAGAACTGTTACAAATGGAACAGAAAGAAGTAAGAAAACTAAATGCAAATTTTGACAGAAAGGAGAAGGCCTTGAAAAATGAAGGAGATAAATTTAGTAATGTAATGAAAATGGCAGAAGTACTGCTAAAAGAAGCTACATCAAACCTGGGGGCAGCCCTGAAAACAAAACGAAATGCAAAATGAGGTTGAAATGCACGTTGCACAGGGAATGCTTGAGAGTGCAGAAAGAAGAACTAAGAAGGGAAGAAAATGTGTAGAAAGGTGTCAGGAAGAAGGCAAACATTTAAGTAAGAACAGAATTAATGATGTTGCGAGAAGTAAGCATATTGTCAGCCAAGCATCTGAGAACAGGAAAGGATCAGTTGACACTTGTGCATTTTGTAGTAAGAAAAGAAAATTGTCTAGTGCTAAAGGCAGCAAACTCGTTTCTGTCAAACCTTCAAAGAAATGATGTTTAAATGTCATTTGACAAAACATATATCTGTGTAAGAACTATATATCTATGTAAGAACTTTTGTTTCTAGGAATACACGACGGCCTGGTAGAGAGAGCTGAGTTCCAGTGTACTAAGCAGTTCTGTTAAACAGCCTTCTTCCTTTGTTTTGTAATTGTTTAAGTTATTTTTCTATTGAGATATAACAAGTGCAATGAAGGCGGTTTTCTTTCATTCTAGTGGATAATGTTTCAAGTTACGTCGAAGGAATCCAAGTTTAGAGTATGTTTGTCTTTATGTAGATATTTGCTATGTGGTTCGACCATGTAAAGTCATTTGATAAGTAATCCTAGGTAAGAGTTTGAGTTCACGTATTTCCGTTTTGTATTGGCAAGTTCATAAAAGTTAATTTATTTACTTCTGACTCTAGGAAAATAACACTTTCTTGCATTGAATAACATGCCTCTAAAGAGTCGATCCTGTGATTGGACGCTCATAGGTAAGTCATTTATATGGCAGAGGAGCATCAAGGACCTAGGACTGTTCCTTGTGGAACCTCGGTGTCTACGTGTATGCTCCTTGAGTTTACACCTTCAACCACGACATTTATTGACCGGTCTTTCAAGAACGATGACAGCCATGCCAGAAGAAGGCCTTTCATCCCATAATACGACATCTTCTGCAGTGGGCGATCGTGGTGTACAAAGTCGAAAGCCTGACTAAAATCAAGAATAGCGATATCGATTTGTTTCTTTTCAAAACAATTTAGTCGGTCATGTAAGGTAACCAGCAGCTGTGTTTCAGGAGAGAATCCAGATATATCATCATGGTTAAGTGATGTCAAGACATTGTTTTTTTCAAAGAATTTCAATAGGTGGCTACATATAATGTGTTTCAATATTCTACCTGTTATAGATGCTAGGTTCACTGTTCGATAGTTCTTAGCTGATTGTTTGTCGCGCTTTTTGAACATAAGTTTAATGCTAGCGTTTCTCCGTTCTAGTGGAAGCTCGCCGCTGTTTAAAGGTGTGTCTGAATACACATTAAATGAATATGATAACAGCATCTGAATCCGTATTATTTATTATTATAAATACAAGTCAATATACACAGTCAAGTACAATTAAATAGTATTTGAACTACCAATAAATAGTGATAAAAAATACTTGCAAAGAGTCAATGTCGGAATCAAATACATTTTCATGAAGATTACATTCATCAAGCGTTTATAGAGAATAAAAACAAATGTCGATTTAAATACACAGCAGAAATGTGATTATGATATCAATGACAAAAATGCAAATGTACAAGTAAAATTAATGAAACCTGTATTTCACAGGAAAAACGTTGTATTAAATAGTGTTATAACCACAAACTGCATGTCCATATTAATTCAAATGATAAATTATTGATAGTGTATCATTGTCACAAATTATAATATGGATCGAAATGCATTGTGATCATTTGAATCATTAATCTAGATGCAATCAAACCGAACGTATATTGACGAATTTGACTTGTTTTCTAAATAATTTTGCCAAAATAATGTATTCTGCAAGTAAATAATTGGCTTGCATGAATATGGAGGGAAGGGTATAACATCTTGGTTGCTTTCCAGATATCTCAATGCCACAGAACACGTTTTCAGTCAGCCGGTAAGGCGCTACAGCCCCGACCTGACGATTTACACTGTAAAGAGCTAGGTTTTCTACGGCAGCAAGACAACATTACCTTATTTAGACAAAATTTCATAGGAGTTGCACATTTTTAATAGCAAACAGACACTTTAGAGTACATTGATTTTAATATTTAATTAATTTTATTCATATAGTCTCAATGGGCGAATCTTCTTTTGCAGTCACTGGCAAATACAAAGTTCAACAACTTACTTTCTTCGTTTTGAGAAGATGAAGTAAACGATGAAAACTTCAAATATTTACGGTTTCGGCATGTCAATGTTTCTTTCGTTAAGAAAGGTCAAGTAAATATGTTTAAGTACTTCATGCTATCTCCTCGGAGATGCAATACAAATAGTTTGCCATTCACTACATAAATTTTGAGACAACTAAACAAATAATAATAACAACGTTGGTACGGTGCATATGGAAAAATAAGGGAAAATGAATAACTGATAACAGGCCTCAGAACGGAACTCGAAGAAGGGACCATTATCTTAAAAAACCTTGTATAAAATCTTAATTATTACAATGCGCACAGCAGGCTATGACCTGTGCAGGTGGTTTTTCAAACGCAGTATCAAACTGAAGGTTGCGTGTAAACATAGCCATGCTATTTTGACTGTTTGCATGCTCGCGTATCAAAATAGTTTTATAAATGCGGGCATTAAATGGGCCGGGACATGATGTTTGTTTTTTTCATTCTGCTGGCAAGATTGTGACTTTTGAGATACGTTCATTTGAATGATGTTTAAATCGAACAAGATTGATAAGTTTTGTACATATTTTAACTAATGCTAAAATATTGTTTAAAGGTTCCATTCTTTAATAAATTGAATGCATAAAGAAACATACCAAAATACGTTGTTAGTGTATTGTCAAAATAAGTTTTCGTTTTTCACGTTAGCTCATGATTGTTTGGGCATCCGAGTCCTTAAGACACAATTCAAGTTTTCTATAATATCTGTTTTATGCTTAAAACACCTTTAAACTATATTGATAGCGTCACATCATGCTTGAAATGAGGTCCTTGATATTTTGTTCCAGCTCTGTGCGCGCTGACGTTTGATGTAATACTTCAAAACGGGACAAATTGGCCATGCAGTGACTGATATCAAAACGATATTTTACTGCTTATTTGTCTCACTGATATATGATTTAAGACACTCCTTCACGAGCGGAGACCGTTTAGTGATAAAACTTTCTCTTTCTTAACTATGTTATTGAAAAGACAGTGCGAGTATTGAATCTTAATTGTATTATAAAACATTCATCAATTCTAATCCAAGAGTGAACGTTAAACATGTTTCAGTTTCTGATTTTCGGAAGGCATTCAACACACAATTTCGAAGGTAGCTACGACCAAAACGCTACTCGGTAACGGAACCGATTTTACTATTTGCCACCACATAGAAGATAGATTGTAATGTATTTCACCAAGTATGCACCAAAAGTGGCGTAGCAACGATATAAAAATTAAAATAAATGTGGGTTTCGGTGAGAGTTCAAATAATATGATATTTGAAGCCATTTGTTATAATGTGCATGAAAAGAATATAAATTTACAAATAATAGCTGTTTTTCAGAGAAACACGCCAAGTTTGTGGAAATATAGCGTCATTTTGGAAATAAGGTCGATGAAATTGTTCCAAACCCCATGCGCGCTGACGTAATTGCACTATTTGAAACTGTAAAAAGTTAAGCTAAGTTAAGCAATTGGCCTGTATGAGTATGGAGGGAAGGGAATAAGATCATGGGTGCGTTTCATAAGCCCATGGAACGAACCATTTGTGCCCTCCGTAACCTTCTGTTGCTTCTTCGCTGAGAGCGACCGTCGGCTTTGTATCGTTGCATTGAAACTTTGTACCTAAACATGAACTAAAACCACGTGGACAGGTTCGAGGCGGGGCTTACATTTCTCGTTCTTTTAATATTGTTTTTTTTTGTTTTTGTTTGACTTGTCAGCCAACTGCTTTAAGTATCGGGCCCCATATTCATTCTAAATATTTAGAAATATTTTTGTATTCATCTCTGGGACATAAGTACAAAGACCCTATATAAATCTGGTTTCATTTCAAAGGCTATTGACCCCTGATTACCAATTTATAACAAAAAATCGAAAATACATTACAGATAGTGAAGCGGTCGATTTTTCAATATTTTAATGTTGCAATATTTGTATCAGTGTCATGTTTACATATTTTTCCTTTAAACATTAAAAGGACTAGACACCAGAAGGTCCCAAAATCAGTCACCTCAGTATGTCCACAAAAAAAGCCTATACTTGTCAACAGGAGCTTGTATTAAGACGATAATACATCACTTTACATGATAAAAAGAATATTTTGTCGCTGTCTCAGCTGAATTTACCCTTAAAAAATCATAACGGTTTTCCAGTTAATAGTGTGTATATCAAGCATGTGAACGTCGTGCGATTAGTACAGAAACATATTTTCAAATTATTGGTATTTACCAGTAAATTTCGTATTGGATAAATACGCAAAACCTGCGAAAGATACATGTGTCATTAGCGATAAGATACATCAGTAAGTAAGATTCTATGCGTTGTGCAAAACGATATTAATCGTGTGTAAGCATTTGTTAATTTCCTTTTTTTCATGCAATTGAATTATCTGGTGTCTAGTCCCTTTAAACCTTTTTTCAGATGATAACAACACAATATGGGATCACCAGACATTAAAACGTCACATTATTGTACATCGTATACATATAACCCCAGCCTTATGCAACACAATTTATATATAAATCAAATGAATGATTGTAAGCCCATGGTTATATTAGGGAGTAATAGACTTGGGCGTGTTTGAAACTTAATTGTAAAATGTTCAGTACAAGGAAATAATCTGTGCCATAAACTATTTTGGCATTTAATACCAAAAGTATGACAAGAAGGCTAGTGTATGGGCGTCTCTTTAAAGAGAATCGTTCTTCAGTCAACATGAGTGCTTTGCTTTGAGTGCATGAGCCTTGTTATAATTCATTCAAACTTAAAAGCTAGGCCGTATTCAAAAGACTTCCCATTAATTATTACAAATTCTTATATTTCCGGGCCTGCACTCACAATCCGAGTCATTGAATTTATACACAAGCACTGAATTAACTACAGCTCGAACTGTTGGTATTATACACGGATTTTAGCTTCACTTAAGGGGTCCAGTTTGCTTTTGTAGAATATACACAAAACTAGCCCCAGTTTCTTGAAAATTCTCAAGCTTTTTTTAAAACACCCGAGTATAATGTGAACAAAATCAAATACAATGTAGTTATTCCATATAATTGCTTTATTAATCATTTTAATTGTGCGAGTATTTCATTTTATAACTTGATTATTAATGAAGAACAATCTGTAACAGTTGAGTACAGCTTTAAATGTTCGAGTTATTACTCATTGGCAAGATCATTTCTAGCCCTTAAACATATTTTGTGCATTTCTGTTTCTCCAAACAAGTCTATATACAGTAAAATAATCCATAAGTTTAAATCTGACAGAGAAAAAACATTTCCCATGTTTCGCTGTTTAGTTGTAAAAAATGTCGAGATTAGTAAAGATAAATTACTTGAGTATGTTCGAGTCACTGGGACCTGGTCTTATACATGTTGAGGTAACGGAATAGGTGAGAAAAGGCTGCTGAAAGACACCTTATATACACACAAAGTCATTATAAAGAATTGAGATATATGCCTTTCGTCAGATGCACCAACGTCGCTTCTTATCAAGATGTGGCCGAAATCCTGAAAAAAATAAAACCCAATTATAATATTTTTACTATTAACAGTAACACATATATTTCTATAAATATAAATAATTACCAATCATTATGTTTGGGTACCTTGCACGGTAACAGCTAGAAAAGTATTGCGTAGCGCGCAGAAAGTGCGTACCCGGATCCATGTTGCATAACCGAGTAGATACTGCTCCTTCTGACCAACATGACGTTACCGGACCGATACTGCTCATCCGATGTTACGTAACGTTGGTCCGAAGTAGCGATATCGACTGTGGTACGTTCCGATATTTCATATAAAAATATTCTTTCGATATTACTTTATGTGTCAATATCGGAAAAAAGTAATAAAACACGCTCATAATGCACCATTTCTGACTTTAATGGTTTAAAAGTTCAGAACCCCCTGCCAGCATTTTAAACCATAAATAAATAATTATAATAGAGGTACTCATGTCAAAAGATTGCACCCCTAAATTACGCCCCTTCTTATGTCAATTCCTGGGCCCGCCCCTGAATATCGCTCTGCCAAACCAATACTACTCTCTAATTTCCAGTACACAATTTTAAAGCTCAATCAATTTTATTAGCAAAATACAACTGTCATGTGTACATTACAACCTATTTTTCAATCCATTCAAATCGGCTTGAACTCGAATATCATTCCTTAACTATTGATCCATTATTTAAAATCTCACCAGGTGTCGCCTTCTGTCCAGGAAATAAGCAAGACGGGCAGTTGAGATAGGGCGGGGCCTAATCTGGTTGCTTCGGTGAAGCGCCGCCCTCTTCAACCAGGCGGAGTCCAGACATGTATGCGCAGTGGGCCGCTTTCTAAAAACAAAACAACATTCTGTCCATGTGTATTGTGCTTACAGTTGTGTGCTATCCTTGTTTTGTAATATGGCATGGTCTCGTTAATCAAGAGACACAGTTGATTGCTTTTATTAGGGTATCGTGGTCTTTTGATGAAAAATAATTGTCAAAATGTTCAAAGACAACATGTACACACCCCATGTCATCGACGAGCAGCGTCTTAATAAACTCCTTTGCCTCAGCAGTGACGCCGGCGAAGAACTCGTCGGGAAAGCAAAAGTCGGTCCTCAGAATGTCAGAGCAAGTTTCTTCTTCGCTTTCGTCTAAAAACGGGGACACGCCGCTTAGCATAACGTACAATACCACACCAACCGCCCTAAGGATACGGATAAAGGGTATTTACATTACAGTATATATCAATGTACACGATTAATAGACAAGGCGGACATTTGTTACTCGTAATGTTGGAGGAATTCTTCTCTTCGCATTCGTCTAAGGTCAGCAAGGCATACAGAACCACAATTACTTTGTAACACTGTAAAGAACACATTTTCAACGGTAAGCGATAGCGTTGTATTGTTTGATAAATCCCAGCAAAGCACAAAGTAGTAAACTGTCAATCATATGCAAACTCAAAATCTAAACACGCAAAAATGAAACAAGCATTATACAAATCAAGACTATATGCGTACTTCAGTACGCCCGGGCGAACAAATCCTTAAGGTTCCTCCAAACACGCACGTGCTTCAATCTTAAACTTTGGAGTTCAAATCGAAGGCTAACAATTCACACCGAATGTTCGCTTCGAACACGGTTCTTAAAATACTGTTTTCATCATAAAATTCCCACACTGAAACCCAAAAAATAAAATACCTTTTTAATATCGAAGGGCGTTCATTTAAAAGTTTTCAGTTACGCCCCTGAATACTGAACGTGATTTTAAGCATAAACATGTCAAGGACCAATTTAAACCAGTACAAACAAGTGGTACTACAAACAGTGATTATTGTTAATAATATGTAATAAGTTTTGTTCCTCATTTCCATACCATATATCTGAGAGAAGACCGACGGGAGTGCCGGCGACTATTTCCGGTGCGAGGAACTCTGGGTCACCGGAAGCCGCGTGCACGTAGTAATTGTTTTAGATGTGTCGAGCGTCACCGAAGTCCGTCAGCTTCACCATTGCAACCGAGTTGCTGATGTATAGTAGCAGGTTCTCCGGCTGGATAAAATAAGGTGCAAGTGAAGGAAAATGTGCAAAGAAATATATATATATATATACATTGCATGCCCAAATACGGATTACGTATTTTGAACAACAGACTCTGTGATCTCAAAATTACAATATTTATTTTGAAACACAGGCTGGTTTTGGATCGAATAAGAGTAATGGAGGTAATATGTTTGTACTTCATAGCTTATTAGCGCATGTCATTAACCAAGGGAAACAATTGTATTGTGTTTTTGTCGATTTTACTAAAGTCTTCGATTATGTTGTCAGAGACAATCTTTGGTGAAAACGTATCAAGCTAGGATTACGATGTAAAATTATTTTACATTATTGAACCTTTGTACTCTTCAGTAAAGTCGAGAGTAAATTATTGTAACAATTTGAGTGAAACAAATGAATGTGTACTAGGCGTGAGGCAGGGAGAATTTTTATCGCCATTCTTGTTCTCTATGTATTCATAAGATCTAGAGTCTATTTTCTGTGAAAAACGTGTAAATCATTGGTTCATTTTAATCATATTTATTTATTATAAAGCTTAACAAATAATAAGTTGCATGAAAGTCTTAATCTGTTATCAGATTATGCGACGTCTCGGAAGACGAATATCATTTTGTTTTAGAATGCAGTTTATACACTGATATTAGATGTTAAAACCTAAATGGGCAATCCTGCAGTTATGCAGGTACTGAATGGCCTCAAGTAGCTGGGCAGTCAAGTATGAAGTGTCATGAAACGCATTCTTTCAGCTACTGCATTTACTATATCGCTATACCTTAATATCTAAGTGAGCAATCCTGCAGTTATGCAGGTACTGTATTGCCTCCAGAAGCTGGTTGGTGAAGTCTGCAGCATGCAGCTCGTCGAAGTGGGAGGTAGTGCAGATGTACTCAAACAACCGGCCCTGTAGAAGCCTGAAAAACACACGGGGTTAAAGGTCAAACCATGCTAATTCTTCGAAAAACCCGCGGTTCTCGAACTTGCGTCCGTTAGAAAAATTGCCCGGACTCTGTTTATAACGTGTTTGTAATTTTTGTAATGATTTTCATTTCTTTTAACATAGTTACAAAGCTAAGTGGTCTCATCACCGCGCAAATATATATGCGTACGGATGTAAGAGTTCTATAAAAGTGAATCCCTTTGTTCGAGATCAGTAGTGAAAGTAAACAATCCATTCAAATCATAAAATGATCTGTTTTGGTTATCCAATACATGTATACGTAAAGAATACCAAAGTTATATCTGACAATGACCTTTGGGTTTATATAAATATATATTTGGCATCAAAACAATCACAGCTGCATGATCAGAAGATAGTGGTCGGGCGTTTCGTACAAGTCATGCACGCGGACGATGCCAGGATGCTGCAGGCTCTGTACGGTGTTGTATTCGGTCTCCACGAGCGCCTTACATGTGCCGCGCTTCTTTATGTATTTGGCGGCAAAATGTTTGCCGAAGCAGTCCTGAGACGTTTTCTTAACAACCGTATACTTGTGTAAGTTATTGAGCATACGAACAATCATCGTATATAAATAATATATACATGTAGTTCCATATTCATGTTCTCAGGGGCGATGGGAATGTTAGAAAGGCACGGGTTCGTTTTTAAGTCTTTATTGCACCGTTTCAGTTATCATAAACATGTAGATTCCAATAACCGTATTCCATATAATATAAGAAAGATGTCATTACAATACATATATAACTGTTCTTGTAATATAAACATAAGGACATAGTAAACAAAGAATATATGCGTTACTTAAATATGATATTACACTTACGTCAGGTTATTGTCTATTGGCGTTAAAATGACATAACATGTACAATTACATACAATGTACATATACAATAAACAAACATGTACAAAACGGTTCATATCAATCACCTAACAGGTCGGAGGGACTGAACTCCTCACTCTCAATCACACATCTCTCAGGTGAATTCATTTCATATCCTGGTTATAACCGAAAACCCAAAACCATAAATCCAATATTAAATGTAAAGAACAATTAGCAGATTATGCTATATTGAAACCAATCCTCAAAAGTCTAATACCAATGTAATACATAATTCAGCCTGACAAATCTACCAAATGCATTATTACATTTCCAACACATTGCAAACACAAATAGAATAGTTTAAAGATCAAATGCAACCAATACTTACCATAATAGTTTTCCTTTACCTCGACCAGATCAAATTAAAAGCTTCCACAACTTCTCAAACGTTTTCAACAATGGAGGGAAAATCTTTGCAACAATGATTATCAAAGTCACCTGACCAATTTCAAAGAATTCAATTAACCATATAACATATCATGGTATAAGAGAAACAGTAACCAATAACTGGTAAAAAAAGTAAAATCAATATGCATGAATTGTCTCCCTTAAACTCTCAGAATTTCAACTGGGCTACATACTTCTCTTCTCCGAAAAATGACGTCTCGTCATTCACTCTAGGCTCGTCATTCTGTCTAACAATCACTACTACTTTAGCAATAACACTACAACACAAGCTGTCCATAAGTATTTACTAGAGTACTTTAGTGGTCTAAAATACTTAATCAACCCTATAAACGTACTTATCTAAATTACAACAAGTTCAAATCTACCAGCAATCAACCAGTATTTCATTTTTACCAAAAATACATCCCCATAGCTGATCAATTTAACCCAACCATTAAAATGTTAGTCTTACATCTCCCCTCATTCAATATTGCGTCAACGCAATCTAATCTGCATGTCAACAGTTTGTTTCACTCATGAATTAACCAAAATTTTGATAAAAACATGTATCAATAAAACATAAAATTGGTTCAATAGCTCTATTAATCTCATTTTAATCTACTTCATCAGAGACTCTATCACGTTCTGTGCCACAATCAAATCCAAGTTTCTCAATACTCCTGACTGTGCTAGAATTTCAAGAGCTTCAATCCTTAAATCAGGTTATCTCTGAACCATCTGGTTTATCTGGTAACCTCTGTACCTATCTGGTGGTCTTCTCTGTCTCTCTGATCTTCTTATTACTGGCTCCTCTGCAATTTCTTCTCTCTCATCAACTTCATCTATCTGACCTTCTTGACTTTGATCTCAAGTGTCTCTTGTAGCATTTCTGTCTACTTCTACCTGCTCTTTCACATCTTTCCTTCTAGTGATATCATCAGTTTCTTCTCTCTCTTCATCTGTACGGTATGTTCTCCTGCTAGTGTCCTCAGTGTTCCTGTCTCCAACTGTAGTTCCTGTCGTGTTATCTTCAACTACCTTTGGTCTTGTATCCTCATTCGTCTGAGAGGGTTGTTCCATTTCATTACCAACATCATCTCTTCGCTCAGCTCTATGCTCTATATGTTGGTCAACAATATCATCTCTATCTCTTCTATCCTCTATTTCTTTTCCTCTTGTACCGGTATCTGTTTTAACTTCACTTACTCCTCTGGGATTGTAGTCGTCCCCACTTCGGTGTGTCATGTCTACACACTCATATCCCTCTTCAATTTCACTTTCTGTTTCATCTTTGACGTCGTCTCTATTTTTCTCAAATACATTATCTTCTTCCTTATGTATCTCAGTTCTACTTTCGGTAGATGACTGTTTCCCCTGTTCTTCTTTCAATTTCTTTTCCTCATGTTCTTGCACCACTTCCTCATTGTTGTCTGCCTGGCAATTAACCGGGTACAAATGATTCCTGTGAAGTGTCTTCAATAATCCTGCTCTTCTACCTCTGGTCTTGAACACTGGTATCTCACTTCTAGGCTGATCCGCGACCTCGTACATCTCTTCTTCAAATTTGTCATCGATGTTGTGCTTCCCATCAAATGCTAGTTTCTTTACTAATACTGTGTCTCCTATCTCTATCCTAACCGCCTTTACCTTTTTGTCGTATCCTGTACTCTGCTTTGCTTTCGACTTCTGTGTGTATTCCTGAACTACTTCGTTAGTTCCCTTCATCCTTTCCCTAAGGTCTTCTATATATTCCCTAGTTGCTGGGTTCTTGATGCTATCTCGCTCTATGTCAAAAACTGCGTCAGTAGATAATCTCGGTCTTCGTCCGAACATCAACTCGTAAGGTGATATCTTTGTTGTCTCGTGAGGGATGCAATTGTAGGCAAACACTTATGGCGCAATGTACCGCTTCCAGTCCTGTTTCTGTTTAGGCTCTAATGTCCCTAACATGTCTATAAGGTCCTATTCATTCTCTCTGTCTGACCATTTCCCATCGGGTGGTAAGGTATTGTCCTTGACTTCTTCATGTTTGTCAATCTACACAGTTCCTGCATTGTCTCAGACTCAAAACTTGCGCCTTGGTCGGAATATAAGGTGGATGGTATACCGTAATGACCTATAAAATTGTTGAAAAGAGCTTCTGCCGTGGTTTTAGCTGTCTGGTTCTTTGTTGGAATTGCTTGCTCGAATTTAGTGTAATGGTCTGTAATGACTAAGATGTTTGAAATGCTGCCTTTGGATGGTTCCAGTGTTTGAGACACCTTTGGCAATTCTTAATCCAGTTTTCCACATCTTGCTGTATTCCTGGCCAATTTCTTTCAGTAGTGACATGGTCCTATCCTTTCCAGGATGTCCTACATCTGTATGTACTCCTTTTAAGACTTCTTCCCTATAACATGGAGGTACTATTAATTGGTCATAACATATGTCTCCTTCTCCTATGTGTTTATACATAACCCCCCTCTTCATCATTAAGTTCTTAAAATGCCTCCTCATCACTATATCATCCATACCATGTATCTTCCTGGGTAACCTTTCATCTATCACAGCTCTTCTCCACTTCTCTATCATCGGTTCCTGTCTCTGACTTCTTCTCACTTCTCTCAACTCCTTCTGAGCTAACGTCTGTCCTGCCTCTTCTAATGTCTCTACTAGGTTGATATTCATATTTGGTATTGTCTGAATCAGTGGTGTCTCATGTGTGCTATTGCATATGGCCTTAACTGCTTCGTCATCAAGCGTCTTCTCCTCCTCATCTCTCTCTGGATACCTACTTAATCTGTCTGCATCTGAATTCTTAAGTCCTGCTCTGTAATGAATTGTAAAGTTATAGTTCCCTAATGCCGATGCCCATCTGTGGCCTGTCGCATCCAGCTTAGCTGTTGTGAGAATATATTTTAGCGGATTATTGTCAGTGTAAACTTCAAAGGTATTCATTTTTAAGTAATCTGAGAACTTCTCTGTGACGGCCCATTTTAGCGCTAAAAACTAAAAACATTTTGTGCTGGATAATTGCGTTCACTTTTGGAAAGAGACCTGCTGGCATAGGCTATCACTCTCTTTTGGTTATCCTGTGTTTGGTACAATACTGCCCCCAGAGCTCTAGTGCTGGCATCTGTATGTATTTCAAATGGCTTCGTGAAATCTGGGTAAGCTAGAGTAGGTGGGCTTGAAAGAATGACCTTGAGTTCTTCGAATAGGTGTTGTTCTTTTTGTGTCTAATTCCAGTCTTGATTAGGCTTCTTGTGTCTTCCTTTCTTTGTCGGTGTTCCTGGTAGTAGGTCTGAAAGTGGTCTCGTGATCATCGAAAAGTCCTTAATAAATCTGTGGTAATATCCCGCGAACGCTAGAAAGGACCTCAGTTCATCACTGTTCTTTGGAGTCGGCAAGTTCTTCACCTTCTCTATCTTTCCCGAATCGGTCTCCACTCCTTCCCCACTTACTACATGTCCAAGAAAATGAACTTTTTGTTGTATGAGAAAGCATTTCTCGGGAGATAGTTTCAGGTTGCATTCTATCATTTGAGGTGGAATTCTGTGATGTGGTTGTTTGAAAGGTGCTTGGCAATCTGGTAAAAGGTCAATCCGATACTTAATCATGTCGCAATTTCCAATGTCTGTGTCTGATGTTGAAAAAATGTCCCTATGCTTTTCAAGTAAACTATCTATCTTCTTTCTTTCATCTAAAGTTAGGTTATTGTCTTCATCAACATGTATCTGCTTAAGTACATCTGACTTGTCTTCTTCAATCTTGTTGAACACTTCTTCGTCAACCTTGGCCACATAATATGGCTTTAGGGTTGATAACAACTGTGTTGGTGGTAAGGGTGGATACATTCACTATCCCATTCTTGCTTTTTCCATATTCTTAAGTTATAACTCCTGGTGTGATATCAACATAAGATGGCAAGGTACTCTCATTTGATTCTTGAATAATTGCTGTGGTTGTTGCATGATTAACTGCCTTGTCTATATATCCATTTATATGTTTACTTTCATTTGGCCTTAGTACAATCTTCTCTCCTACTGCACTTCTGATAATGGCAAGTCTGTCTTTGTTTCTCTTTAATTCCCTTTCTCTAACTACCATACACCTAAATGACAAAAACCAAGGTACATATAATCCAGCTCTATGAAGAAATTGTTCACCATGTGTTTGTTCACAATTATTTAGTAAAACTTGTAAAATATTTATTCCAATGATAAGTGGTGTTGTAGATGAGTACTTCTGTGGTGACCAAAAACATGCATCTAAGTACATCTGAGCCTGGTATACCTTTCTGAACTTCCAAATCTACTTCTACATAGCCTTCATATGGTAAGGTATTGCCATCCGCACATTCAATTTTCAATATACTATCAAGGGGTTTAATCTCTGTATGTGCTAAGTTGTTGTCATGAAAAGTTTTGGCCATAATACTAACACAACTTCCAGTGTCTAGGTGAGCATTCACTTCTATTTTGTTCAAAAGTACTTCATTGGCTTCATCAACTAGCTCTGGCTCTTTCTTCACTTTATCTCTGTGTGTCATAGGAGCACTCATGTATCTAGTGTTTGGGCAAAGTCTAGCAATGTGACCCTTTTGTCTGCAATTAAAACATGTAGGCATAAAAATATTTATTGCGATTGGCCTTCTGGGGTTTATAATTCTGTCTTCTATTAATATAATGACCCCTATATCTTCTGTACTTTCTGCTTGCCTTGTACCATCTTCTTTGTTCTTCCCCTATTTGTTCTTTCTCTAAAGTTTTAATTCTATCTAGCAATATTTGAAGTTCAGTTTTAACATCACTCTCAATTTCAGCATATCCATCAATCTTCACACCAGCTCCACAATAAGCATCATGTTCATTACTATGTGCATCTTCTTCAACTTCCTGCTTAAAATCTTTTTCTATTCTTCTAAGTTCAAACATGAAGTCTTCATACACTTTCACTGTGTCAAACTTATACCTTACCCTATATTTTATCTCTCTCCTCAATCCAGCATACAATACATTCTGTAAACTTTCTGTATCTGAAGACTTTAGACCTCCTAATTGCACTGCCTTTGTGAACAATACCTCAACCCTCCTTGAGTAACTATTAATACTTTCATCAGTATCTTGACTTAATGAGTAAAACTGTCTTAAAATGTCTTCCCTTGACTCTACACTTCCAAAACTACAATCAACTGTGTTCAAAATCTGTCCCAGAGTAGCTTCTGTTCCAAGCCTTTTTGCAGCATCATGTGCAGATCCCTTCAGAGCCTTCAAAACACCTAATTTGACCACATCTTCACTAAATTCATTACTATTCAACAATATCTCCACCTCAAATTTAAATGTGTCCCAGCACACTTCATCTTGTTCACTATTCCCATAAAATTTTGAAATTCGTGGACAAAGATAAGATTCATATTCCCACTCAAATTCACTTCTGAATCTTCTGCCATAATTCCAATCACTTTCAACAGCACAACACCATATCACTATCAAATCACAAACTCAAAGTCACTTTAAAATGTCTGATATCCTACCATACAAGTCTTTCTCTTAAAGACTAGAAGTTCTCATTTTTCCATTCACTTTAATTCATAATCACTATCTTCGAATCAAACATATTACACAAATACTTTCTGAACACTAGTCACTAGTATTCATATAATTCCACAGAATTTTATGTCCCGTGTAACACAAATCTACTATTCAATATTTCTTATCACTTTATGCAATCACATATAGTATATCACATCAATTGCTTAAAGGTAATACACAATTGTACAATGTCTGCGACAAAACAACTTGTCTCATCAAAGTCCAAATTATCACCCAAATTACACGTATTGAGAAATTAATTCAGCATGCAAAACATCATCTGTACCTAAGTCATCTCTTAAAATCAATGCTTATTCATTCAATCATTATCTTTGTACCAGACTTTATCACCAATAAGTTATCAAATAACTCAAAATCTTAATCACATTGTAGCAATAAAAAGTTTCTCTAAGTTTTTGTACCAAGATGTGTCATCGGTCATTCAGATAAAATCTAAAACATCAACTAATGTATGAGCCTTTAATAAATGAAAAACATTGGTAATGTTGTATTATTGCACAACAAATCTAAGTGTCAATAATTCACAATAGAATAATTGCAAATTGTCTAAGTACAAACAATAATTTGCAAAACTATCAATGCAATCCAAAATATTTTCTATTGCAAGTGTCTCTTTTCATTATACACAGCTTAAATTCAAGGTACCTTTTCACTAGGCACTGCACACACAATAATTAGTCACCAAAAATCAATAATCAATATTCATCTGTTATGATCACTCTTCATGTAAACAATCATCAACTGCATAAAATGACACAACTCTAAGTTACAAATTCATTAATAAGTTCCCTTATGTTAATTAAATACAAATATTAAACATTTCAAAATACAAAAACAAGTGTGGGGTAAAATAAATATATGACCAGTTAATTTTATTTAAAATAATGACAATGTTTTATTTTAAATACTAACAATTCAAAGCTCAAATTAAGTCAAATTAGTTTCAGTAAAGAAATTAATTTGGTAACTGTATTTTATGTAATAGGCGAACTAATCAGATTATATTTAATCTCATTTGTTCTCAACTAAGAATACAGAGATTGTTCACAACAATTTCATTATTCTCAGCTATTTCCAGATTTATTCTAAGTTTAATTGATTCAATGCATGAATCAATTAAATAATTTTCCCAATAGGTTCTAATACTTCTTAGTCAAAAATATAAACTAAGTAGCTCTATTCATCTAAATAACCTATGCTAATTCTTTTCTACAAGTACGTCTATCTAAACAAATCACTATTATTGTATATGTGTATTTATTTCAGAATCTCTTCATAGTAAATTCATTACCTGTTGAATGAAGTTCATGGGTCATGACCTTTCCAAATAAGGTTACTCTACTACTAAATAATCACCTGACACGTCACATGACCTTTAGCTTCTAATTTAAGAACCAATGAAAGTCAACTTCTACTAATTAATATGCAAACGCCACTAAAGTGGGGGTAAAATGGAATAGCTAACACAGCTGTCAAAAAGCAGTACTTCAAATGTCAGAAACTATTCCCTAGTTTATTCAATGACAAATGACCAAAATTCACAAATAATCTCACCAAAACTCGACTAAATACAAGACAAATACAATTGAGGCTTGAAAATCAAATGTCTGGGGTAATATTGCCAAATATAATTCAATACACAACTAGGTCAATATGAGGGCAAAATGTAGACCATGTGTTGGAATGCAAATGTAAACAAACTCAGCTGATTGAAAATAAATAATAAGTTAATGTCCTTTACCAGTATTAAAGTACATGCAAAGTGAAAACACTCTTACTTTCGGTTTCACACTACAATAGCTCACCATTAATGTACATCAATATTCTCTTTTCAATCAAAAACTGCAGTTATCCTTTTTAAAATAAAATTTTAAAATCACAACATAATAAAAATAAATAGAGATTTACTGAAATAACTGCAATTTCTGAAAAGATTATAATGCAATATTTATTTTACTCACGTAATATTGATCTTTACTGCCACTAGACACAAATATATAAGTCCTAATTCACAATTCACAAATAAAGTTCACTGCTACAAAGTTTCTGTCCTTGATGATTGAAGAATACGTCTCCTGGTGATCACAATACACATCCTGTCTCCCTGCGGCCTGAAATGCGTCCCAGCATTTCAAAGAAGGTTCCCGAACGATGGCACATCATCACGTACAACGTGGACCACGAAACGATCCGATATGGTGTAAGCGAAAGTCCAAACGATCTAATCCAATCCATATGGCTATTATGTTCAAATTCATCAACTTGGTTATGGCAGTCGATTACTGCTACAAATGTTAATCAGGCTGATAATCCAAATCATACACTTTTATCAATGTAGCTGTTCAATATGGTGCATATATGCATACATGTCTTTCCATTCTTTAAAATTAAATTTCTGATTCCTCCTGTATTCATTTAATGTTTATGGACTAAAAGGCACAACACACGTTGGGCGCACATATTTCCAGTCTAAACTTTCCAAGCTTATTAAATGGTTCTTATGGGAATGTTAGAAAGGCACGGGTTCGTTTTTAGTCTTTATTGCACCGTTTCAGTTAGCATAAACATGAAGATTCCAATAACCGTATTCCATATAATATAAGAGAGAACGTTCTGAAAATAGAAAAGAGTAACACTACTTATTACAATACATATATAACTGTTCTTGTAATATAAACATAAGGACATAGTAAACAAAGAATATATGCGTTACTTAAATATGATATTACACATACGTCAGGTTATTGTCTAGTGGCGTTAAAATGACATAACATACAATGACATACAATGTACATATACAATAAACAAACATGTACAAAACAGTTAACATCAATCACCTAACAAGTCTGAGGGACTGAACTCCTCACTCTCAATCACACATCTCTCAGGTGAATGCAGTTCATGCTGGTTATAACTGAAAACCCAAAACCATGAATGCAATATTTAATGTAAAGAACAATTAGCAGATTATGCTATATTGAAACCAATCCTCAAACGTCTAATACCACGAAAATACATAATTCAGCCTAACAAATCTACCAAATGCATTATTACATTTCCAACACATTGCAAACACAAATAGAATAGTTTAAGATCAAATGCCACCAATACTGACCATAATAGTTTTCCTTTACCTCGACCAGATCAAATTAAAAGCTTCCACAACTTCTCAAACGTGTTCAACAATGAGGGGAAAATCTTTGCATCGATGATAATTACAGTCACCTGACCAATTTCAAAGAATTCACTCAACCATATAGCATATCATGGTAAAAGGGAAACAATAACCAATAACTGGTAAAAAAGTAAAATCAATATGCATGAATTGTCTCCCTTAAACACTCAGAATTTCAACTGGACTACACATGTAGTAATGTTACGGAATGTTTCACTGACATGTCTTCCAAGAGTTCAATATTTGCATGTAATCATGTTACGGAATGTTTCACTGGCATGCCTTCCCAGAGTTAAATATTTACATGTTATCATGTTACGGAATGTTTCACTATCATGCCTTCCCAGAGTAAAATTTTTACATGTAATCATGTTACGGAATGTTTCACTGACATGCCTTCCCGGAGTTAAATATTTACATGTAGTAATGTTACGGTATGTTTCACTGACATGCCTTCCCGTAGTCAAAAATTTACATGTAATAATGTTAAGGAGAGTTACAAAACTATCATACCTTTTCCAGCTCCTCAGCGGTCTCTGTCAGTTCTAAAGATAAGTATGGAAGACCATTAGCGTCAAAAACAAACCGCTTCATGCCTTTATGATAAAATATTATGGTCCTTTTGTGAAAATATAATTGTGATTATTTTTTAATTTAATCGTTTAATTAAAGGTGAAAATATAAACAAGAGGGACATGATGGCCCTATATCGCTCACCTGAGTAAAAGAGTTTAATCTTTGTTATCAATAAAGCCTGATATTTGTTCTCAAAAAATATTGAAAAACATACTGGTCAAACATGTTGCCTGGATAATCACTGACATGACTTGTCACATGTGCCTGCACACTGACAAGACTTGTCACAGTTTCCTGCACACTGACAGGACTTGGTGATTGACTGCACACTGACAGGATTTTGTTCAGTTGCCTGCACACTGACAGGACTAGGTATTTAACTGCACACTGACATAATTTGATTCTTATACCTGCACACCGACAGGACTTTGTTCCATTGCCTGCACAATTGATAATTGACAGCACACTGACATCACTTGGTACAGATACCTGCACATTGACAGGTCTTTTTTCAGTGGCCTGCACACTGACAGGACTTTGTTCAATTGCCTGCAATCTGACAAGACTTCGTTCAATTGCCTGCACACTGAAAAAAAAACTATGTTAAATTGCTTGCACACTGAACGAACTTTTAGTATAGATACACAAACAACAAACAGTGCACCATCCAATAAAATCAATAAACTGCATTAAGCTTTAAAAATCAAATATCAGAACACATTCAGCACCTTCAACTAATATTATCGCTACTTCCATCTAGGACAACACCACCTTCCTTCAAATGTTAAGAACCAAATGTTGCTTTATATAAGGCTTATTCACTATCCACACAGAAGATAAGATTGTAGCTTAGAATAATCTATATGAAGTTTACAATAATCTACATGAAGTTCAATGGAAAAGTCTGATTATTAAATTTATCATAAACTAAAAATAAAATTTCTTCTAAAGAATAAAGTGTATAATAATTATTTGAATCTATGAACCTAAAAAAAAAGAACAATAATTATCTTAGAACTGACTATGTTGAAGACTTAATAAAATTTAAAATCTATTCCCTTGTTACTAAAAATAGAAAGTAGTGGAATCTCCAACAAAAGGGGAGACCGTATAGCAAGACTTGCTGCCCTTTCTTCAAGAGTAAACTTTACATAACAATCAGATTTTAATAAACATGGTAGATAACCAACATACACCAAGTATTTAAGCACTAGGCCTCATAGTATTTGCAAAAGAAAGTTTTGGTATTTTTCCTTTAGGTTGCCATATCAATAAGAGTTTTGCATGGAATTCATTTCTTTGAATAATTTTGAAAAAGAACCAACCAAGGATCACTCCTATGCAGTTTCATTAAGATTGTCCAATTGGTTTAGGAGAAGATGATGATTATAACCAATTGTTGACACTTTTCCTTTAGGTTGCCATGTCAACCAGTGCTCTGCATGGAATTAATTTCTTTAAACAATTTTGAACAAGCACCAACCAAGGATCATTCCTATGAAGTTTCATTAAAATTGTCCAAGGGGTTTAGGAGAAGATAATGATTATAACCAATTGTTAACGCTTTTCCTTTAGGTTGCCATGGCAACCAGAGTTCTGCATGGAATTCATTCCTTTGAACAATTTTGAAAAGGCACCAACCAAGGATCATTCCTATGAAGCTTCATTAAAATTGTCCAAGGGATAAAGGAGAAGATGATGATTATAACCAATTGTTGACACTTTTCTTTAGGTTGCCATGGCAACCAGAGTTCTGCTTGGAGTTCATTTCTTTGAACAATTTTGATAAAGCACCAACCATGGATCATTCCTATGAAAATTGTCCAAGCAGTTTAGGAGAAGAAGATGATTATAACCAATTGTTGTCGCCGAACGACGGACGACAAACGCCGGACATAGACAGATCACAATAGCTCACCTTGAGCACTTTGTGCTTAGGTGAGCTAAAAAAACAACTTATTATTGTATGATTGATGCGATTCATTTTTATAAATATAAACGCTGTTATACAGGCTCCAAAGCATTTAATTACTTACTTGTCGACATTGTGGCAGTGACGTCACTAATCAATGTGTACACAAAAACATCAGACGACAGAAACTGTCGGGTTTTTTAAGGAATTTTAGCATAATTAATTTGGTCCTAGATATAATTATATTATTATGTTATATTTTGTTGTCCTTGTTAAACATGTTTAATTAAATGAATCGAAAACATGTTTAAACCTTTTATGTACTTCATTTTGTTCGGTATAATAAAATAATTACGCCTCAGGTGACATTCTGCTCACGGGTTGACAATTTCAATGTCACACATGCTGCCATATGATATTTATATAATATTTTTTAAATATAACAAAACTCCATTGGACTATAACTACCTGACTCGGTTGGTATGGCGACGAACTTGGAGGGGATGCTGGGGTCGCTCATACCGATTGTGATTGGCTCGAACCCTAAACTGGTATATGGCCCCGGTGGAGAGGTCTCCTATCACCTGGGAGGTGTTGGGCACGTAGGGAATCCCAGCCTGCCAGTAATCCAGACCGACCTCATTGAACTCTTTTGTGTAACCCTGGAAACAACTAACATTGAACTTACGTAAGAGTAGTATATAATTAATGTTCATGGGATTGACTACATTTCTATGAAGTTCTATCAGAGCGGACGAATTAGTAAGTGGGTATACCCGGCGACTTCCAGTAACTAGAGGCCCACGAGAGCCTACGCTCTACTACCATGACATTTATGATATTGTTTTTATCAAAACAATGTACATACTAGTTATGGGCAATATACTAAACCCACATTCAAAGGGAAGCAATCAGTGAATTATATGTTTTGCAAAGGGCAAATTAACTTTATAATAATACACGACTCTCTGTATAAGTTGTCTCCCTTAAAGTAAACTTTCGTTAGAGCTACAGCATTTCAAAGGCATAATCCAGTCATGCGTTGGCGGATCTGACTGACTTCAGAAAAGAACCGAGCTCTTATGGATATCTTACTACTGTATAAGTTTGACTGATACAAATCGAAACTGAAGACTGAATCGCGTTTACAAACATTCGTGTACGGACGGACGCACGGACAACGGACACCGCACCATCTCATAAGTCATTGGCCAGTATAGTTAAACATGACCTACCACAGCAGGAGTTCTTACGACAAAGCGAGTTATTTTCCATGATGCGCCTTATACGAGCTCAACTGTTATTCATGGATGCATAGTAAATCCCCATAAGGCTCATCTATCCAAACTCTTAATCTAGACTCTTCATTGTTCCTTTATTTTTATCCTTCACTGTGCATACTCTCACCTTTTTCTTCAGTTTTATTTTACTTTATTGCGCTATCCCCTGGCAGCTTGTTGAATGTGGCAAGTATCTGGTAGAAGTAGAAGAAGTCCTCAACTTTAAACTACATGTACATTAAAGGCGCTGTACCTGTATCTGTCTACAGGATACGATGGAAGGCGGGCGCCACTCCAGGTGGACGGAAGTTCCCACCTTCGTCTTCATGTCCGGTTTGGAAGGAAGGTCGGGACGGCCAGCACTGTGAGTGTCGCCCTGGTGACGACTCCGCCGATGTCGCTATTGGCAACGCATGTGTACTCCACGCTGTCTGCCGCTGTCATCTGGGAGATCTGTAAACAGGAGAGGGGAACTTGAACGCAGTACATGTATAACATATGTGGAAGAATATAGTTTTCGGATAGTTTTCATCAGCATTATGATGAAGCGATCATGATAGAAAAGGAACAACAAAATCTCCTTAATTTTTATTAAAGCTGCCCTATGACAGATTTACCGTTAATATAACTTTTTTTTCTTGGAATGAGTACATTTTTGCGTAAATATCTGCAAACCAGTGATAAAAGACTGCTGACTAGAGATCAGATCGCAGATTTTCAGATTTCTGTCCAAAATTAATGTTTTGTGGCTAAAACCGCTACTAACGGTTTAAGAAAAATGCATAAAACATCAACTGTTTAACTTAAATATAAATATCTGCAATCTTTTGTTTTGTCAGCAGTCTTATATCACTGTTTTACATCCATTTTCGCATAAATTGGCTCGTTCCAAGACAAAAAATAAAATTAGTGCAGCTTTAAGCATGATGTTTTTTGTAAAAATAAATCATTAATACACATTGAAATTAGTACTAATTGAAATGTCATTTTGTTTAAAGCGTAACAAATACCGTTTATTGGCAACCGTACTTCCGGAAATAACTGCTCATTCGCACAAGATATACCAATAAGAGGCCCAAAAGGGCCTATGCTCTACTGGCATGGCTCTTGTGGTCATTTTCAATCCAGAGCATGTACGTATGAGTAAAAGGCAACACATATATAGTTCACTTTTTGTGTTCGGGTTAGCTGAAAAAGTTCAACATCTGAGGACAGAAAGTGTTGTAAGCAGATTAGTTGCATGAACTATTTTAATATGTGCCAAGTAAAGGTAATCAGAAGGTAAAAATATTTGCTTTCAAAACTGCACTCATGGTCAAAATTTCATTTCTGTTGCTTTAAAAATAAAAAAGTTGGTCAAAAGGTCAAAGTCAAGGACATCCGTGGACAACATTGATGCTCGTTTGCAAAACTGTACACATGGTCAAAATTTCATTGCTGTAGCTTTAAGAATTAATAAAGTAAGACAAAATGGTCGGGGCCAGCTTTTGCCCAAGGGGCATAATTTTAAACGTTTTGCTAGACGGTCATCATATGATGCTCCACAACAAATATCAAAGGTATGGGCCTTGTGGCTGGTTTTCAAAGCAACCGAGCTTAAATGGATATCTAAAGTTTCATCAAAATTGAAGACTGTATCGTGTTCACAAGCAATTTTTTACAGACGCACTGATTTTTTATACTTAAGGCCCATAATTTAGGCATTTATGGGCGGATCTGGTTTTCAAAAGGAACCGAGCTCTTATAGATATCTAAATACTGTATAAGTTTCATTGAGATACAATCAAAACTGAAGACTGTGTTCACAAGCAATTGTTTACAGACGCACGGACGCACATACTACGTACACATTACCATTTGGCCAGTAGAGCTAATCACGATAATCGCACAATTGATTGTAAAGCTTGTTTGCTCGTCCAAATCTGCAGAGTAACAACGCCATCTTCCCTGTACGTCGTGATTGTTCGGTGGTCCGGTACCACAAACATGTTGCTGTTAAACGTCCATGTGACGATAGGGGCGCGGGCGACCGCATATCCGACATGTGAACACGGCGCTCTCGCCCACCTTCACTGTAAGACTCGACAGGGGAGTCACCGCGCTGGGTGACATCTCAAACAAGAACTCCTGACTGCCCGCCTGCAAGTAAGCAATGTTTGGCTACATTTTAATAACCAGATTTTGTTTAATTCAACTGCGCATGTGACTACAATATGTGTATAGCGTGACTAAATTGCATATAAGTGACTGCAGTATGTGTATGATGTGATTACAGTATGACAACAGTATGTGTATAATGGGACGACTGTATATGTCGGTGACAACAGTATGTGTATAATGAGACAGCTGTATATGTCTATGACAACAGTTTGCGTATAATGCGACAGCTGTATACGTCTATGACAACAGTATGCGTATAACGTGACAGTTGTATATGTCTATTATAACAGTATGCGTATAATGCGACAGCTGTATATGTCTATGACAACAGTATGCGTATAATGCGACAGCTGCATATGTCTATGACAACAGTATGCGCATAACGTGACAACAGTATGTGTATACCGTGACCACAGCTTGAGCATAACACGACTAAAGTTTAAGCATAACATGACTACAGTTTGAGCATAAAGTGAAAACAGTTTGAACAAAACGTGACTACAGTATGCGTATAACGAGACAACGGTATGTGTATACCGTGACCACAGTTTGAGCATAACGTGACTACAGTTTGAGCATAACATAACTTCAGTTTAAGCATAACATGACTACAGTTTTAGCTTAACATGACTTCAGTTTGAGCATAAAGTGACTACAGTTTGAGCATATCTTAACTTCAATTTAAGCATAACATGACTACAGTTTGAGCATTAAGTGGCAACAGTTTGAACAAAACGTGACTTCAGTTTGAGCATAAAGTGACTACAGTTTGAGCATATCATAACTTCAGTTTAAGCATAAAGTGACTACAGTTTGAACATAACACGACTACTGTTTGAGCATAACGTGGCTACAGTAAGACTCCGGTATTATACTTTGTTCATAACCTGACTAAAGTAAGTGTAAAACGTAACTTAAGTATTTGTATCTCATGAAAGAAATTTTCGTAAATAAAGAGTTTTATTTCATTAGAGTTAAATACATGTTAAATTTCCGTCTAAAATTTAAACCCGGAAAAATGTGTATTGCATAATGAGTTTACTGATTCCGCTAATCTTCAGCAATACAATTTGAAAGAAATAGGACGTACGGTTTTCGTTGAATTAAATTGCTTTTGTGAAAAATAAAACTAATACTATTTAAAAGTACTTTAAATTTTGAAAGAAAACAAAACAATATTCTAGTAAGTTGATCTGTGGGGTTGTATCAATTCTCGTTGATTCTCATGCGGTCGCCTAATATGAGTTATATGTCGGAAATTATTATAGTAGTCATTTTGTTTTTCGTTTTCCGACTATTTTGAAAAGTTTGTGCTTCTTATAAACCTATTTGGAATACTTGAACATATTGAATGATTGAACCACTGTGTACGGTTTGATATTACAGTTGCATTTCACCCGTTTGTGGATTTTACGACTATTACGATTTTGTGCACCGACAAAAAGGACGACGAAGATGAAACATTTGACGTTTTGGCAAATGATTTACGAATTTAAGACGAAAAGACATGCTTCCTTACAATGTACAGTGCTTTATTCATAAGTATGTGCAATGTCACTCTAAGGATGCATGTCAAAATCAGCAAAGTCAAGTCTAGAAAAGCAGACACCATGAATGGATAAGAGATAAATACGGCTTCACTAAAGGTAAGTTATAAGAATGTTTTTAACAAAAATGGTAAAAGTTCTTTATTAAAATACTTATTAATTAGGTGATTTCATATTGGCCCAGTTATTTGTCCTCGGTCAGCTGTGTTTGCAAATACAGCTAACCTCGGACAAATATTTACTGGGCCAATATGAAATCACCCAATTAATAACATTATAATACAACTTTGGTAGTTTTATCTTATTTAAAACAGTTGTTATCTTATGTCAGGATTCTATGGTTATTATGAATTTCATTTACTCGTGACAATTAGTCAGCCTTAGCAAACAGTTCCGCACTGTATCTTTATTCCGGATTTAAGAACAATTTCGACTTTATTTTTAACCTTGTTATAATATACAAGTACCACATAGTGTGGTCACTTCTCTTAACATGAGACACAAAGTCAAGACTGTATAAATTGTAAAGAAAAGAATTTATGTCGTCATTACATAACTGATGATAACACTTTTAAACCCCTTCAATTGACTTAACCGGAGAATTTCTTCTTTCTTCTCTGCTTTACAAGTTTATTCTATTTATAGCACTAAATATATTGATCGCTTATACAAATAGTTAAAACAAAACTTAAATGGTAGGTCCTGGTAGGACCTTGAAGAAAGATCTGAAATTTAAAACGATCTTAATTAAGATTAATAATAATTATGACACCTAGTGCAGTTAGTTAGTGACCTACAAAATATAAACATGACCATTGATAAAAGTATGCCCATTTTATTTTTAAATCATAGACACACTGTCATAAATATGGGTGAAAAAATTAAAAAAAATGAAATATAAGTTCCTAATAAAACGACATGATTTCTTTAATTATTCATTGTGTAAAAAGGGTTTTACCTGTATTCCTACAATTGAATCGACAAGCATGTAGAGTTTGAAGAGGGCAGGCACTCTGGAACATTTAGGTGATTTAAATGGCGTGGAGAAGTGTACCAGTATGTTTTATATTTTCGTGGAAAAAGGATCCCTGAGTTCGAGTTGTAATCGGAGTCCATGTGTTTCTTTGCTCTTAAATCCTTTGTAAAAATGTATAAGGCTGATAGAGATAATATACCTACTAACTCAGGATATTTTAGATGACTCGGCGTATAACGGCTTTCATCAATTGTGCAAAATTAGGCCGCGTATAGTGATGTTGCTCAACCTAACATCCTTTTGTACAAGTTAAGGTGTATTTGGTGACTTGATGGTTACTGTAAAGGCGATGGTGCGTGGAACGAATACCAAGCAAAGAGTACTGCAAATGTGATATGTATGTCTCTCTGAATATGTCAGATTTATGATTCGGGTATTAGCTTAAGAGTTTGAAAGGGTGCTGTACCCTTTTTATTAGCCTTCCACCATTATGAGAGTAAGCATTGGCACCCTTCTACGATCATTTAAAAAACGCTCAAAAAAATCAAATGGTTATTTGGTTTTTATTTTATCTTATATTATGATAATAAGTATTAAACTTTACATACATGTGTTTGGCAGATGATTCTTAATAGTACTTCATCCAAACACAAATCCTAACATTTTCTGTGAATCTCGAAATGTTCTTCACAGCACGATACAATATTGGATTTTACTTTTCTCTAAAGTACCCGGACCGACTTCTGCAACATCCTGCTCTTTTCAAACTATTAAGGTTTATTACCAGTATTGTTGTTCAGTTTTAAATAATAGTTTTCCTATAACCATGGTAGTGAATCAGGTTCTAAGCACTTCTCTTAACATGAGTCAAAAAGTCTTAATACCCAATTATGAAGAATATTTATTCCTATAACCATGGTAGTGAAACATATGTTCGTCACTTCTCTTAACATGAAACCAAAACTCAAAATCCAAGAAACAAATTATGGTCATTACTTTTAACATCAGACCAAAAGTGAAAAGTCCCAGTTATGAATATTAGTCATTCTAATTACCATGGTAGGAAATTAAATTATGATTACTTCTTCTTACATGAGACCTTATGTCAAAAGTCCCAGTTATGAAGTCATTCCTATTACCATGACATTGAAACTATGATCACTTGTATTAATATGAGTCAAGATGTCTAACTACCCAATTATGAAGAAGAGGCTTTACGTAACAATGGTTGTCATATTGATGATAACCCTTCCCAACCCTATCCAACGACTTAACAGGAGTATTTCCCCTTATTTAATTGCTTAATAAGTTGAAGTGCATAATATTTATACGAACATGTTCCCTATGACATTGCGTTTATTGATCGCTGATAACAAATAGATAAATAAATCGTCACCTTAGTGCAAGAACTCAATATCTGATTCTATTTCTATATGCTGTTATTCAGTTATTGCACTAAGGTGACGAAAACGGCAGGCCCTAAAATGAAGGTGATGAGACAGTAGATCTTTCACTTTTAATAGCTTGAAGTAAAATCTGCAATTGTAAACCGATCTTTAACACTCAAATTTATCATGACAAACAATTTTGAAAAATAATTAAAAAGCAAGTTAGTGACTCACGAAAAATATAAACATAACATTTTTTATAATACAAATATGAAATAATAATTATAAAAGATATAAAGTCATAGACAAACTGTAACAAATATGTGTGGAAATAAAAAAAGATTACAGACTCCCCTTAATGCACAATAAGGCCGCTTACAATGGTGTCGGTCAACCACACACTTTCTTAGTACAAGTTGAGATGTATTCTGGGGACTTAATTGGTGTATACTATAAGGGCGATTGAACTTCAAACGAATAACTCGGCTGTCGCAGATTGTTGAGTGTAAGATAGGTTCATCTTAACCCGACTGTAGTAAATTGGGTTTAGTAAATTTGCTTCAGCGTAAAGACAGAACTAGCTAATACTACGGCTTTATTGTTGCACTGGCAGTTTTAACCACAAGAGTATTTTTATGTTGGAAAATTATCTCCTAGCCACATTTTTGTGCGAGCACTTAGCACTTATCGCTACAATACCCATCATTGAGGTTCAGAGTAGTTCCGACAATGACGTAATGCGTCCACTACTAGAATCTGAGCAATAGAATGATGACCCTCTCCGAAGTCTTTCCGAACATTGGCATCGACAGAAAGAGCCAGGGGTTGCTGTTGGAACACAGCTTGAGCAAGCAATCAAGGGTCGATCAGGGGTTGTTGGAACAGGTGCATCAGCGTGATCCAGCTACCAGACGTATTTTGGCTCGTACGTAGCTTTTCATATTCCACCTCAATGAAAATGCGGAATTAAAGTTAAAGACACCTTAAGGCCGACACGCTTAAACCAAGAGCTCAGGGCTCAGTAGCTTCACCGCATAGGCTCAGTCAAAATCTATTGACACACAATACCCTATATATACTCATGTACGAAACGATTCAAAACTCTCTTTTTTCGAATACCTTAAAGGTTGACTGCATGCACAGCGTGGTGTATGACGTCAATCAAGAATTTAACGTAAACGCTTGATGCTTGTTTTTTTTTATTTACCAGGGGCAAGCTCAGTAGCCATACCTTAACGAAAAACATGTTTGTAGGCACCATATATTAATCCAGACATACCGTACAAAATGTTCTTCTGAAACAGACCACACATACATCTTACTTTCATGTGTTTCAAAGTATATTATGACGACTGACTGATTAAAAGCAGTTCTGTTAATGTTAGATGTTGGATCAAGTGGGAACAAGTGTAAGGTTTTGCGCATATAAACAAGTTTAAATCCCCCAGTAACCTCGTGTTACAGTGAACTCGTCTTTCAATGACTGTTCCAGGGCGCTGTGTCAAACATTTTTGATGACGCTATTGTGACGAGTGTTTGGTCTGGTGACGATAGTGCGTTTGTGTCACTTATTCAGTGTCGTTTGGGCCATCATCTTGTGCATCTCAACATGGTTCATATTTGAATAACTGACTACTGTTTCAGCGCATGTGAACGATTTGTGACGATATTGGCCATTCTGCTATTTTTTGGATCGTCCATCGCCATAACTCAGATATAAATGTAAAAAACAAACACAACTCATCAATTGTGATACATGTTTTATTTTCGGTAATATTTTTGACACATCTTGGTAGTTCAATTTTAAAAGAGATCTGCAATCATGGTGATTTTTTTCGTATTGACACGGTGTTTATCTACTGTCAGGCATGCATAATTATCATGTATCAGCGTTGCTTTTTTGTAGGCATAAGAAAGAATGAAGGAAAGAAAGAGAGAGAACACTTGTGAAAAAGGCTGAGATATTCAGCAATCAAAACCACAATGGTCATCATAATGCAAAATTCTCAATGAAGGAAGATAAGCCAAAACACAAAACCAGTGTTGACAAACAAAAATATGATAAAAACCTATTTTCTTTGGATGAATTAAACAAGTTGACACTTATCCCAATATCATCAAAAATTATAACAATTGTATTCTTAGTTTAAATTCGCAATAATTTTTATCTGCTCTATGTATTGTCATTTGTATATTATAACATAGATCATAAAAGAAATAGCTAATACTCGAATAGATTGTCTTTAAACTTAACTATTCATTATAAAGTTCACAAAGTAGCCCGTACACTGGTCCAAGAGTAAAAAATCCTATGTATAAATAAACTTGTGCATTAAAACAACGGTCACCCTTCGACTCACAACCGCATTGTACTCAATTATATGTAACTTAACCTGAACTTCATTAGTAATAATGCCAGAAACTCGTTGGCAAACATCAACTAAATTAGTATCGTGTTAAATACGATGAAGTTGCCCTTTTTAAAAATAGATAATCATTGAAAGTTCAAATTATAACTCTTTTGTTATTATTATCTTTAAATGTGACACAAAATAGTCTGTTTCATTAAAACGTTCGTAACACTTTCGAAAATATACTTATAATTAATTACAATTGTGTGCATAATTGCTGTAAGGTATTTCTATAAACTTGTTAATTAGATAGCTCAATTGAAACGCAGTTTAAAACAATCGTTGCCAAGATCTACTATGTTTATGAATCCCTTGTAAGATGTGTATTAAATCTTCGTTTGTTGATTTACTCAAACTTATATTTTTTAATAAGGAAAACATTTTTTATCAGATGTCGTCCAAAATAAGGCATTTCAAACATTAAGCGTCAAAAAATGTATCACTTTGGTATACAAAGTCTTGGGCACTTTGGGTAAATCCATGATACATATATATAAACAATGCGAGAATCGATAAGGGCACACTAACTAAAATTATCAGTTTTTTATAGGGACAGAACGGTATACGCAATCAGAGACAACAGAAGACTTCCGAGAGCAGCAGCCATTTTTTCCTTCCCGCTGCAGTCACCGACTTTCACCGTCAGTGTTAGGACGTTGCTCTCGCCACCGGTGACCGTGCCTGAAATAGCGACCGTGTACTCGTCTTTTGTGGCCTTGTCGAGGGTAACACCGGCAGCCGTTGTCACAGCTCCATCAGTTGAACCAACATCAAAGTCGGTATCTGCAATGGTTAAGCGTTTTAAGACATTAATAAGGAGAGGGATTCGATCATTGTCAATGGTGTTCCAAATCAAACATTATTTTTATTACAAATACATAACATAAAAATTAGATGTTTCAACTACAGAATACTAGCAACATTTATATCGACTTTTGATCTTTGTAAACAGAATGGGTTTTTTTTATTTGTTGTATTACAAACTGAATATAACTTGTAAGTTCAAATTCTAGAAGGGCAATAAAGTTTAAACTTTTCATTCAATTTTCCTTTAATGACTGATGAGTTTGATGTAATGTTTTTAACAAAATGTTTTAAAACAACACAAGACGAAATTAGAACTTGTGGTGTTAAGGTATGCTTTGAAAAGTAAATTATTCATATAGCAATTATTTGTCGAGAATTTCTGTCTATCCTATTGTGATGGCTGCTGCTGTTCTTGGTAAATTAATGTAAATTGTATACAAGGTTTTATGGAAGGGTGATGCACCGATATATTTTGGTACCGCCCTTCTGCGATCATTGAGAAAAGCCTTTATATAATTAAATGCTGAAGAATGTCATTCATATCTTTTGTTGTTTTATGATTACTTAAAATATGATTATATCATTCACACAAGTATTACATATTCGGTAGTTGAAATATAGTATAGCATTTACTGACAAATTCATACAATTTAAGCTTTTTATGGGCGACACAATATGTCCTTTTCTGTAAAACCCTGTCTCTCTTCTGCATTACCCTGTCAATTATAAAACCGGGCTAAACACCATAGTATATTTAATAATGCATGTTACGACCAAATTCTCGAGTAAGTCAAGTGTCTTTGTTTATTTTATAGATAGTTGTCCTGTTAGCGCACTCCATTCTCATCAAGGCGAACCGTTGGGTACGATTTCCGTGCATGTGAGTTTGGTTCTGGATCATCAAGCCTGACAAATGGGTTTCTTCCGGGTAATCTGGTTTTCTCTACAGCACTAGACTATACTCATGCGTGAAATCGTGCCAAACGAGAGTAATCATTATAATGTTGTAATAACTTGTTTAACAATCGATGCAAAATAAATAAGTTTAGGTACTTACCAGTTGTCGCGTAAGTGTTGACACCGGTAGCAGAAATGTCACCAACCGATTTACCTATTATCAAAAAAGGTTCGTTATGTTCAATGAGCAAATAATTGAATTTCAAAAAGTGTTTCTACAGAGTTTTTGGCTTTATAGGGCCATAGTTTTAACGCTGATTAACATCTGGTAGTAAATTTGGAGATTCAACAACGTATATAACCTGCTAATGGCCTCATAACGAATGTCCTTTGGTCCAATAATTACCAAAAAAAGAATATAAATACAATTTATAAAGTAAGGCGTGACCAGCAGGTAATCACTGTACGAACAGATATGCGTAGAGCACAATATCTTACCTTCATATCGGAACAGTAGCCAGAAGTATCGTGCAACAAGTAGAGTGCAGACGTATAATGTTAACTTATTCGCACGCTACGTGAATGCTGCTCTAAACAATGCTAAGAACGCTCGAATATGATTTCAACAATTCGAGTAGAGACCGCAGATGTATTATGTGTAAACAATTTGAAGAGATCAAAAGCTCAAATCAATGTAATGTATACAACGATGTTTTTACTTTCAACTATTCTAAACCATTTTACATTTTCGCAGCATATGTTGTTAGGTATTTCCTCCATTTACCGTTCATTGTTATATCATTGTCTGTTATCCGCACATTAATACTTGCATAGTTACAGCTCTGTCTTATGGTCATCACTTTGGTATTATAATGAATGTGTAAACAAAAACAAAGAAGAAATCCCTCTCCAATATAGTTCAATATGAATTTAAAAGATAATGTCATAAAAGGTTTAAACACCGGTCTTCTGAATTTAATATTGATACCGATCATTGGAAATATTGTTAAAATTTCAATCGGAAATTTCTACCGACCTGGACCTAAACCATCCTCTACGCATAGCTCTTTTGTTGTTGTTGTAAAAGGGCCGACATCTCCAATTTGCACTGAAACAGTAGCAGTTCCGGTTAAAGTGCCATCTGTGGCTCTGAAATTAAAGAACGTTTGTAAGAACGCTGATATCAGTTGAAATAACAAGACTCAGTAAGTGTAAGTAACAACTGTAATCGTTATTTACGGATAAATTCAATGACCCAACAGTTGACAGATAGTCGTTAACATAGTTACACGGGCAAAGTTGGCCCGTTAAGGTCGTCGACGATGCTGCGTGTCTTTATAGTCTAGTATAAATTTGTTTTAAAAACAGTTATATTGAGATAATCCATTCGTTCTTTTGTTATAAACTTACTCGAGTACAAGAACCAATACATTGTTAACTTCATAATCCACTGTGGTTGAAAGCGTAACAGTGCCTACAGTAACGTCGGCTAATGTCACCACACTTGGAGTTCCGGTGACCGTGTATCCTGAGATTGCGGTGCCATCACTGGCCGCTGTAAGTGAAACAACTGTTGTTCCTGCAGCTGAGTCCTCGGGCAACGGTGCAGTAAGTGTTATTGTTCCATCGGCCCCAGTTAGTGTGCCGTCACCGGACCAAACAGTTAAAGCCGATTCTAAAATAGATGTATTTCTTAGTTTAGAAGGTTATAGTTTCAGTTTCAGTTTATTGGCAATATCAGCAAATACATGCTTTTGGCCAAAATTAACATCAAATATCACATAGATGGCCACAAAAAAAAGAAATGAGAAAATTATCAACATACAAACATATAAGTATTTGATAACTATAATTTTAGGCTACAGATGGTTACTCACACATGCTCACATTCACACATACAAGATACATACATATATTAATACAATCAAAATGCTACTGTATGTAACATCTAAACAAATCAAGAGACACCGGCAGCAAGTACATCGTTTCGTTTGGACGTGGCAAAAAAAAAAAAAAATTTCGCTAGGTTCCTGATAGTCCTCGAATTATAACTAGATAAGGTAAATGCAAATTTTTCAATAGTGTTTAACGATCTGTTTATGTTATATTTGTTTTTAAGGTCCATATATAAAGGACAAATACATAAAAAGTGATATTCTGATTCAACCATATTGATAATACATAGTTTACATTTTCTATCTTCTCTAATACTGTTATTGTCTTCCAGTTTCAATCTCTAAGGAATGGGCACTCAGTGTGAATCTGGATAAAGCAATTCGATGATTTTCTTTGTCGATGGTATCGATATATTTTTCAAATTTAAATTATTTTTTAAACTTAACATAATATTCTAATTTGCTCTGTGAATTCACAATATCGAACCATGTTTGAACATACTGATCACGTAGCCTTTGTTTGAGCAATGGGAAATAATTTCTTTCGCAGTTAAACTTTAAGAAAATATAATTAAACCCAAGTTCATTAAGTAGATGTTCAACAGCTTTAACCCAACTTAGTTTAGTATTCATATTTGCGAATACAATGTCTCTAACATTCGTATCATACACAGATCTTATAATAGAGTTTGGGGAATTCATAACCTTACACCAGAATTTAAGAGCTCTCTCTTTACATAAAACAGATAGTGGGAAACGGCCAAGCTCACACAGACAAGCCGCGTTAGAGGTCTGTTGTCGGACACCCAAAATGTGTTTACAGAACTTAAGATGTAGCTTGTCAACCGCAGTAAAACTATAGATTCCCCAGACTTCACAACCATACGTGATAATAGGCACAACTAAAGAATCAAATAGTAATAATTTCGTCTTAACATCTAGCTTCACTTTGCTAAATATAGATAAAAGCTCAGTCCCGACATCATACGGAATCCGCCCGATGGTTGATTGGGCCGTCCTGGGTCTTTGCAATATTGTCTCTAACATGTACGCTAGCTAACGGTCAGTTAGAAATCTCACATCGGACTCTTTTCACTCCCGATGTGCTCTTCGGCTAATTAAGATCCCAAAGAATCCCACCGAATAGCCACGGTACCCTGGCTGCCGCCGTGGTATTTTGCAAAAAAAATCACGTAACTTGTTACATACTGGCAACCAACTTATGGTTGAAGGATATGGAACTGATCAAGTTGAAGTTAAGTTCAAATGTGCAATCATGACAATAAACATGCGTTTTCAAAATGTTTGTTTTCTAAATTAATGGATTATTAATAAATAAATAATGAATAATGGACCATTCTATAAACGATTTCGTAATAGTATCAAAGTATTTCGGAGTTAAACAAATTTAATGAATTGATTAATTGAAAAGTTAATTTGGATTATGGTCCACGGTATCAAAGGTTTACCTTGTATCTTTAAAGATCAATTTAGACCTTATCGCTCTGTGACAAATAGCATTTGAAACAAAAAAAATCTAAAAACACCTGCGGTTGAAATTATATAAGTTGCTTAAAATTGACACAGCTTTTGCTATATGCTGATAAATCATGTCAATTACACACATTATATGATTGTTTATTTACTTCTGAACAAAGTCACCCTTTCATTTAAGTATATAAAATTCATCAATGATTTCTTCGCTGCTGACTTTAAGATATCAGTAAGTCGGAGGCGTTTCAGCATCCTTATGTGTATTTATTTATTTTCGTTAATATTATTTATTTAGAGTAAGATTACAGTAATGAATCTTTTAACATACCAGATTTCTGAACGCCGCAGAACACCAATGCACAGAAAACAATTTCCCGAAACATCGTTGCAAAGTAGATATGTGTATAAAACGTTTTTCAATCTGCCGGTAAGGCGCTTCGGTCCCGACCTGACAATTTATACTGCAGAATGCTAGGGTTTCTACGGCAGCAAGACAACATTACCTTATTTAGACAGATTTAATATGAGTTTTGTTTTTCAATAGCAAACAATTTGACACCTAAGGACACATTGACTTTAATATTTGAGTAATTTTTGTTCAGTGGATTATCAATAGGCTACAACTGTTTTTGCATGCGTCATCAATTAATACCAAGTAGGCTCTTGCAGATTTGTAAGCAAATACCAACGAAAAAACGAAGTTAAACACTGCACAGTCTGCTTTTGAAAGTGAAATCTTTAAATATTTACATTCTCATCCTTTCAAATTTCTTTGCAAAGAAAGTGCTTGAACATTTTAATATATCCCTATTGCAGGACCCATTATTGATTTGCAGACAGTCTCCCGGGGATTGTAATGAAGAATGCAATACAAATACAACTTGTCATTTATTCACTGCACCTTTTACCAAATATGAAACGAGTTTTATGTTAGTACGATGCATCTTCATTTTAAGGAGCATTTAATTTATAACGACGCGCTTAACAGGCTGTGAACTGCGCCGGTGGTTTTTCGAATCTACTGAGCAAACAAACAATAAGACAGAGGGGTAAACACAGCTAAGTAAACGTGTTACTCATGCTTAAATAATTATCTTATTGATAAAGTAAAATTATATGACAAATGCTTGAAAACCATATGGGTTTTCTACACAAATAAACATCAAGAACGTAATATCAAAACAAGTGTATGTTTTTTACTTCAGTATTCTCTTTTATATAAAACAAGACATTTTGTGTGTCAAGTCTGAACTTTCACATTCCATTGCACTGATAAAATCAAATAAAATCTCTGAACCGGTTAAATGGTGCAATTATCAAGTTATATTTCACTTATGTATTGCTACAAAAATATATAATGGAAACCATAGACCAGTTATAGGACCCTTGTCAAAGGCACAGAACTAAGGCTAACAGCCAAAACAAAACAGGCAGATCATACATGCACCAAACAAGGCTTTCGCAACAAACTACATATATTTCGATCACAATCTTTGAAAATATTGTGTGGACCAATATCACTTACAAGAGCGAAAGGCCGAAATACTTTGTGAAATGGTAAAAAGCTATATACATAGACTCTCATATTTTTAACATTTAGTAATTGTAGCAGCTGGTGAGTCAAATACAAATGTTGATCTCTCTCTCTCTCTCTCTCTCTCTCTCTCTCTCTCTCTCTCTCTCTCGCAGAATCGGGCAAAATAATATGTAGTTAGAGAAGATAGGTGGCACGATAGCTGGATATACGTGGCAAATGAAACCTGTAGTCACCAAGCCGGACAAGTGTTCTCCGGGTACTCCGGTTTCCCCCACAACACAAGACCACACTTTCGCGTAAAGACGTGAAAACGAATGTGATTGATATCATGTTGTAATAAATTGTTTCACAATTGTTGTAAAATAAATATGCTTAAACTAATATAAATATAATACCTTGGTACACATAGTTTTTTACTCATGTAATGTTCATACGACCTCCAAATGCTCGCTCAGTAACAAATTTCAATGAGCTCGTTGAATACAAATGTGTTCTAAACGAGGACTCATGACAGATCCTACATATCTTCATTTTAAAATAAATAATAATATTTTGTATTGTATTTGCATGTCCGTATGTACCTAGATGTTATCGTCAACGATCCTTTATGTTTAAATTATTTATAGACTAAAAATAAACTCATAACACAAACGATAGATCTTGTATAGATGACTTTGAATTAAGCTTCTAATCAAAAACTGTAAATGATTTTTCTTTAACCTGTCAATATCAAATTGCACATTTTATAGTTATCAACAAAAATACTAACAACAACCTTTAATGCATTGGCAATATTCATCGCAACAGCATAAAGCACGCAAATGAGTATACGAGTACATGTAAGGGTATCATATACAATTATCGATGTAATAAACTTATAATATTGAATTATTTTATTATTGAATAATTTATTGATGAAATGCCTGGAGAATTGAAATATTTCAGAAAAGCTTCAATAGAGATTAGACTTTTATTGTGAATATTTAATTCAAGGAGTTTACTGGTTTATTATTAAGAATATATAGTTGGGATACTTCCCAATCATCGGCGATTACCGAACGACTACGAACGACGCCGAGGTTTCGTATAAGATACAATTTTTTTAGTTGCATATTTCAATTAACTAAACTGAAAGTCCCATTATGTTTTAGTGATGTAAACTAATGTTTTTGTATATATATCCAAATGGCTTCACTTCACCTTTTTGACATTTTAACCCCCAGACTGATAGAAAATGCAAAACATATGTTCTGTTCTGTGTAAATGCTTTGATCCCGTTTAAATGACCCCATTGGAAATATGTGCATATAAACGTAAAATCTCACTGGAGTATTTTTGCCATACGGGCCTTGAGTTTGGGCTAATGTGCCTCCGTGGGACATGCCATATAAACCTGATTTGCCTCCGGGGTTGTTTTGATTTAAGCCGCAATTTTCAGAAAATATTCGGCATAATTATAAAACTGAAGGACGAACATTGTTATATATACACAATTATTTATGTATTAAATATGTTGTCGAAAATCCATAGCAAAATATTTCTCAAAAAGCAACTGGTATATCTAAATACAATGTTTACGTCTGATTTTTCTTTTATCGCGTTTAGCTATTTGGTTTCCTTCTAGGCTGGCATACAAGAGTAAGAAGCTACCGCACACACTTTATTTTATGCATGTTTCTAATGAATTGATCAGTGAATAAACATGAACAGCTAAGATTTAAGTGTTTTAACCGTCTTATAATCATTGAATGCGGTGACACTGGACATATATTAGTTTATCTAAATGTTACTCATGCGAAAGAAATGAATACGATACAACTATTTCTATCACAATTCACTGAGAGTTGTTTTACGTATCACTTTTCCAACAAAAACTATTGGAGCTTTATTAAATATACTCAGTTTTTTATTTGCAATATCAACGCGTGCAAAACAACTACCGGATGCATTATTTTTAGGGGTGAAATGAGGTTACGGAGTAACAGTGGATGTGTTTTCTTTTTAATAAGTACACTTATATAAATCGCTCAGGCCATTTTATAGGGTAACATGAGCAATGCGTCTACTTTATATTTCAGACAAGTGTTATCAGTCGTTTTTAATCGTTTGATTCAATGCAATTTTGTAGTGTGTAGAACCAGCCGCCCGGAATGTTCATTCGGTAAGAGCACCAGGCTAGCCCCACAAGGAAACATTATGTTTCCTTAAAAAAATACAGATTATTGTAATTCTAAATACAAATATCGACTGATAATAAAAACATGATTTTATTTCAATAGTCGCAATTATTTTTCAAATTAACAGATACAAGAACTAATGTTTGTTACGCAATCGCAAAAATAGACTATATCAAAATGTTTCACTTATCGTAGAATGACAACGTAATAATTAACTCATTCTCTGTATGTTTTGCTTGAGCATTGTAGTTCTTTGATTGTTCATATAACTTTTGCCAGTCTTTCTAATATTGTTTCCACCCAAACTTCAATATATCCAACACGGTTTTGATCGTTTGATTCAATACAATTTTGCAGTGTGTAGAAATAGCCGCAAGTTTTTCTAATATTGTTTCCAACACGGATCGGATGCGCACAGCACTAGTCCCAACGGTATTTAAATCGTGAGGTTTGAACGTACGCAATGCGGAAACACACAGCATGTACGAGGAATGCTGACATAATGGGGAATGGGGTACAGTGTGGGTAGGAGAAGTCGTCTGGTAAGATCTGTTGACGAATCGCTGCGTGTCATGAAAACGGAGTAACGACCCTAGTAATGCAGGCACAACTGATTTTAGTTTGGTCAAAATAACTGCGAAACATTAAAATAGGATTCCGCATTCACTCTTCGGCTATCCTTTGTTTCCTTAATTTTCAAATCGGGGCGGTCATTTTCCACTGCTGAGATTGCCTAAAATTATCTCGCAAAATTATATTATGTGCAGTGGGTTTTAGTAGTGGAATGGTTTTCAATGACAATATAAATGTATATTTCTTTTTATCAATCTGATTGAATCATGTTTTCAATGAGTGCTCTGCTTCCCGCAAGCAAAAAAGATCTTGCATTTACGCAAGATTAATATTTTGAATTATTGTTTTGGTTAATTTTCAATTAAAAGCATCAGTAAGAGTGTACATCGTACGGGGCTCGCGAGGGACTCGCAGGTGTTGCTTCCGGTTCCGGTTTGAATGTATGTGTTTATTTTCTCGCTGTGATAAATTATAAAATATCTGCGAAAATATGGATTATATCGGACTAAATCTTACATGACATTGTGAGTGAAACTCAATACTGCTATATATTAACTTTAAAGTATAATACAAAGTGTAATTGAGGAGTTTCTATATTGCCATGTACATTCCGTTTTAAGAGTTTTTTTAATGTGAGCTCCATTACGGTTGAGGGGTCACGCCGCGTGATAACATATTCTACCTGAAGCTATAACAGACTGCCTTTTGTGTTAAGTTTGCTGGTCGTTATCAGTGCTCACTATGGCAACTATGTTACCAAAAGCAAAGGACATAGCGTTAGAGTTTGAGCCGCCTGGCGACGACGATGAAACAGGTGTTAGGGTACCTGTACAATGCTGTGAAAATGTAACGGACTGTGACCCAGACATCACGGACAATACAGGATTGAACTTGTCTAGGGTTGCCCAATAGGACAAATTCTACATGGAATACAACATATTAGTTGTTCTGTTTCAAGATCTACCGGAGGGAATGTTTGTGTCTCAGATAGTCAGAGACTATGCTTCCAGTGAGGTAGAGCTAGAGTCTACGAGGGAAATGCTTTTCATATCTCTGAAATCGAATGAGGATTTTCCCTACGACGACAATGCGGAGTTGAAACGCAGAATTGCTAGTTGTAAAGGCGATAAAGTGAGTGTTAAACTAGCAAATGACATACATACCATTATCTCAGTAATGGAAGGCGAAGATTACACACTTATTAAGGACTTGCTTAGTGCGGCCAAGAAATCAACTTCTGATGTCTCGAACCAGGCGAAGAAGCCACGTAATACAGAAAATCGTACGTGTGATACTTACCCCTGTGAAATAAACTTATTGAAAGACAGTGTGTCCTCGCTACAGGCGGATATGCTTAATATGAAACAGACTTTCGTAAAAGCGGAGAAGACAAGATTGGAGCAAATGAACTTTACTTTAAAAGCAGTAAATAATATCAAAGATCACTTATACAATTACAGTAAAGCTCTTCGGAACACTTTACAAGAGATCAAATCGATCATACCATGCGTACAAAATGGTTTGATTCAATTAAAAGTGCAGATTGACCATATTGACCAAAGAGTTACGAATGTCGAAAAAATTATGAATTCTGGAGTGATGATAGTTGACAATTTACAAAGAAATTTCTATGCAGACGTTGGGACAACTTACCGTCATCCTTCAGATTTCACTAGGACAACGGATTTATCGTCTGGTAGCACAATAAGGGCATGCCCTGACAAGCCGAAACGCTTATATAGCGATGTACATAGCGGCAGATTATTCTTCTGAGCGTGGATCAGAAACAATGTATCGGATCATCCCCGATCCCAGTGGCGTTGAACACCATTCTATTGGGGCGGCGACCATTACACCTGCCGCCCATGTCTCTGCGCCTCCGGTGCCGGCCTCTACTAAAAGTTGCTGCAAAGCTACAGAAGTGCGCTCGGAACTGTACTCTCCTGGACATTCAAATACTACTGCTTTCGGTTTTGCCGGTAAACCGATCGAAGTGCGTGTATCTAAACGCCTGCCTTACAGGGCGACTGACAAAGACGGATGCACACTTTATGAACCTCGCCACACAGAAAAATATTTTATCTCTGGATAATAAAAAGGGTGTTAATACTGATGAAATTGTTCAATATGTTAACAACCGAGGACAACATGTGACCAACATTTATGTGTTTGATATGAAAAAGTCAAAGACTAGATGTATTATTCGTCTAAATCTCCAGGCAGACCAGTATGCGAACCTTGTACTCGAAGAAGGGTTCTGGCCGCCATTTGTTATGTGCAAACCCTGGCTGTCACGCTTTGAGATACGACAACAGCGCCAGCCACCAAGATTTCAATAGATGTGTGGCAACACAAATGCTCGTCGACAGGATCGGCAGTCGCCCCGACAGGACAATGTGCAGCAGCGTGGATGTCTGCGACAACAGCAGCAGACCAGATTTCAGCGAGCGACTACTAGTGGCAATATAGACACTAGTCAGCAGACTCGTACAACTGCCCTGCAGAATCACGAGAAACCTTATGGGTTGTATTCTAAAAGAGTGTTCCTTGAAACGCTAGTTTAAACATAATACATATAATGATGAATGTGAACTTTGCGTGGTTATTGCTAAACAATTGTCTGATTATGTTTAATGTTATGACTTGGAATGTAACTGGTATATTCTTAAGTTCCAGTTACCTGTCGGATGTGCTGATTGAAAAGAATGTACACATTTGCGGCCTCTCAGAACGTTGGCTGTACCCACACAATTTACATTTTTTAAATGCATTAAGTATGAATAACAATGTGTATGCTAAATGTGATAAAGACTTATGCGTTACATCTGCCAAAGGGGCAGGTAAAGGTGGAGTAGCTCTATTATGGCATAAACAACTAGATCATGTAGTGTCACCGTTACCAATTGATGAGGACAGACTGATTGGTGTTCAGCTTCAATTATCACCTTTGCAATATATATGTACTTTATACAAGTGTATCTGCCTTGTTCGAACCACACAAGTCTGATATTTAGGGATTATATTGATAAGTTGTATGATTTATGGTGTAATTACTCCCAGTGGGGCACAGTAGTGTTTCTTGGTGATTTTAATGCGAAATATACTGCAGATAGCCCTGTGACACGTGACAGATTACTATACTCACTGCTCTGTGATACTAATATGGTAGCACTCAACACACTTCCTTTTGTACAGGAGCTAGTCATTCTTATGTGTCTTATGATGATAGTTGTCAAACTTTGATTGATTTTATTTGTATACCTGCTGAAATTGTATATACTTGTACACATTGTGAAATGATTGACGACAATTGTTTAAATACTTCTAGACACAGGCCTGTATTATGCACGCTCAAGTTAGGAGACACTATTTCTGAAAGCAATTATACAAATGCTGATGTTAATTTACAGATCAACTGGAACAAAACACGCCCGGAACATATCTCCGAATATAATACTTTGCTGCAAGATGATACTGAGCTAAATAATATAATACACAGCGAGTTGGGAATAGATTCTATAGACAATGCATATGATATAATCAGGAACAAACTTAATGAATATTCATCAATATCTCTTCCGAGAAAAAAGTTCGTTCCTAATTTAAAGCCATACTGGAATCAAGAACTATCAGATTTACACAGTACGATGACCTCATTGCGTGTTAAGTGGTGTAGTGAAGGACGCCCTAGAAGTTGTAATAACAAATACAGTGCTGACTATAAAAACGCCAAACGGCGGTTTCGAAGACTTCACAGAAAATCTGTAAACACATATTTAACGACACTTGATATGGAACTTGACAATGCAGCTGAACTCGACCAAAAACGCGTTTAAAACGAATTAATAAGGAGACGGCGTTGTAATGTTAACCACCTTCGGGCGGGTATAAACTTTAACGGTTCTGTAGTTCGTGATCGCCTACAACTTACGCAAGAATGGGGCCATTACTTTGAAAAATTATATACGCCTATTAATAAAACAGAATTTGACGGAGAGTGGCATGAATATTTTCCCCGCGGAGGTTAAACAAAAATTTGCATCCTGACCCCAACGCGACTGTTTGTCCCCGCCAAATCCGCAAGGCTATTTTAGAATGTCCATCAGGGGAGGCATCAGGACCAGACAACATTTATTATGAACACTTAAAACACTCGTGTGACTCTATATCTCCAGTGTTGTCTTCTTTATTTACCGCAATGTTGCGTCACGCTTATATTCCGAACACACTCAAATTGGGGACAATCATAACACTACACAAGGGAGGTAATAAGAAGAAAGACAACCCTGATAATTATCGAGCGATCACATTGTCATCGGTAATATTCAAACTGTTCGAAACTGTCGTGCTTACAAGATCTTAACAACAAATCATGGATGTAATCAACAAGCAGCATGGAGGTTTTCAAGACGGACTCGGTTGCCTGATGGCGTCGTTTACATTGCGTTAAAGTATGTATATTTTATGCACGTGCATGTCACTTTAAAGTAAACCTGTGTTTCATGGATGGCCGAAAAGCGTTTGATACCGTTTGGCACGACGGCATTATGTACAAACTGATCACAGAGCGCAAGCTAGACCCAACAACACTTCTTGCTTACTCAGAAATGTATAAAAACGTGTAAAGTTGTGTTAAAAACCAAGGTCTAATTTCTCCCTACTTTGAAATACTACAAGGAACGCGCCAAGGCGGACGGAGGTCCCCGATTTTGTACCTCCTGTATATCAACGGTCTCAATAAAGAGCTAGAAGCCAGTGATCATGGTATATGTGTGTATCGAATAAAAGTTGGCAACATCAGTGTAGCAGATGACATGATTTTAGCTTCCTTTTCTGTTAACGGATTGAATGATATGTTAAGGATATGTGACATTTACTCTAAAAGATGGCGTTATGAATATAACGCATCTAGTGCTCCGTTATTGTCTTAAACGAACGTGGACGTGCTAAAATGAATAGATGCTTTGAACTTGGAAATACTATAATATCTGAAGTTAATAGCTATAAGCACCTTCGACTGCTGTGTGATGCATTCCTCTCAACCTCAAAACTTATCGACGACGCAGTCCTATATACAGTCCTATAAGCACAGAGGAAGCACGGACTTTGCGCTATTTGCAATTGATATTACATCAGAGGAGACTTGTATTGACAAGAGGAAATTACAGTTCCTAGGACAGCTATGCCACTTACCAAATGCGTATCTCGCTAAAACAGTTTTTAATCATAGGCTGGTGAGATTCATTAATTATGACCAACGAAGCCTTGGATTCATACCTGAAATATATAGACTTTTACAGAAGTATAATCTCATAAATTATATTAGTGATTATATATACTATGGTACATTCCCGTCGAATTCATGTTGGAAGACAATATTGAACAAACATGTAATTTATGCTGAGAAACGGCGACAGTTGATGTCATTGTGCTCGCGTGATGATGTTGGAGGGTTATTGTCCAAACTTTTATGTGAAAATAAACCAGCATATCTTTGGTTGCTTGCCAACAAAGGCAATAATATTGGATTCATTTGTAAACAAATGATGAATATTATTAGCCTAACAACTGAAAGGGACTATATACGACAATGCACTCATTGTGATTTATTAATAAACAATTTAGTTGTGCATTGAATTAGCTTCTGTGGTGCTCATGATGCGAAACGGCATTTGATGTGGAGATATGTTCTCACCAACTCTGACACTCCATTGAATTATGCTAGTTTCATTTCGTTAAAGCCAGTCATACAGAGCAATAAACTGATTGAATGTGCTGTTGATTGCCTCATAAGAAACACGTCTGCAGCTTGTTCACATAGTTTTCTGAGAAATTTTATAAACCAAGACATGCTGGCACATCATAACTGATATATCGTTATGACTATTTATATATATATTATTTATGTGAAGAAAGGATGTGATATTCATTAAGCAAATTTATCTAGATATTTCGCTTTCGTATCTAGGAAATGCATGCAATGTGGAAATTGTTTTAAAGTATGTATATTTAATATTGGTCTCTAAATTGTGCTTTATGTTTACGTATAGAGTTAAGTAAATATTGATAAAGCAATATGAAAAAGACACAGGCCTGGTAATACCATTCTAGTGAAATTCCAATATATGTACTCGAAAATGAATTATATAAGTGTGAATGTTGTTTAAATATTTCTCTAATTGCAAACTGTCATGTAGTAAACTTGTTTGTTGTATATTTATAAACTGTAGTTTTGCTCTTCATAGCACTATGGAGGAAATAAAAGTATATATAAGTATATATACATGGTTAGGTACTTGAACGATTTGAAGGGCCCGAAATTCCCAAAAGTCAGTCACAAAATCGTACGGCATTCGCCCGAATCTTGTTGGGACCGTTTTGTGACGGTACACGACTGTCTTCAACGTGTATGCTAGCTTAAGGTCACTTAGAAATGTTTCCACATCGGACTTTTCGCACTAAAATCTCCCGATGCGCCCTACGGCTAATAAAGATCTCCAAAGCGCCCGCCGGATAGCCACAGTACCCTTGCTGCCACCGTGACATTTTGCAATCATTCCATGTTAATTTTAGTTCAAATGTAACATGATGACAATAAAAATGCGTTTTCCGAATGTTTGTTTTCAAAACGTTATGGATTATCTAAGAAAAACGAGCATAATGTACCATTCTTTAAACCCATTCTATAAAGAATCGGAGCATTTCGGAGTTTAACAAACTTAATTAAATTATTAATTTAATGCCACTTAATTACTGTGAAATCATTAATGTTCGTGGGGCATTAATGTTCGTGGTTTTCGTGGGTTGGGTGATCCACGAATTCAAGATCCCACGAAATATAAATCCTTCATTCACTTTTTCAATTGCCTTGTTACGTACATACACTAGTATATTATTTACAGAGGTCGCAGTATACAGTGTTAAAACCTGTCTCACTGTATAACTTACGATCATTATTCTGTTAATATATTATAACTGCCTTTAACAAATAATGAACCAAATCAATTAAATGTGTTTTATGCAGCAAATGACAGTTATAAGCACGTGTTTGAACATGTGCTGTTAATGAAAATATCCAAGTTTACAAGATGTGCGTGATGAGTGTCTGTACTCGATTTTTTTATTTAATGAAATAATTAATCGATTACAAGTACATTGAAGGTTACTAAGCACCGAACGTGACAATATACGCACCTTTTCGGTGTTTTCACAGTTTGCAAAATTCTTAATTGGCATTCAATGGCTTCCCCTATCTGTATTTATGATCAGGGTACATCTTCTTTTATTACCTTTATTCCCAATTAAATCGATAACTGACATGGGTATATGCACTAATTGGCATGTCGTACCACATTAGCGAGTGTCATAAACCGAGTGACGTAGAAGACGGAAATCACGGGCCAGCGCGTGGATATTATGCAGACGATCTAGGACGATCGCATGTTCGATTTTTTTTTCAAAAATGAAAATCCACGAATTCAAGTACCCACGAAATTGTTTTTTTTTTCGGCAAACCACGAAATTTCATGCCCACGAACATTAATGATTTCACAGTATTGTATGATCCTCGGTATCAAAGGTTTACATTGAATCAATGAAGATCATTTTAGACCTTATCGCTCTATGTAAAATAGCACTTGCAAAAATGAACCTTAGTTAACCACAAGCGATTGAGATTCATATACGTTGAATAAAATGATAACAACTTTTGCTGTTTGCTAATTAAAGAATGTCACTTTCACATATTATATGATTTTAATTGCTTAAGACAATTTTCAACCCGATTTCTGAACGAAAACACTCGCTCATCAAGGTAGATATGAATCATATAAAAATAAATGAATCTTTTAACATACCAGATATCTGAACACCGCAAAACACCAAAACACAAAAAAACAATTTTCCGAAACATCGTGTCAAACTAGATCGCAGTTGTGTGTGGAGCGTTTTTCAATCAGCCGGTAAGGCCCTAGAGCCCCGGTCCGACAATTTATACTGCAGAATTCTACGGTTTCTACGACAGCAGGAGAACATTGCCTTGCTTAGACAAACTTTGACACAAATAGCATTTTTTCATCACAAACAAACTGACACTACAAAACACATCGACATAATTAAATTAATATTATTCATATGTTTCCAATATGATCAAATTTATTTTGCAGACACCTTCAACAAATACAAAGTAGTCCCGGCGGCTCTGAAATTAAGAAATACAAACTAATTTAAAAAGATGCACCAAAATATGCAAATTTCAAATGTATACGTTCTCAACCTGTCAGTAATTTATGTTTTAATACAACCCTTGATCCATGACCCATTTGTATTACAGGCATCCAAGTGGTGTTAATGGCTAATGTAATACAATCAGCTTGACATCCAAAATATGTTTTGACAAAACAAATTTAGATATATGTGTAAGAGTATACGTTAATGGTTGTGTTAATAGACAAGAGGTAATATTTATTCTAAAAATGGCATATTAATATTAAAATTTGCATAAAAGTTGTATTAAGCTAAGACACAGTGTATTATGTATTGTAATTAATTATGTATATATAATAGTGCCTTAACGATTTATAATTAGAATAGAACCCATATAATAAAATAAATCTTATAATTAAAATTTGATTATAACTGCGCCCTTAACAGGCTGTGCCGTGTGCAATGACTTTGCAAAAACACTAAAGCGAAGCAAAGACATGATAAAACTCTCTATGGGGTATAAACACCGAAATAGTATTATCAGTATTTTTGCTTGAGCATCTGTCGAAATAGTTTTATAGATGCGAGTATAAAATTAGCCGCGATATGAGATCCATTAATAAATATTTATGTTCTTTCGGTTGAATTATAATTAAATCGAATAGAAACTTCTTCTTCAAATTATGTTTGCATATTTTGTAACCTATTTTCAAATACAAGTCTTTTTCATTACTTTTGAAACATAGCTTTAAGTGCTTACTTGTTAAAACATATTACCAGCACTGTAATAAACAATTTATTTCTTTTATTATATGCAAAGGATTGATACAAAATCTAATTGTAGTATTTTCCGAAAAGCGCGCTGAATTGTGTGCAAACGGAACGTCATTTTAGATATGACGCCGATAAAACTGTGTCCCAGATTTGTGCTTTCTGACCTTTGATTTATACGTGAGAACGAGCAATTTGATTTTATTTGAAGACAATACTCTAATCGTTAAAAACAGTGACATATCTTATTTCACAAACCATCTAAAACATGTTATACTTCGTGTTATTTTATTAATCAAGCTTTATTTCTTATAAGGTCACATCACTTATGTCTAAAAACCGCACAAAGTAACATTTTGTCAGAAAATGACGTTCTTGATTTCTTGTATCATCTGTGTGTCAGCTGAGTACCGAAATCAGTTTCGTTTTTCAAAACTTTTTCAAATCCAGCTACGAGAAACCTTTATGATCTATTACATTTTATCTTGTTATCATTCAATCTATAAAACACATTTTCTTATTTAACACCTTATTTCTTTTCAGATTCCCATCTATACCTGTTTATAATTCAATTTATTACCTGAAAACGGAGGCTTTTGCGCAATAAACTGCATGTGCATGCATTTCAATGATATGAAGTATCAAAATACAACGACTAAATGTTAACTGTGTAACAAGAGTCGCTGTTAAATGTTTGTTTAACTATTAACATATGCATTTATAATGCATTGAAAGGTTTGCATCGCTCTTATGATGAATGCATTGGCCATTGAATGGCAATGAATACACCGTAAAACTATTCATGATTTTGATTGTTATACATCTGTAATTTATGTTCCTTTGCATTGAACATAAAACAGACGGATTCACAGTGTAGAACAGTCGTTACATCGGTTTGATTATGTGTTGCACATATACACTATTTTCACATGAAATGACACAAAGGTTATATGTGGCTACTCTATTTGTTTTAAGTGTGCTATCTTCTCGAGTTCATAATGACGCTTTCCGAGCATTTTCCATCGAAAACCAACCTCGGATGTAAGCCGGTACATCCATGGGAGTGGTTCATAAAACATAAAAAGAAGAATAAGTGTAGTGTTTTAATGTATATGTTGCATCTGTAGGTTTAAATTGAGTGTCAGTGAGTAGTATCATTGCACAAACAGTTAACATTGCCAAGAGTTAATTCATTAAGTTTAACCCCCAAATTTTTATGCTATACACTTGCAGCGTAGTTAAACTGTTAAGATTTCTGACATTGTAAACCGTCTATATACATCCGATGTTGTTTCCAATGGAAAATGGCCGAGGAGATCCGAATGTGCCGTCATCCGCTAGCCATGGTATATGTCAACCATATATTTGTCTCTTCCTCTTTAACACAGCTTTGCGATGTGGTCGGGCCATAACGTAGCCAATGGAAGCGGGCAGACTTTTAAACTCTAAAAATGTGCACCACCTTGAGGGTCTGTAATTGTATAATATAAATGTATAACATGGCGTCCGTTTTGAATCACTGGTCAAAAGTTTGGTTGCCGGTGAACTCTCTCATATTTCCGTGCGGGTAAATTTATTTTTCAATAAATTAACAAGAACAGTCGGAAACCTTTTTAATATATCAAGTTATACTTAAAACACATCCTCGGGCAATAATTTGCTTGTCCTTCTCGACCTCCGTCAATTGTTAGCTCGTCCTTCCTCTACCTCGGTCAATAGTTGGCTCGTTCTTCTTCGACCTTGGTCTGGTCAATAGTTTGCTCGTCCTAACTCGACTTCGGTCAATAGTTCACTCGTCTTTCCTCAACCTCGGTCAAATTGTTTTTACTTTTCATCGACAAGCCATTTCATGATTATATACTAACGCATTAAAAGGAATGATGAAAATTGTTATTCACAGAAAAAACACAGTAATCATTTTATAACTACAAACTACATTTTGTATAAACCAAAATGAAATGTTCTTGGAAGTGTATTATTTGTTTATGTTACCATACACTCGACTTCTAAAAGATTCTTGTATCTTGTTTTGTAATCAATCGTATCATGGATTTAACTGCATGTTTTTAAAGAATATTGGTAAAAATGATCTGCTATAAATTGTATCAAATCTGCATGTAAAACAATTAGTGTGAATGTCGATAGGGGGTGGGTATTAAATCCGGTTTGCATTGAATAAGCCAGAAGAATGAACCATTTGCTGCGTCGTTACGGCAAAGGCCCGCCTAACTCTCTGTGACTAGAATGGTGCTGATTCGAGGAAAATGATATTTGTAAACGTGCTGTTGAATTTAAATTTATATCAAAAATAAACAAAGCTTGTCCTTGTCCAAGTCGAACTTTGAACTTTCCCCCGCACTTTTGGTATTTATTTTATTTTATTCTTTCGTAACAAAAAGCGCTTTTGCTAAACAGGCTACTTACGTAAGTAGAGTTTTCCGTTATGCTTTTTGTACGTGCGGTTTTTTAACTCTGATGTTTAAACAGTCTGCCATCACGCCTTTATAAGTAGATAATTAAAAAAATTAAAATGGAAAGATTGCAAATTAACACCTTGGTTTGAGAAATGTCAACATGCCACAAAGTTCCAAAAAGACTCATTTACTATTGACACATCCTGATAGTTTAGATTGATTTCATAGATATCATTGATTATTATCCAACAGTGTATGTATATAATATAATATACATCTTTGTATTTTATTTTATACCTTGTAATAAAAGTTACATAGATGGTAATCATTTCTCTTAACACCAGACCACAGGTCAACAGTCATATATAAGAAGAACAGTCATTTATATTAGCACGGTATTTTCACAGATTGAGGTCACTGCTTTTACCTGAGACGAAAGGTCTAAAATCCCAGTTATAAAAATTAGTCAATTCTTTTATCAAAGTAGACACTTTTGATTTTTGTCACTTTACTTATCATGCGTCCAACGGTCAAAAGTCCCTTTATGGAGAACTGTCATTTCTTTTAACATGGTATTAACATAGAATGCGGTCATTTCTCTTAACATGAGACGAAAAGACAAAAGTGCCTATAATGAATAGTCATTCCTTTACCATGATAGTAAAAAAAATTTGTCAGTTTTCTTAATAAAGTCAAAAGGTCAATATACCGATTATGAAAGAAAGTAGTTCCTGTTACCATGGCAATGAAACGAATTGAGGTCGTTTTCTCTTAGCATGTGACCAAACTTAAATGTCCCAGTTATGAAGAAAAGTAGTTCCTATTGCAATGGAAGTGAAACGTATGGTGGTCCTTTCCTCTTCACATGTGACCAAACTTAAATGCCCCAGTTATAAAGAATAATCATTCATTTGTCCATGATGGTAGACTGTTTTATGTCACTTTTCTTAATATGAGTCACAAGGTCATTATCCCGATTATAGAGAAAAGTAGCACCTATTACCATGAAAGTGAAACAAAATATGGTCATTTTTTAAACGTGAGACCAAAACTTAAAGATGCACTCTTACTCCCAAATAAGATTTACCACAATTTAATTATTGTTTTAATATTCCAAAAATGATTGATAAATGTCGAAAACTTCTTATGAAGGATACCGAGTTTAATTTGAAAGAAATGCGCATACAACACGTTATTTCTACCTTATGGGACTATAGTAGATCACAGTACAAGATAAAAGATACAAGAATCTTTATTTAAAGTCGGGTATGTGTTAACAAGAAACATAAGCCCAATGAGCTATTCTCCGACATGAATAACAGACATACATAACATATCAAATAAACAACAAAGAGCTTGTGACCTGGAAATAAAAGTATAAAATGAACACATATTAGAGCTAATATTTACAAAGCCGTTTGTTATCATATTCATGCATACATATACAATTAGGAAAATTGGATTATAGCATCGAAAACAGTGATAACATCAACAAGTTTTCCCGGCTGTACGGCCAGTCCACACGCGCACGGTTCCACTAGTTGATTTACCACTGTAAAATGGTTAGTTGTTTCAAAAGTATAAATAAAAGGGTAATCATATTAAAATAACAAATTGTAGGTAGCAAAATATACAAGGGAATAACATCTTTGTACATCGATGTGTAGTTCGTAAAAAAACTTACAATTAATCTAGCTTAATAGAAAAATCTTTGGAAAGTATTATTAAGATGAGGTATGATGTTGATCATGTTATTTTGATATTGCACCTATCACTGAAAAAGAATGTTAATTGAAAAGGTAAAGTCGTAACACCTAAACAAAATACTTGCCGAAAGAAAAACACAAGTAGTTGTATGTGTTTGACAGATGTTATACAAATTTGAAACAATCATAAATAGATATTAGCCATGTCATTTAATTTAATAAGTTATTATTTTAAACAAAAAAGACCGCTGAAATCTTTTCTGGTATTTGAATGCCATATCTTGCCATATCCAGTGGGTGTAAGCCATCCCACTAAAAACAAAACTCCTTTCCCGTTAAGACAAAGGATGAACGATATTCAGTGAAATTTCTTATAATTCTCAATTTCTTCTAAAACAATCAAGCAAAAATGTAATATTTGCACATCGAACATTTACAAGAGGGACCTGTTCAGGTGCGGATCGGCCTTCTAAATTCCAGGTAGTTTTGGGGGCACCTTATTTCCTTTGGAAGGCTGTTCCACACCTGACTGGCCTCAAAGCGGAAAGAGTTTTTCCCATATTTAGTTGTTCTTACTGATAGAACTTCTACACATTTTTCTTATCTCAGATTAAAATTACATGTCTTAAAAGTTACAAGGTTTTGAACAAATTCTGGTGAGACACAATACAGACATTTGTAAGTTTTAATAGCAATGTATCTTACCATGCTCAAATGTAATGTTGGCAATGGAACTCTATGAAGAAGATTTTCGTACGTTGAGGTGTAATCGTTAAACACATTTTTAAAAGCTCTGTATTGATTTTTTTTCTTTTTTTTTGTGTTGGTATTGCTACAAAAATGCCAAACGACAGGACAGTAGTTGAAATTGGATCTGATAAAAGATTTAAAGATACTAAGCTCAGTATTGGTTGTCAAAAGTTTGCTTAGTCTTAGACGAATATTCAATTGCTTAGCTGTTTTTTTGCACATATTAGAAACTTGGCATCAAAATTTAATAAACAATCTACCTCAACACCTTAAGGTTTCATTTGCTCTTTAAAAACAATGGTTTGATTAAGTATATCGAATTATTTTATATCTTTAATAGACCTTGAGCCAACTGAATTGCCTGAAATTTGTCAGGGTAAGCCTGCATTTGATTGGAAGTAAACCACTTTATCAAAAGGATACTTTCTTCTTCAAGAGAGGTCTTTACAACATCAGGATTTTATCACACAAAGAAAGAGTATTGTCATCTGCATACTAATACAAAGCTGCATTATTGATAAAGTAGAAGATGTCGTTTAGGAAGATGTTGAAAACTAAAGACCCTGATATTGATCCTGGTGGTATTCCTTTCAGGATGGAGTCCCACTCACTGGTAATTTGACCAAGTTTGACACGTTGTTTTTTGTTTGTAAGATAGCTGTGCATAAGTTTACATGCTGGGGCTGTTATGCATTTAACTTGTCTAAGATGAGATCATGGGGCAGGCAGTCGAATGCTTTTGAGAGGTCCATTAGAACTGCGCCTTCATATTTGTTCTCATCAAGGGCCTTTTTCCAGTCTTCCACCAGCCTTTACAAGGAAGTTTGACATACGAAAATTGTTTTGAATGCTGCCAGGAAAGGATGAAAAATGTTATCAAAATGACTAATCACTGATGACCCGTTCATATATTTTGGACATTGATGGTAAAATTCTGACTGGCCTATAGTAGTTTTCAATAAAGGGGTAAATAGGGGTAACTTGTGCTAGCTCAAAACTAGTTGGAAATGATCCTTGGCTAATAATTTCATTGGCCTTGTTTCGGTTGGGAACCTGTAAAGTATCTTTACCAGCAATGATGACTTTGGGAGGAGTCAGATCTATGCCAGTAACTTTTTGGGGATTTAACCTGTCGATGTATTTTTTAATATCTTTATCGGTGACCGGGATGAAGTGAAGTCAGGTGATATTTTGCAGTTCTCCGTTATTTTGTCAAGACTAGGGTGTTTATATTTAAGCTGAGTCCCAGATATTCCAATATTTTCTGCTATATTAATGTAAAATGAATTCATTTTATTGGCCACCAGCTTTTGATCAGAAACCAAATTCCCAATTTTGTCTTTGAGTAGAATTGGGTAATCTGATTTATTTGTAGGTTTCTGTGAGAGAAATGGTTTCATTGTCGGCCAGAAGTCCTTAGATTTGGGTCCTCCACTACACCGTTCTTGGAAATAAACAGCTATAGATTCTCTTTTTACCTGGGTTTTGAGATTTCTGAAATAAGTGTAGTTTAACCAGTTGGCAATGTTCTGATTTCTGTTATAGGTGTTTCTTGCTCGACAAGCCTTGTAAATTAGTTTACGAAACGTAGAGTTCATGTAAGGTGGTGGATTCCTTTTCGGGGTTTTCTTTTTTATTGGAGCATGCTCGTCGATAACTTGTTTCAATAGGTGTTCATGAGCCCAATAAATATCGTTCATGTCCTCAAAGATATGGGCCAGAAGGAACGGTACTTGAGAAAGATGTTCATTAAATGATTTTTTGTCAAAGTTCTTGTATGACCTGAAGGTGACCTTCTTTTTCATAAATGGCTCAGATTGTTCTCTTAAATTAGTAGCTATGAGGTTGTGACAGTCGCTTAGGCCGCAATTAAAGTTAACAGTTTTACACAAGAAAGACTTTGCATTGGTGCGAATGACATCAATAAGTGTGGGTCTGCAATTTTTCATAAAACATAGGTTCAGAGATAGTATTTTCCAGGCTAAAGTTATGAAGATGTTTACATTTTTCTCTGTTCAGTAAGTCATAATTTAAACCTCTTGTGCAGGTAATAATTATGTTCAAACGTTATCAACATTTTGTCCAAACACTTGGAAGTATAATTTTCAAATTCTGGATCTCACATCGACGGTTTTTACAGAATACCTCATTTCCGCCTCTGGAGTGACAGCTCGTAGCACAGGCACTCAAGTTGATCATTTTCCAGGTCCCTGTGGTGTTTGAAGAGGAGATCAGCACGGGTGAAGGCCATCAGTCCTCCACCATGGCAGTTGCGATCTCGTCATTCTAACCTATATCCGTCTGCATTGATAAAGTTCTTGTTGAGACTCTCATTCAGTTTGGTTTCAGCAATTACGAGCAGATCTGAAAGTTTATCATCAAGGATTGTACGAATTTTCATGGAATCTGTACCGTATGCTCGTAATATTTAGGTAGATTAGCACCGGACGTTTATTGTTCTCATTTCTGAGAGTTTTAAGGTTGTCGAATAAATATGAAGAGTCGCTATTTGTGCAGCAAGGTAAAACAGAATTATTAGTCATAGGGGTTGTGGTGTCCGCTGTTGTGTCCTCGCCAAGTTGCAGCCAGTCTTCTTCAGGATCTGGAATAGGATGAAAAGAGTCATTTATATCTAAAAACTGGTTGCAACTGTCAGTTGCAGATAATCCTGGTCCACCTCGTTGCTGGGAGTGATATTTTCTCTGGTGTAGGGATATAAAATGAGTCTGAAAAACGAAAGCAATTGTTATATTCAGGGCATATGGCACACGGAGGACATGTAAATGAGTACTCAGATAGATTATTATTTAATATTGATTTAAGATTTTGATTGTTTCTTTCCTTTAGTTGGGAACATTTTTTATGAATCCTGTGACGACAGGTAGAGTTAAGTTAAATACGATGATATTTGCGTACATTTTTTATGCAAACACTGCAATTATTTATCGAATCGTTACCAGAAGGTCCAAGGTTAAGCGAAACGTCGCCGCTCTATAGAAGTGATAAAGAAAATTTATACAAATCTGAAAGGTCATTTTTTACGGTTTGTCGATTTTCCATCCGAAATCATTCCGTCCGAATAAGTACTTCACCACATAGGTCGAATTTCCGTTTGGCTGCCACACACCCGCTTGTCCTGGTACAGTTTTTTATTTACGATTAATGTTTTTTGTGATGTTTTTCTCATACAAATTAGTTGAACTGGAGGTAAAGTGAAGGTAAAAAGACAAAAATAAAATGCTGTTTACAAATCGCGCTAAACCGCGGAACAGGCAACAGTCGTTAGCAAAAATCTTTTAGCATTCACAAATTATTTAATATGTTTGCGTTTTCTGTTATTAAATACAGGGTTACATCCTTGTTATCAGTTATTTTTTTTTTATTTAATACAGGGTTACATCCTTGTTATCAGTTATATTTATTTTTCCATAAATCCATTATTTAGTAAGTAGTTAAAGGTTTATCAGTCAAAATTGATATTTGTTATACATGTGTATGTATTGATTTTGAATAAGGGTGTCACTTTAAATGTCCCAGTAAGGAAGAATCGTCATTCATATAACCATGGTTTTTAATCAGATTATGAACCGTTGTGATGGTAGTAAAAGGTGAGGATAATCCTTTCCAATCCTTTCCATTGACTAAACCGGAGTATTTCCCCTTAATTAGCCGCCGAACAAGTTAAAGGTCATAATATTTATACACACATGTTCCCTATGGCACTGAGTTTATTGATCGCTCAATAACAATAGCATTAGACAGGTCCTAAAAATGAAGGTAGTTAAACGATAGATGTTGTACGTTCAAAGCTTGAAACAAAACGATTTTATCTAAAACATAAATTAATGATGAAACCTATCATTGTTGCAATGGAATACTGGAAAGCAAGGTATTAACATGAACATTGTTGAATATTTAAAATAAAAAAGAAAGAAAAAATAAAAATAAACAAAAATGTTTAGGCATAAAAAGGCATTGTCATACTGTAATAAATACGTGTGGAAATGTAAAATAAAAAAAAGTAAATGTGTATCAACTTTTATTACCACTCAAACGACAGGATTGCTTTAATTATGTTACATATGGAATGCGATTTACTTGGAAACTCCTTGACTTAAATCGACACATGTGTAGAGTTTGAAAAGGGCAGCTACCCTGAAACATTCAGGTGATTCAATGTGGCATTAAATAATGTACCTGTATGTTTTACGTTTTTATAGAAAAGGGATTCGAAAAGGTCATGTTTTGTGCCCCAAAACCCGAGGAAGTTTTCATCAAAATGTATCGGTCATATAAAGATGTTAACCTACTTAAATAAAAGATTGCAGACGTATCCACCTTTAAAAGTTTCCAGTTAGCTAATTATTCAGAAAAAGCCCGTTTCATGGTTGTTGGTCAAACAAAACATTCTTTTGTACAAGTTAAGATGTATTTAGTGACAATCATGATGGGTACTGTAAAGCCGACTGACCGTGGATCAAATACCTCGGCTGTCGCAGCTATTTACACCCTGAGCACATTTTAAGAAGCATTGCAAATCGGATATTTTTGTGATAACCGATATGGATAATAATTACTCTTTTGTTTGCTGATGCCAATTCTTAAGCAGCATTATTATACCTGCCGCCGTTAATTTGTCGTTATGAACTTACATATATAGTCATCACTAGCTTTTCTGTAATAATGATACTTTGAATTTTCTTTCGAGGACTGAAAATTATATTTCTGTATTAGTTTACGCATTTCATTTCAACATTTATTTGTGGTCACCTTTTTAAACACGAAACCAATGATCGAAAGTCCAAGTAATGAGGAATATTCAATTCAATGGCTACGGTAATGATCCCTTCTTTTAACATGACTCTATTTTCAAAAATACCCAATTATGATTTATCGTTGATATCATCATGGTAGTTAAATTGATGATAACCCTTTCCACACTCTGCAGTGGACTTTACTGGAGTATTTCCCCGTACTTAACTGCATTACAAGTTGAAATACCAGCACGTGCCAAATGCCATTGAGTATATTGATCGATCATACCAATTAGATTAAATAAAATACTTAAATGGTTAGTCCGAAAATCAAGGTAGTGAACGAAAGCTGCTGGACTTTTAAAAGCTTGAAGCAGAATTTGAAATTTAAAAAGGATCTTAATTAAAACTGAAATTTATTATATGACTCCAATCAAATGATCAAAAATGAATAAAGCTTGATAGTGACTTTCAAATATAATCATTGTTAGTATTTGAGTCAGTGTGGTCATACAAGATACAAATACAAAATGTGTAATAATTTAATGTTAATTCCGTATAAAACGACAGTACTGCCTTTATCGTTAAGTGTGTATAAAAGGATAAAGTTCGCGAGCTTAGTGCAAGACGGTTGTAATTCAATGTAGAAATAGAAGGCGTTACAACGGTTTTGCGTATGCGCATGATTCATCACCTTTGAAGCATTTGAAGGGGAAAGGCATTCATAACATTGCAGGTACTTTTACAAGTGCACTGGTATATCTATGTTTTCTTGGATAAAGGATGGTTTTACCCGAATAGGGGTCGGTTGTTTATTCGTTTCGTGCTTTATTTCCGACGAACTGATAGGATTGGTAAACCTACATACACAGTAGGATATAAACGACTGAACGAAGTGAAGCTTCTCTTAATTGTGTAAAATAAGGCCGCTGACAATGGTGAGGGTCAACCACAACATCCGTTTGTACAAGTTAGTAAGTATATTGGTGACACGGTGCATACTGTAAAGGCGATTGAGCTTGAAACGAATACTTCGGCTGTGCCTGTTAAACATACCTTATGGAATATTGGTCAAGTATAAGGTACTAGCTAATGCAACAGATCATTCTTGTTATGTCAGAATAAAAAATACGGTTTTAGCTATAGAGTTTTTCAAGGTAGCAGCACCCAGTCCTTATTGTAAGCATTCTTCTGCTCTCATATAATTGAATTCAATGCTAGCTTCGGTGCTCGTCTGCTTTCATATAATTAATTGCTTAAGAGAGTCAAATATTGATTTTATCTTCATTACATCTTATTAATTTTTATTATATAACTTAGCGATTGCAACGAGTACCCGACTATTAATTCACTACTCGAGTACTCGGGAAAGAAACTGTTTGAAATTCACGAAATACATGATATACATACTATGTATCAGTATTGGCGCGTTGCTTATAAGGCAATGTACTGTCCCTCTAATCCCCACTATGTACACAATTGACCCTTAATATTAATTAGAATACACCCTACATTTTTAGCCAATGACATTGCATGTAGGCTATCATTAAGTACTAGACTTAACCATTAAGAATTTCACCTTTCGCGGGTGTTTAAAGGTCCGCCTACTGCCACTCATCCGAAAAACACTCCCTGTGTCAAATTTTGCGCTGTCAATATATCAACCAATGAGGTTGTATTCTAAGTCAGATAGATGACCTAAAGTAATTTCTTAATGAATTGACTTCATGTCATCTAACTATTACATGACAGTTGTGAGAGTAAACAAACTGTCATAAAGGGCCCTAATTTGCAATAAGCACTGATATCAATTAGCGGAGTCTATCTCATACACATTTTTTATTGTTTACCAACTACTTTTTTCCAAATAATGAGCGTTGACAAGGGAACTAGGAACGACAGTTACGAGCATTGATTCGTTAAAAGGCGTGTTTTTGCAATGATCAGCACAACTGACTGGTGGATATCTTTGATTTGGAATTATGAATAGTAATGATGTTAACAGCAGTATTACAATATGACGAATTGTCCCTTGGTAATAATATTGTGTATAGTAAACAACTGAACATCAATCGCAGTAGATTGTAGTGTCAATTATGCAGCTCGTAAAGCCCACAGCGTCAATTACGAGCAGCCGACAGAGTCGTGGAAAGGCACGCTGTTAGGTGTCGAGAGAGTGCTAGTTTTTTGTATGTGCTTTTTTATTATTTTTGGAAACATGTTCGTTGTATCTTGAAGTTTAATGTATGCTAATATAATTTCGTTCAATGATATTTCATTTATGTTCATCATTGAGTGTAAATGACACAATGATAGACTTATTGAAAGATATATATATATATATATATATATATATATATATATATATACATGAATTTGTCTTTCTTGAAAACCAATTTAAGTTTTCCGAGTACCCGAGTACTCGATCGGAAGATTGTCCGTGTCCTCGAGTAACAATTTCACTACTCGTTGCCATTTTAAAGCATACAGTGAATGCACTTCTATCTTCAGTTGTCCCAGAATAGTTTGATGTTAAATCAAAGTGCCCATTATTTGCACTGTATTCCTGTCGGAATAAACCCGTTTTTTTCTATGGATGAACATAATGATGAGATATTTAAAAACAAAGTTCAATGGCGTTTTATATCATTTATTTTTATCACACAATCGGTAGCTTGTCAGAGAAGAAATTGTCTCGAGAGTGACCAAAACGTAAAAGTACTGCTCTAAGAAATCCAAGTGTCGTTACTGTGCCAGTAATTCATGTTGGATTTACCTAGGCTATTTCATGAAAATTCATAATGAAGTTAAAAATAGTAATTTGAATGTTTTCAAATTGAGACAATCTCCGTAAATCTGACTGGCATCCGAAATAAGTAAACACACTACACACTTTTAAAGGAATATGGGTAATATAACTCATAATCGGTTGTACAAAGCCGAACGATTGAATTCAAATTGTTTGTCTTTTTTAATATCACATATGTTGGATGGTGGCTATTTATGCAACTAAGTTTTTATAAAAAAATATGTTTACAACTCTGAATCTAATGATCTAATAGTTTAAACAGTTGACAAAAGAAACAAAACTGTCATTGTACAAAGATCACAAATATATATCAAGGTATAATAATAAAAGCCTAAATTGAAAGTATAGAAAACATCACTTCAGATAAAACAGAGATAACAACTCGTTTGCGAAACACTGCGTGTAGTTGCACTTAAGGTTTCAGTTGGTGTCAAAAGTTGTTTGTACGTGTAGGCTCAAAGGCATCGGTGCGCGTTCCGTTCCTTTGCGTAAGTTCAGAGAACTATTATTTGAAAATATGTCTTAACCCATGGTATTTGATAAAGGTTTTTATAATAAGATGCAAAATTAAAATATTTATCACTTCAGACTTATAAGGTTATCATTTCAAGTAGAAAGTTTAACAAAATAACAGCTGGAAATTGAAAACAACTAAGCATCGATTTGTTTTTTGAATGTTAATGGGCCTATGTGTTATTTTGATTGTGGTCGTTATGTTTGTTTTATTTCATAATATTATAATGATTATTAGTTCTTTACATAAATCCGTTAATCTTAAATATTAGCTTTGTTGAAAGAGATTCTCTTCGGTAACTTTAGAACTCACTTAATTATATCAGATAAGAAACAATCGCAGAAAGAAGCACAGACGTAAACATGGCACCGAAGGCTTCCACGCCGCTGCATGTTGACTCGACACTCAACGTCACCGTTGATGATCCGGTAAGAGGTCCGGCGTCAGTGGCATGAAGTACCAACGTGTAGGTTGCCATTGTGCTTTTTTCAAGTGTCTTGCTGGTCGCCACTTTCAGTGTACCATCTGTCCCGTAAACGAAGTCAGAGTTGGTGTCTCCAGCTGAAAATAAACACATGTTCTAAGTGTTTATATCTTAACATTGACCGCGATATTTTAATGGAGTCGAGGGGAGTTCTGTATATATTTGTAAACATCATCGAGATTCCAGCTGATTAATATCCTGTCTAATTGCATCAAGATTTATACAGCTACCGTGCGTGGCAGTATGGCTTGCTTGCAGATGTATGATGGATATTAAATTGTAATTGAAAAACTCAGGTTGTTGTTTATTTAATCCGGTATGAATTACAGTGTTAATCAATGAGCTTGATAAATCCGAGTTAAAACTATTGGAAGAAACATTTATTTAAGATAAAAATATTTAAACAAACAAATACGAGTTTCAAATTGTTTTGAAAACTTATCTTACAGTTAATGGAGTATGTGATGGTATTGCTTGCGTCTGTAGCTGTGTATGTGCCCACCAACGTGTCTGAAATGACGCAAGATCATTGTAAACCATTAAAATGATTTTAAAAAATACAGGGTTCCAAGTTCATTAAAAAAACAAAAGTCTAATAACATTTTTGAAATATTAAAACTATAGCTGCTGTATTTAAATTTGACTGCAAACAGTAAAGGGCTCGCTCACGCTTTAGTGGATCAAAAATGGATTTTATACGACTTTATCGGAAGTTTAAAAATATACCTCTATGGTTTATGATTGTTGACAGAAAATGATATATTTTGCTGAAAGGCGTCAGTAAAGGATGGAGGTAAAATATCAGCTACTGGCTACCGACTCAATCCTTATATATATTATTTAATCTTTTATAATCAGTATATACCAGTTACTGATTCTTAGTTAATTGAATCATTGATATTCTCATATTCGGCCGACAGAAAACCGAGGTCATGGTTCAAATATTGTTTACATATTGACGTCAGTGTCACATATGATGAGCCGCATCGCGCGATTTTGGGTCTTCGGACACGTTTTCACAAATAATCATTGATTATAAAAACTCCGAAAATAATGATTTTTTCTATGTAAATCAGTTTCTTCCAGTCTTCTTTCTTTTTGTTTTGTCATTGGTGCATCAATTTCTCGACGCTTTATGAAAATTGGTTTACTCATGTTTCCATAGCAACCATGGATTTTGTTCCGCCATATTTTGACTGGATTAAAAGCCTGATTTTAAAACGGCCAAATTTATTAAGATACAAAATGATTCATTATTTGTATCTTAATTTATTTTCCTTAAACAGTCTGTGATAAGAATTGTTTAGCTAGTTGTAATATTAATACGTTAATTTTGCACGTTATTTGAATAATATGCTTTCGTAAAGACGTTATTTGAATGATGTAAAATTTATTATTCAAAATGCGCAATACACGGTCTCACTTGTAAACACGTTTCTTACGCAATTGAAGTGATATCATCATGAAATTTTCAGATTATTTTTTTCCCTGAAATATCATTTCATTCAAATACCTTAAAACATAGCAAATATATGTCCGAAGGCCCGAAATCGAGCGACGCGGCTCGTATTACTTTTAAGCATGTTCTTAGAAACAACCCCACACAGCAGATGCATAATGAAAGCTTATTTATCTCGGATTACAATTTACCAGCGCCAGAGTTGTCCTCAACACAGGCAGTGAATTGTGCTTCTGCGTAGGCTGGCGCTTCGTTGTTTAAAATAGGGAGGGTAATAGTGGCTGATCCAACAGTGCTATCTTTACTATCAGTAGCCCTGAAAGTATCAAATTTAGCAAAAAATTATTTTGAAGGAATTAAAAAAGATTATGTATCTTCTTTTTTTTTCAGGTTAATACAAACCTAAATTATCGTAGAGTGTCCCCTAATTTCTGAGAATTCAACCTCACGCTTGTCTGAATTCGTATCTATAACAGAATAATAAAACAATTAAACAAGATGCACTCTTATGTAAATGAAATTATAAAAAATACGTACACAATTATAAAATCATGGGTTGCAGCCGTTGCAACATTAAGCGTCTGGCCGGTTGCCAAGGACACTACGCCAGATGTAGCGTCTATCGTTCCTTTACCACCCGCATCATCAAAGAGAACATAGGAGGCAGTACCGCCAACAGTTGCTGTGGCTGTAAAGAGGGCTGTCCCTTCAGGGCTGTCTTCTACTATTGCATCTGCGGCTAGAATCGCAAAACTGCCATCTGCGCCAGTTATAGCTCCTGGAGCTGTCCAACCACTAACAGCTGCCTCTGGCAAGAAAAACGAAAATACTCATATAACAGTTTCTATTAGTAAGGATTCATAAGCATGGTATATCTATATGTGACTTCAAAATAAAATTAGTATGGCGATATTAGCAAATGCCCCAATCTACGAATCTGGAATATGTTTGAGAAGGAGTACGGTATAAGTAAACGTTAACATCAAAATGCATTATCGAAATTTTGAATTAAGCATATTTTTTTAGAAACTGCTAAATACGTCATTGAAAACAAGGAGGATAATAGTCAAGTAACAATGCTAAAATGTTTTAGCGATGCTGATAGTGTTGTACTTGTACGGATTAAGTAACAGAGTTTTTCATTTTCAAGTTTGCTCACATGCCTAATCAAAAGCAATTAAATACAGCTCCCTGTGTTATCCCTGATTTCTCAAAATCTTAAATTATCCCCGAAATATGGCTTGTTCGGGCGCCTTATTCCGAACCGATGGATATAGTTTAAACTTATTTATTTTTACAACGATTGCGCAACAAAATATTCCAACTTATATTAACCACTCTCGTTGTTCCACGAGAGTGTGGACTTGTGTTGTTCGGGAAACCGGAGTATCCGGAAATGTTTTCATTGCAAAGAAAGTGAAAGAACACTTTGTTACCCGTTCCAGGGACCAATTAGATTTGCGGATAGTCCCCGGGGATTTTAATGACAAATGCAATACAAACACAGCTTGTTATTAATTCAATGCCTTTTTGACAAAAAAAGAACAAAACATATGTTGGTACGATGCATCTTGAATTGTTACCACGATTCATTTATAACGAGGCGCTGAACAGGCTGTGCCCTGTGCCGGTGTTTGTTTTTAAAAACATCTCAGCAAAACAGGATATAAAAGGGGTAAACACATAAAAGTAAACATGTAACTCATGCTTTAATATTTTCTTATTAATAAAGTAAAATTCTATGATAAATGTAATGCTTGAAAGCCATATGGGTTTGTTATACTAATAAACATCAAGAACGTAGTATCAAAATGAGTGTATCTTTCTTGCGTCATCATTCTTCTATATACACTTAGTATTGAGTGTAGTGAGAGCATTTTGTGTGTCAATTTACATTGCACTGATGCAATCAGTTTAATTCATCATACCGGAAAAAAAAATAATGAAATTATCAAGTAATATTTTACTGATGTATTGTTATAAAATATATAAAGGAAACCATAGGCCAGTTATCGGACCCTTTTCAAAGGCACACAACTAAGGCTGACACACAAAACAATACAGGCAGATCATACATGCACCAGACAAGGCTTTTTCAACAAACTACATATATTTCCATCACAATCTTTGAAAATGTTTTGTGGACCAATATCATTTATAAGTGCGAAAAGCCGGAAAACATTGTTTAATTGTAAAAAGCTATATACATAGGAGCACAAGTTTTTTTAACATTTGAGTTAGAAATTGTAGCATTTTGTGAGTCAAATAAAAATGTTGCTCTCTCTCTCGCAGGATCGGGCAAAATGATAAGTAATTAGAGAAAATAGGTGGCACGATTGTTGGATATATGTGACAAATGAAAGCTGTAGAATGTATCCATTTTAAACAGTTAATTAAAGTTATCAAAAACGTTGTTCCATTTTATATTACGCGAAACGTTATGTTGCAGCCCACTATTGACGTAAACTGTGTGACATCATTTTAATCATATTGACGGGTAACTTTTAAATGTCAATAAACACGTTTAAATGCTACAGTTGTGTATTTATTTTAATTTACACGAAACTTATAAAACACTTCATGTGTATTGCAGCCAATTATTGCATAAATTCCAGCAAGTCATACGTTTATGTCTCCTTTTTTCTTGGTGATAAAACATTATTTGAATTAAGTGGTTATTTTTCATTAAATCATTAGAAGAAAACGGGATATTTTCATGAAACGCATCTCACCAGGTGTGACGTCACCTGTTTCACGGATTCTTACCGGATAAGTACTACCGGGTACTATATTTAGGCAATGCATGTAGCTTGGTTATTATTAGCGCAGGTAATTGTTTGTAATTGTTTGTTATTTATTATCACAAAGGGGCCAGTGATAACAATTGTACGACATTCGTTTCATCATTTAACGCCGTATTTCACAATAGTTTTAAACTCATCCAGGAAATATGTTCATAAGACCTCCAAATGCTCGCCTACTAACAAATTTCAATGAACTCGTTGAATACAATGGGGACTCATGACAGATCCTACACATCTTCATTTAAAAATAAATATTATTTTGTATTGTATTTGCATGTCAGTATGTTAAAGTCAACGATCCTTTATGTTTAAATTATTTATAGACTGAAATTAAACGCATAACACACACTATATACATCTTTGTATAGATGACTTTGAATTAAGCATCTAATCAAAAACTGTAAATGATTTTTCTTCAATCTGTCATTATCAAATTGCACATTTCAAAGTCAAACAAATAACAACAACAACCTTTAATGCATTGGCGATATTCATCGCAACAGCATAAAGCACGCAAATGAGTATACATGTAAGGGTATCATATACAATTATCGGTATATATGTTATAAACTTATAATATTGAATTATTTTATTATTGAATAATTTATGAATGAAATGCCTAGAGGATTGAAATATTTCAGATTAGCTTCAATAGAGATTAGACTGTTATTGTGAATGTTTAATTCAAGGAGTTTACTGGTTTATTATTAAGAATATATAGTTGGGATACTTCCCAATCATCGGCGATTACCGAACGACTACGAATGACGCCGAGGTTTCGTATAAGATACAATTTTTTTAGTTGCATATTTTAATTAACTAAACTGAAAGTCCCATTATGTTTTAGTGATGTAAACTAATGTTTTTGTATATATATCCAAATGGCTTCACTTCACCTTTTTGACATTTTAACCCCCAGACTGATAGAAAATGCAAAACATATGTTCTGTTCTGTGTAAATGCTTTGACCCCGTTTATATGACGTAGGCAAATTTACCCCACTAGAAATATGTGCATGTAAACGCAAAACCTCACTAGTGTATTACTGCCAAACGGGCCTTGAGTTGGGGCTAATGTGCCTTCGTGGGACATGTCATATAATCAGTATTTGCCTCCGGGGTTGTGTTGATTTAGTCCGCAATTACAGAAAATATTCGGCATCATTTTAAAACTGAAGGACGAACATTGTTATATTTACTAGTGTAGCTATTTGGTTTCCTTCTAGGCTGGCATACAAGAGTGAGAAGCTATCGCACACACTTTATCATATGCATTTTGTTTCTAATGAATCCAGCAGTGAATAAACATGAACAGCTAAGATTTAAGTGTTTTAACCGTCTTATAATCATTGAATGCGGTGACACTGGACATATATTAGTTTATCTAAATGTTACTCATGCGAAAGAAATGAATTAGATATAACTATTTCTATCACAATTCACTGATAGTAGTTTTACGTATCACTATGATACATGTTCTTTTCCAACAAAAACTATTGGAGCTTTATTAAATATACTCATTTTTTTATTTGCAATATCAACGCGTGCAAAACAACTACCAGATGCATTATTTTGAGGGGCGAAATGAAGTGTTGAACATATCAACGGAGTAACAGTGGATGTGTTTTCTCTTTAATAAGTACACTTCTTTGAAGGCCATTTTTTAGGGTAACATGGGCAATGCGTCTACTTTATACTTATTTCAGACAATTTTTATAAGTCGTTTTTAATCGCTTGATTCAATGCAATTTTGTAGAGTGTAGAACCAGCCGCCCGGTATGTTCAGTCGGTAAGAGCACCAGGCTAGCCCCACAAGGAAACATTATGTTTCCTCATAAATAATACAGATAATTGTATTTCTAAATACAAATATCGTCTGATAATAAAACAATGATTTTATTTCAATAGCCGCAATTATTTTTCAAATTGACAGATACAATTACTTATTTCTGTTAAGCAATCGAACAAATATCACTTTATCAAAATATTTCACTTGCCGTATAATGAACACGAACTAATTAACTGATTCTATGCATGTTTTGCTTGATCATTTAAGTTCTTTGATTGTTCATAAAATACAACTTTTGCCACTCGTATATGTTTCCATCCAAACCGTGTTCGTGTGTGTCAAATCGTGTGGTTTAAACGAACAAAGCATGTACGTATAATGCTGGCCTTATGTTGGATGGGGTACAGTGTTGGTAGGAACCAGCCGCCTGGTTAGATCTGTTGGCAAAGCGCCGCGTGTTTGCCTGCGGACATGGGATATCATAGCAAATATTTACTGTTTTGTCTTGACGACATTTAGATGGTAATGAAAACATCAAAATTGATTTCGCGTTCACTCTGCGACGATCCAGTGTTTCCTTTATTTTAAAATGGGTTCTATCATTTTCCAGATCACTAAGATTGCCTAAAATTCTCGTGTGATATTATATCATGTACAGTTTATTTCAGTACTGAAGTGTTTTTCAGTAACAATATATATGCCTTACATTTTATCAATCTGATTGAATCATTTTTTCAATGAGTGCTCTGCTTCCCACAAGCGAATAAGATTTTGCATTTACTTCAGATTAATATTTAAAATGTTGTTTTGGTATAAATCCAGTCAAAAACATGAGTACAAATGTACGCACGCTCCAGAACATTTCGATTTTGTTTCCATTTCAATTCTAAAAATCCTTTCTTATACTTATATTTTTTTAACAAATTCTTATGTATATAATATTGTTATTTCGGTGGTTTATGTTTAATCAATATCAATCAAAAATCATTTGTGCGATAATACTGACGTCGTCAGTTTTATACTGTTGTCGTCGCTTTTCAGTTGGTATTATTTATATTCTCATAGTGTTTATCCCGTCAAATTATTCACAACAACACATTTCTGTCTGTTTAAGACGTTATTCGAATTTAGTCGTGTTTTATCATTAAGGTAAAAATGTTCTTTACATGGAATAAAAAATGACTAAAGCTACAATTATCTATCCAACTGATCCGTACGAGTTATTATTCTTGCCGATTTGGATTAGGTATGTCAGTGATCTTCGGCAACCATGTGAATCGGTACCCGCCTTGTGCCCTATCATTTTCTTCGAAAATTCAATCGCAAGTGGCCCGTTAGTAAGATACAAGGGTGCCCTAGGATTTCATGCGGACGTTACATGGTACTAGGACGGGAGACGGGCGGGAGCCGTCAGATACACATTCGATTTTTGAATATCGCACGAGGCTCGTGAGAGACAGATAAGGTATTGAATCACACATGTATATTGGATTGTAGAATAGCCTGAAACTCAGAACAGTCCGTTTCAAAATTATAAAATCAAAATCATACGGCATCCGCCCGAATTCTGTTGGGGCCGTACTGGACCGGTGCAATGTTGTCTTTAACGTGTATGATAGCTTACGGTATGTTAGAATTTTTCTCACATCGGAATCTTTTAACTGGGCACTCCCGATGCGCTTAACGGCTAATTAAGAACCCAATGAGTGCCGCCGGATAGCCACGGAACCCTTGCTCTTTTATTAAAGTAGATATAATTCATCTATGATTTCTTCGTCACATAAACGCTGCTGACTTTAAGATATCACTAAGTCAGAGGCGATCCAACTCCCTGTTTTGTATTTATTTATGTTCAAATTATTTAAAGTAATATAACAGTAATGAATCTTTCAACATAACAGATCGCTGAATGTCGCATAACACCAAAGCACAGAAAACAATTTCCCAAAATGTTTATTCACATTTTATCAATCATAACTAAATACAAAGTAGACCCTGGCGGCTCTGAAAATTCACAAAAACTGATGAATGTTTAACAATTTACTGTATGCGTTTTGAAGATGAAATGTTTGAATATTTACATTCTCATGCTCATGCTGTTATTTTCTTTGAAAAGAAAGTGAATGGAAATGTATTTTATTTCATCCCTGTTCCTCGACCAATTTTATTTGCAGACAGACTTCCGGGGATTGAATGACAAATGCAATGAAAAGTGCAATGACAAATGCAATACAAACACAACTTGTCATTATTTTATAACCTGTTGTCAAAACAGAAAAGGAAGTATAAGTTGGCACGGTGCGTTTGAATTGTAACGACTTTTATTTAATAACGACGCGTTGAACAGACCGTACTCTGTGTGAACACACCAATGCAAACACAGAATAAAACATGGGACAAAAATCAGCAAGGTAAATGTGAGCGCCGCGTACTTGTTCTGTATAGATTGCAACTCAACCTTAAAAAAGATGTAACATTCTTTTTCTATACAATTCGTATTAAGTATAATGGAAACAGGTTGTGTGTCAATTTTGCAATTTACTTTCCATTGAAGACCACATTTGAAAGACATAAGACTAAGGCTAACAGACACTAAACGTGAGACCCTCGACACAGGCAGATCACACATCCATCAGAAATTAAAAAAGATGTTATAATCTCACTTTCTCATACAAACTACATGCATTTCGATCACAATCTTCGAAAATATGTTATGATCCGATATAATTTACAAGTGGGATAGTCCGAAAAACACTATATACATTACCGCCTCAGTTTTATTTTTGACTGTCAAGTTTTGATTTAAAAAGGTGTAGCAACAGGTGCATCAAATAAAAATGTTCTATCCTCTTGCAGGATTGAGCAAAGTGGTTATTAGGGAAAAATAGGTGACACGATAATTGGATGTACGTGACAAATGGAAACTGTAAAGCATATCCATTTTAAACAATTATTTAAAGTTATTAATAACGTTATTTCATACTTTTTTATTTAGCTAAGTGTTATGTTGCAGCCCACTTTATTTACTTAAAAATCTGATACTCGTTTCATCATATATTTACGAGGTACACAATCGTATTCAACTCGTTCAAGAAATATTTTAGTAAGCATATCAAAATGCTCGCTTAGTATACTAACAAATTTCTTGAACTCGTTGAATACAATTGTGTACTATATGACGACTCATGACAGTTCCTATATATCTCTGTTGTAAAATAAATAGTTGGTATCACATTTGCTTGTTAGAACGTACTAAGATATTTTTGTCGACGACCCTTTATGCTAAAAGCTATATCTTTTTAGAGTCCGAAATTATCCATCTTTGTACACAAAGCATCCAATTCAGAACGGTAAATAACCCTGTCATATTAACAAATTCCACATTTTACATTGTGTAAGATACCATTTGAGAGTTTAATTTAAATTTGTTTATCAATGGCTTTGAAAAATATATCGAATCAAACATGTGTATTAATACCAATGTAAATATTTGAATATTTGAGATATTTCATAAGAAACAAAGTATAAAGTTTATTCTTAATTTGCCATAAAAGACTCGAATGTTATTTCATTTTATTTTTAGCATTCAAACAGTTGTCTTTCTTTGTATATAAACCCTATAAACCTCGATCGCCATGTTTATACGCATACGTGATAATTTATCAATGATAAGGGGTAAATTTTGACTGATGTCTTCATGTATATTGCGTGAAATGTTAAACACGAAAGAAACTTTGTAATTTTGTGTTATATTATGTGTGAATGTTTAGACCCCGTTTATATGACGTGAGCATATTTATCCTCGTGATAAATTTTGGCATAGAAACGCAAAAAAACACTTGTATAAATTTACCATTAAAGTGACACTCGTATTCAAAATCAATACATACACATGTATAACAAACATCAATTTTGACTGGTAAACCTTTAACTACTGACTAAACCTGGAATTTATGGATACTATTAATTACTGATAACGAGATTGTAGCGTGTATGTATTAGCAGAAAGCGCAAAAATGATTAGTGAATGCCAAGATTTTCTGTGGTCTACTATAGTCTCATAAGGTAAAAATACCGTGTGTTATGCTCATTTCTTTCAAATTAATCTCGGTATTCTTCAGAAGAACCGTTGTTTTCGGCATTTTTCATCATTGTTTTTTAATATTAAAACAATGTTACTAATTGTAATAAATCTAATTTGGGAGTAAGAGTGCACCTTTAAGGTCTTGAGTTCGGGTTAATTTGGACTATCATGTCATATAAACCTTCTGATTTTGGTCGGAATTTTCAGTAAATATTTGTCATGATTATAAAATTGTAGGGTGAACATTGTTATAAATACACAATTATTTATTTTATCAAATGTATGATTGTCGAAATCCATTCTTATTAATTGAAAATTTCGAAAATATTTCTAAATAAGCGACTTATATACTAAATAGAATATTTACGTCTGATTTTCATTCATCGCGTTTAGCTATTTGGTTTCCTTCTAGGCTGATATACAATTATAAGAAGCTTCTGCACACAAATTATTATATGCATTTTATTTTTAAAAAAATCAGCAGTGAATGAACATGAACAGCTAATATTAAGTGTTCGAACAGTCTTACAATTATAGAATGAGGTAAATATTTATATCGCAAGTCACTGGTCATAGTTTTACTATGACACTATGATCATATTTACTTGAAAACACAGATGATTGTGTTTCTAAGAAGAATATGGACGGTTTATAAAAAAAATACTTTATTTCAATAGTCGCACTTTTACATTTAAATAAACACGAACTGATATTTGATACGCAATCGCAAAAAAGACTATATCAAAATGATAAGGACATTATTAAAGTAATTATCTGTATGCTTCGCATTTGAGTTCTTTGATTGTTCATAAAATATAACTTTTGCCAGTATTCTAATATTGTTTCCACCAAACCCGAATATGTCCGACACGGATTGGATGCGCACACGCAGTAGTACCTACAGTATTTAAATCGTGAGGTTTAAACAATTCACCGCGTGTTTGCCTGATGATGTGAGACGTTTTGTCTCATCCACCTCTAGAAGGTAATGATAAAGAAACAACGAACGACAAAATCATGCAATGCTGACTTTAACCTGTAAGCTAGCTTACGGCCAATTACATATCTTCTCATATCGGAATCTTTTAACTTCGCAACAACTCCCGATGTGCCCCACGGCTAATAATAAAAAAACCAAGATGCCTACAGGATAGTCACGGTACTTTCCGTGCCTCATATTTCATTAGTAATGTCATGATAATAATCATGCATTTTGGATCGTTTTTTTCTGAATGAATGGTTTATTTAAAACATCTAGCATTTTCTAACATGCTCATAACGGGCGCTTAAGATTATCGGAGAATTTCGGAGTAAAGCCAATTTAAATTAATTTATTAATGCAATACATTTAACTTGCTTATGATCCACGGTATCGAACGTCTGCATAGAGTCCATGAAAATACTTTTAACCTCATCACTCCATGTAAAACAAAGTTTGAAAAAGAAGCTTACTAAAACACAAGCGATTGAAATTTATATGATATTACGCAATTAAAAATCAACTTAGCTCGGCTTTCTTTAGAATATATTGTTGGTAACATTATGTCAATTCCATATACAATATGATTATATTTATTTGTGTTACCAATTGCCCGATTTCTGAACAAAAGCACTCGTTCATTAAAGAAGATATGAACCAACTCTGAGTTCTGCGTAACTCCGCTGACTTTAAGACATCATTTAATCGAAGGCCTTTCAACATCCTCATTTGTTTCTAAAGAATAATTATTTAAAGTAAAATAACAAATGTTTTAACATACCAGATCTCTGAACGCCGCAAAACACCATTGCACAGAAAACAATTTCCCGAAACATCTTGGCAAAGTAGATCGCAGGTGTGCGTGGAACGTTTTTCAATCAGCCGGTAAGGCGCTACAGGCCCGACCTGACAATTTATACTGCACAATGCTAAAGGTTTCTACGGCAGCCAGACAACATTACCTTATTTAGACAAAATGCTATGTAAGTTGCAAATATATTGACACTTTAGGACACATTGAATTTAATATTTAATTAATTCTATTCAAACGGTATCAATGGGCAACGCCTCTTGCTGAAGCTGTAAATAATTACAGGGAAGTCATTGGCATATACAAAGTGAAACTCTGTACTGCCTACGTTTTGAAAAGATGCACTAAAAATGTTAATTTCAAATATTAATGGTCTCAGCATGTCAATATTTCTTTTGTTAAGAAAGTGAATGCAAATACGCTTTGATACTGCAGGCAATCTCCCGTTGATACAAAACAAATAGTTTGACATTCACTTCAACTATTTTGACACCACTCAACAATTTATAATAACAATGTTGGTGCGGTGCATGGGAAAAAAATAAGGAAGGTTATAATCGGCCACAGAACGGAACGCAAACAGCAGACCATGTTATCAAACTTGTATAGTATAAAAACCTTTTTTTACAACTCGCTTAACAGGCTATGCCTTATGCATGCGGCTTTGCAAAAAGGACTCATTCAAACACCGGATAAAGCAGGGGGTTGCGTGTAAACAAAGCCATGTTATTTTGACTGTTTGCATGCTCGCATATCAAAATAGTTTTATAAATGCGAGCATAAAATGGGCCGGGACATGGTTTTTTTTATTCTCCTGGCAAGATTGTGACTTTTAAGATACGTTTATTTAAAATATGTTTTAATCGAACAAAACTGATAAGTTTTGTACTTATTTTAACTCATGCTAAAATAATGTTTAAATCCCATTCTTTAATAAATTGAATGCATAAATACGTCGTTAGTAAATTGTCAAAATATGTTTTCGTTTTTCACGTCAGCACATTTTCTAAAAGGTTGGTATTGAGTTTAGCGAGATCATTTTGAGTGTCAAGTGCACTTAAACATTCCACTGCGTCGACTTTGGCATACTAACTTTCAAAGCGGCAATTATGTGATGAATTCAAGATTGTTTGGGCATCCGTGTCCTTAAGACACAATTTAAGGTTTCTTTAATTTCTGTTTTATACTTAAAACACCTTTATCAGGTTCTTAATCAGATACTATATTGACAACGTCACATCATGCCGGAAATGAGGTCCTTGATATTTGTTCCAGCTCTGTGTGCGCTGACGTTTGATTTAATACAGCAAAACGTGACAAATTGGTCATGCAGTAAAAGATATTAAAACGATATTTCACTGCTTATTTATCTCACTGATATATGAATTAAGGCGATATCTTCACGAGCGGACAGCGTTTAGTGATAAAACATTCTCTTACGAACTTAACTATATTATTAAAAAGACAATGCGAGTATTAAATCTTAATTGAATTATAAAACATTCATCAATCCGAAAGTGAACGTTAAACAAGTTTCAGTTTCTGATTTTTGTCGAAAGCGTTCAATGCACAATTTCGAAGAAAGCTACGACTAAAACGCTACACTGAAAGGGAACCGATTTTACTATTTGCCACCACATAGAAGATAGATCGTAATGTATTTCACCAAATGTGCACCAAAAGTGGCGTAGCAACGATGTAAAACATAAGAATGTGGGTTTCGGTGAGAGATCTAATGTTATTTGCCCTCTCATTGAAACCATTTTTAATGTGCATGTACAAAGGATATAAATTTATAAACAATCGCTGTTTTTCAGAAAAGCGCGCCAAGTTGTGTGCAAACGTAAAGTCATTTTGGAAATTAGGTCGATGAAATTGTTCCCAACCCCATGCGCGCTGGCGTTATTTGAAACAGTACAGTATTACAGACTTACAGTACAGTACTATTTTCATTTCACTAGTAAATCTCTAATGATCGTAAAGGTTGAACGTGACACTAGCCACCAGACCGCTAGTGTCGGGTTCAAAAAAACTGCTGCAAGCATATAATGTTAAAACTACTTTCACGAAAGTGAAAACGTAGTTTGTATACATTATGTGTAAGAATCATTGGTTATTGCCGTACGAATTCCCATTGGCTGTTGGACCTTGGATATTGGTCCAATTGTCAACCTTTACTGCTTCCCTCTAGCTGAACAGAAAATGTGAAGGTCCATCATACCGCTTGAAAGTAGTCCCCGTTCAGGCTTTATGCATTTGAACCGTAGGATGCGTAAATGCCTGTCGCATCCGGCCCGTATTAACCACATGACAAGCCTACATACGTAACTAAAGGGCAATTGTTTGTTTAGTATATAAATTTAGTTTCATCGAGTGGGCACCGAAAGTAATATTTTTAGCAGCTACGATGTTAGATGGAAATAGAAATCAGGGTTTTACTTAGGCAAAGTCTTGAACACTGAACTGTCATATTTTGAAGAATCTTATATTCTATCAAATATATTTCCTTCGATTCTGATCTTTATGTTGTTGGCCGCAAGGCTACATACGTAACTACCACAAATCGAAATCAGGTATCGTCAGATCTTTTTTTTTACATGACATGTTCAAAATAATCATTGCACCGGGGTACAAAAATGCGAAGTATGGTGTTATGCTGTTTTATAAAGTACACATTAAAAGACCACTTTGTTTTAATACGTTCTTAAGATTGCAACGTGAATGTGAATTTGAAAGCAAGCCGAATACTTACAATAAATATTGGTGAGTATCCCAGGGGAGTAGATGATTATTTATTTCTTATAATAAAGCAAAAAAATGGAAGTGTGTTGACAAAATTTATTGATGTATTTACGTCATATAGAGAGAATAAATGTTCTAATTCAATACGTAATTTCCTCAACACTTACAATAAACTTAGCACAAAAAATCATACATCTTAGTACATAAGTTTGTCACTTAGTTAATTGTATCAATTTACAGCACCCTTTTCTTATTAAATAACAGGTACTTACCAGTTGTAACCATACAGTTTGAGGCTACTTAAAATATTCCATTGGATTCGATTTTCATTGTATTGAACAGAATTGTAAAATAAGTAAAATCACTCTTGTCGCGCCTACAGCATAACAACGCTTTCATTTAGGGATTGTCGGCTTTAACGCCCTTTGAATAGCTCTGGACATTTAGAGGCGTGTCAGTTCATATAGGATCTACATGTGCCCCATAACCAGTGCATTCCTCTGTTTCACTGCAATCGACTGACTACTTTCCCACTTAAATCAGAAAATATGATAATGCATATGTCACTTGTTCACTGTTGTGCTTTTTCTTTCTTATAAACGTGTGATAAATGCAAGTGACACTTCATACATATATAACTTTGTTTAGTGGATATTGATTCGAAATACCAAGTGTGCTAAAAGTTATCTATGAATGTATTTCATTTTAAATTAGTTGTTGTTGTTTCTTGCAGCAACGAGATCCAAAACATCCAAGTATTCACACTTCTGATAACCACGTGTGCTACTATATAATCGCATCTATGGTTGACTAAAGTCTCTAAATAGCTTATTTGGAAAAACAATATACCAAATTTCAACACTGAGAATAGTTGTAGAGCCTATGGTGATGCCACGACTATCCCCAGAACACAGAAAGGCCCATACAGTTTCTGCGTTAAAATATCTATATTCAGTACATAACCAGTGTGCAAAATTAAAAGAGAAATTCTCAGATGATACTAAGAAGATCGGAAAATATAAGATATTAAAATAGCCTGCCTTTGCCCTTGAGGTATCTACGTAACCATCAGTTTACTATGTTCTAAACCCAAGCAACTCAGTTTTGTTGATGTCTGTAGACACGGACATGTCAATACTCGTTAAACTGATACTTTATTGTGTTAATCTTAGGTTATTTATGACAAAACAGGTCAAATCCGTACAGTCCTTGTGAAAATAGCATTGTTCAGTCTCTTTATGGGCTACTTTATCCGGTGAACGGTGATCCGCCGTGAATAATAATATATTTGATAATCAAAAAACGACAATTTAAGTTTAGCTTTGTATTCAGTGTGCTTGTCAAATATTACTTTTATAAACGATGCATTGAGGATGTGTGAAAATGCATTGCTATAAGGATGTATTGAGGATCTATTGAATGACAATGAATTCACCCTAAATATTTAATACCGAGTTTGAGTCGTTTGTGGTAGCGTGCATTTAAATCATTATATTTTTGATAATCATAATACGACAACGTAATTAATTACTTCTGATTTTGAGTGGCAAGTAGTTTTTTTCATACTTTATTCGCATTGAACATGACACATGTACTTTTAATTTAAGATTAAACATCGGTTTTGTCATATATTTCACAAATACACCCTAATTTTCAAGGATACCAATGTTATATTGGGTTATCAGAGTGGTAAAGAAGTATTTTGACGTTTGGCTCTTCGAATACACAACGACGTTTTCAATTTCACATAAGACACGCCATCCGCTAGCTATTACCGATGTTAAATGTCTACCTTTTATACTTCCTAATGCCTCTTCAACACCACCGTGCGGTTTGGCCACGACATATTGCAACAATAGCAAGAGCCCTTTGAACTTTTAAAACTTGCACCATCTCGAAGGTCTGTAATTGTGTATTTATATTTATTACAAGTCTTCCTATATAAATCATCGATCAATAATATTTGGTCTATGACCGATCAATATCTGTATTCGTTCGAGTACGTACCATTTCTGGCATATATCTACGGATGGAGGGGTTCTAGTAGCGCTGTGGGGGAGCCCTCGACTGAAGATGCACTATATTCCAGGTTGTTCAAATTGACGAGTGTTTCCAAGAAAATATGAATGTGTTAACTGTTCAGTATAAGCAAAACAAGGCCGCCACCCAACTCTTATATTTCTATATTTTCCTATAAGTTTGAGAAATTTCCTACATTCTTCAAAACCTCCTATTTGTGTCTATATATTCCTATATTTTAGAGTTTGTTCCTATATTGTTTTTAAAAAGTGACGCCGTTCTATTTTGAAAGCATTCTAAGGCTTGATAGTGCCTTTAGATATTGTTTAGTTAAAGTCAAATACTGTCATATGTCCTCAGAACCATCACCATCATTCAGAATTGCTGTTGTACACCCATTGTTATCCATTTGGACACCTTTGATGCCGAACATCAACATGAAAGGTAAGACAGAAGAGCATGGTACAAATCGAACAGGTCCTACCCCAATATTGAAATACTGAATTGCTGTGCTCTTTCACTATAAGATGGAATTGAGCATACCTTCAGACTTTCTTTACTTCGAAATACCTATATTTGAAAACACTGGAAGTCTGTAGACAAATGGGTAAGTAGTTCAGGGAAATCTCTTTTAATGCAAGAGCTTCCATCCCTAATGAATTAACGGTTATATCATAGCACCTTTGACATTCAACTTCAATGGTCAGAAGATGATGATGGTAAGTAGGTAAGAAATGATCAGTACTGGAACAAGTTGAGTGGCCAGAGGACAAAAAGTGGTTAAAAGAAGTATCCTGTTATGACTGAGAAAGTAAAGTCAGCACTGACTCTTGCTCATGGAAATGCTGATGTTGAAAGGTCACTATCTGACAACAAAAACACTGTTACCCCAGACAGAATAGACCTTAGCTTTGCGACCATCAATGGGCTGAGACTACAATTCACTAAGTAAGTCAGGTTAAGGGTGTGCACAATGTTCAGAATTCCAACAAACATGTTAATTTGGCTCACAAGGCAAAGAAATTTATAAGAAATATTGAGAAAGGAAAATGAAGAAACAGGCAGAAAGAAAATTACTATGTAGGAAAATAAGATGGAAAAAGACCAAAAGGAACAAGAAAAAGTAAAAAAAAAAAACTAAATGGAAAGGAGAAGTCCTTGAAATTGAAGAAGATGAATTTAGTAATGTTATCTAAATTGGCAGAAGTACTGCTAAAAGAAGCTGCATCAAAACTGGGGCCTGTGGTTGAAATGCACGTTGCGCAGGGAATGCTTGAGAGTGCAGAAAGTAGAATTGAGAGAGGAAGAAAGGGTGTAGAAAGGTGTCAGCAGAAATTGCATGAGTTTAATTAAGAAAAGAATGAATGATGTAGCCAGAAATAAGCATATTGTCAATCAATCATCCGAGAACAGGAAAGGATCAGTTAACACCTGTGCATAATGTAGCAAGAAAAGAAAATTGTCTAGTGCTAAAGGCGGCAAACTCATTTCTGTCAAACCTTCAAAGAAATGATGTTTAATTGTCGTTTGACAAAAGTTTCTATGCAAGAACTATCACTTATTCTGTTTTGTTTTGTCAACAAGCTGTTTATTGATAGTTTGATGATTTTTAAATGCCATGATCATTATTATGCTGGCAGTTATGACGTTGATTCAAGTCAAAAGTACAAGGTTGTAGTGCATTACTCCGCTCAAAGAAATGTTTTGCATACATATACACATGCTCAAATATCACTTGTTAGTTTGTTCTTTAGTCTTATGAATGACATGGTTTGTAGTGTGCATTTTTTTATAAATGTCCAGTAGGCATTATATTGATTTATTTTTGTGTGATTTAAAATACATGTACAGAAGCCTTCAAAACTTACTGGATAGAGATTCCATAAAGTGATGAGATATTAGCTTTAAAGGTAGCTTTACATAAGGCCATTGTATCTGAGTTATGGTTGCAAATAAAAAATACTGACAGTTCAGCAATTTTTAGGAGAACAAGGAATGTTAGAAATAAATATTTGGTTATAGATATTCTCTTATCCTCATTATTTTGGAGAGCTCTAGGTTGTGATGTTAATCGTATTAGCATTTGAATTTCGTATACTGTGAGCTTTGGGTTTAATTTCATTATATAATAAACTTTCTTTTACATGCTCAGTTCATGATGTTTTGTAAATGTTGTTTAAATAAGTTATCAATAAGGTTAATAAAACATTTCAGGTGTCCACTTTGATGACCACAGTTGTGTTGCTGCAGTTCACTGAAACACAAATTTGATGATTATAGCCTTTAAACAAGAAAGTAAATGTTAACTACCATATGTCTCAATGCCAATTTTTCAACCTTAAAATTCTTAAATTTTGCCAAGAAAATGCCAAAACCTCCTATATTTTTGGTCAAAATATCCTATATTTTTTTCCTATATATTCTCCTAAACTTGGTTAACAGCCTGCTAATGGAATGTTATATGGACTTGGGTTATTAGAAGCACATCTATCTATTATATTAGAGGTTGAATAATCCGTATATGATTTTGGTTGTATGCAGCGTTTGTTTGATTGTAATGTCAGATAAAGATCAGGATCCTCTTCCGGTACCATACCCCCTGCTAACTTGTATAGCATCACTAGTCGGTTGAATACACGACGGCCTGGTAGAGAGCTAAGTTCCAGTGTACTAAGCATTTCTGTTAAACAGCCTTCTTCCTTTGTCTTGTAATTGTTTAGGTTAACGCTAGCTCATAGGCGTTGATTTTTTCTTATTGAGATATAACAAGTGCAAAGAAGGCGGTTTTCCTTCATTCTAGTGGATAATGTTTCAGGATACGTCGAAGGAATCCAAGTTTAGAGTATATTTGCCTTTGTGTAGATATTTTCTATGTGGTTCGACCATGTAAAGTCATTTGATAAGTAATCCTATGTAAGAGTTTGAGTTCACGTGTTTCAGTTTTGTATTTGCAAGTCCCTAAAAGTTGATTTATTTACTTCTGACTCTAAGAAAATAACACTTTTTGCATTGAATAACATGCCTCCAAAGATTCGATCCTGTGATCGGACGCTCAATTGGTAAGTCATTCATATGGCAGAAAAGCATCAAGGACTGTTCCTTGTGGAACCCTGATGTCTACGTGTATTCTCCTTGAGTTTACTCCTTTCACGACGACATTCATGGACCGGTCTTTCAAGAATGATGATAGCTATGCCAGAAGATGGCCTTTCATTCCATAATACGACATCTTCTGCAAAGGGCGATCGTAGGGTACAGAGTCGAACGCCTGACTAAAATCAAGAATAGCGATATCTATTTGTTTCTTTTCAAAACAATTTAGTCGGTCATGTAAGGTACGAGCAGCTGTGTTTCATGAGTGAATCCAGATCTGAAAACATAGTTAAGTGATGTCAAAACAATATGCATTTCGAAGTGTTTCAATAGGTGGCTACAGATAATGTGTTTCAATATTCTGCCTGTTAAAGATGTTAGGCTCACTGTTCGAATGTTCTCAGCTGTTTGTTTGTCGCGCTTTTTGGACATAAGTTTAATGTAAACGTTTCTCCGATCTAGTTGAAGTTCGCCGCTGTTTAAAGGTGTGTCTGAATACACCTTTAATGACAATGATACCAGCATCTGAATCTGTTTTGTTTATTATTATAAATACAAGTCTATATACACAGTCAAGTACAAGCAAACAGTATTTGAACTAGCAATAAATAGTGAAAAAATACTTGCAAAGAGTCAATGTCGGAATCAAATACATTTTCATAAAGGCTATATTCATCAAGCGTTTATAGAAAATAAAAAGAAATGTCAATTTAAATACACAGCAGAAATGTGATAATGATATCAATGACAAAAATGCAAATTTACAAGTAAATATAATGAAACTTGTTTTTCACAGGAAAACTTTGTTTTAAATATTGTAATTACCACAAACTACATTTCTATATAAATTTAAATGATACATTCTAGAAAGTGTATCAGTGTCACAAATTATACATGTGTTCCCTCCGTAACCTTCTGTGGCTAGAACGTTGCTTTTTCGTTGAGAGCGATCTTCGGCTTTGTATCGTTGTATTGAAACTTTGCACCATAGCATGACCTAAAACTACTTGGACATGTTCGAGGTGGGGCTGAGCATTTTCTGTTCTTTTAATATTGTTTGTTTTGTCTTTTTTTTTGTCCTTTTTTTTACTTGTCAGCCAACTGCTTTAAGCAACGCACCCCATATTCATTCTAAATAGTTTGTACATTTATACTCTATTTAAATAGCTATATTGGCATCAAGTATATCTAAATGTTTAAGTCTTACCAACAGCGGAAAGGTAAATGATTTATCAATGAGAACACAAACAAAATACCGAGTTCTGGACAACCAGTATCACTAAATATGGGAATATTGTTTCTGTTATTTCTCTAACAATAAATGTAGGGCAGAATCCGTCAATATCATGATATCATTTCCTTCAACTATGATCAGAAAACTTAAACCAATGTTTTAAGTTCGATTGAAGACAGTTGATAGCTGATTTGAACCATATTTGGAATCGAACCCACGTCCTCTTGGGTGAGAGGCGGACACTTATATCACTAGACCTCTCTCAACCTAGTGAGGCTGGAACCCACGCCCTGTTGTGTGAAAAGCGAACACGACCACTTCACTTATCACCTCTGTGTCAGCGTTACCGTTAGTGGCTTGTGACACACTGCTGATTTATAAATGAATTCGTCTTCCAACACATTAATAAAAAAAATCAAGGCATAAATGTAAATTTCTTCAACACATTAATGTGTAATTATGCAACTTATTATTGTGTATTTTTAAACTGATAACTGTGTATTTTTTCAACACATAACGTTCTTTAACACATAATCAACGCATACTGTATATTTCTTTAACATATAACTGTATATTTTTTCAACACATAATTTATATATCTTTAATATTTAACTGTATATTACTTCAACACATTATTTATTTTTCTTTAACATATAACTGTATATTTCTCTAACACATACTGTACATTTCTTCAAAATATTCCTCTAAAATACCAAAATCCATAATTTAGGTATCTGTTCTATATTTATGTGAGAAATGCAGTATACAAGTGTCGCTTCAGCTGAAGGTATCCGATGTACAAAAGATATTTTGGTTTGATTATGCCATTGAGTGTAAGCCTGGACGTAACTCCACTAATAGTATAGCGTAACCTTAAATAAAAAAGTGTCGACGGTTATGAATGGTATCATGTCCGCCATCATGTAAATTAACATTGTTTAGAATTCATTTTGTATTTATCTCTAGGAGATTAGTACAAAGTCCCTTTATAAGTTTTGTCTCATTTGAAATATTATTCCCAACTGATTACCAATTTATAAAATAAATAATCGAAACTACATTACATATAAATATTTATGCAAAAGGTTACAGAAACATGCTCAGTAGCAAAACGTTTAAACATAAAACCGGTTAAGTGGCAATGGGCAAACGCCAAGTTTCGCCGTAGTGTCAAGTAATGGCAGTTTGTTTTTTGTGCTTTATTTCAACTGAAATCGGAAGTGATGTGGCCGCTTTTTCAATCTTTCAAGCTTGCAGTATTTGTATCAGTGTTATATTTACATATTCTTTCTCTACACATTAAAGGAACTAGACACCAGATGGTTCCAAAATCAGCAAACACAGTATGTCCTCAAAACAAGCCTGTTATTGTAAATACGAATTAGTCTTCAACAAGGGAGATAATTATATTGTGGTGACCGTTAAAAAGGAGTTCCATACGGGCATTTTATCTTCGCCCGTGGGCAAGATAAGAATATCTAGCATGGTTAAATTATTGGATCTACTTATCTGAGGTGGGAGAAACATGTGTCGTTAGCGATGCGATAATCAATAAGAAAGATTCAATGCGTTGAACACAACGATATCAATTATATGTAAGATGTTTACAATTTATTTTTTTCTTGCAATTGTATCATTTGGTGTTTAGTCCCTTTAAACCTTTTTCAGATAATACCAAAATAATATTGGCCCACCAGACATGTAAACGTCACATTATTGTACATCGAATACATAAAGCCCAGCGTCATGCAAGCACAATTGATAAATACATCATAGAATGAGTGTAAGCTTATGGCTTTGTTAGGAAGAAATACACTGTGAGTTTGAAAATAAATTGCAAAATGTTCAGTACAAAGGAAATAATCGGCGAAATAAATTATTTTGGGCGTTTAATACAAAACGTATGACAAGAAGGCTTAGTGTATGGGCGTCTCTTTAAAGAGAGTCGTACTTCAGTTAACATTTGCTTTGAGTGCATGAGCCTTGTTATAATTCAATCAAACTTAAAGCTAGGCCGTATTCAAAAGACTTTCTATTAATTATTACAAATTATTATATTTTCGGGCCTGCACTCACAATCCAAGTCATTGAAAGTATACACAAGCACTGAAGCACCTACAGCTCGAACAATCGGAATTATAAACGGATTTTAGCTTCACTTAAGGGGTCCAGTATGGTTTTGAAGAATATACACAAATCTAGCCCCAGTCTCTCGAAAATTCTCAAGCTTTTTTGAAAAAAACCCGAGTATAATGTGAACAAAAATCAAATACAATCTAGTTATTCCATATAATTGCTTTATTAATTATTTTAATTGTGCGAGTATTTCCTTTCATAACTTGATTATTAATGAAGAACAATCTGTAACAGTTGAGTACAGCTTTAAATGTGTGAGTTATTACTCATTGGCAAGATCATTTCTAGCCCTTAAACATATTTTGTGCATTTCTGTTTCTCCAAACAAGTCTATATACAGTAAAAATAATTCATAAGTTTAATTCTGACAGAGAAAAAAACATTTCATTGTTTTTCCCATGTTTCGCTGTTAAGTTGTAAAAAATGTCGAGATTAGTAAAGATAAATTACTTGAGTATGTTCGAGTCACTGGGACCTGGTCTTATACATGTTGAGGTAACGGAATAGGTGAGAAAAGGCTGCTGAAAGACACCTTATATACACACAAAGTCATTATAAAGAATTGAGATATATGTCTTTCGTCAGATGCACCAACGTCGCTTCTTATCAAGATGTGGCCAAAACCTGAAAAAAATAATAACCCATTATACTATTTTTACTAATAACAGTAACACATATATTTCTATAAATAGAAATAATTACCAATCATTATGTGTGGGTACCTTGCAGGGTAACAGCTAGGAAATTATTGCGTAGCGCGCGGAAAGTGCGTACCCGGATCGATGTTGCATAACCGAGTAGATATTGCTCCTTCTGACCAACATGACGTTACCGGGCCGATGCTGCTCATCCGATGTTACGTAACATTGGTCCGAAGTAGCGATATCGACCGTGGTACGTGCCGATATTTCATTTAAAAAATATTTTTTCGAAATTACTTTATGTGTCAATATCGGAAAAAAGTAATAAAATACGCTCATAACGCACCTTTCTGACTTTAATGGTTTAAAAAAATTCAGAACCCGCTGCCAACATTTTAAACCATAAAAATTGATTATAATAGAGGTGCGCTTGTCAAAAGGTGCACCCCTAAATCACGCCCCCTCTTATGTTAATTCCTGGGTCCGCCCATGAATATCGCTCTGCCAAACCAATACTACTCTCTAATTTCAAGTACACATTTTTAAAGCTCAATCAATTTTATTAGCAAAATACAACGGTCATGTGTACATTAAACCTATTTTTCAATCCAATCAAATCGACTTCAACTCGAATATCATTCCATTATTGATCCATTATTTATATTTTCACCAGGTGTCGCCTTCTGTCCAGGAAATGAGCAAGACGGGCGGTGGAGATAGGGCGGGGCCTAATCTGGTTGCTTCTGTGAAGCGCCGCCCTCTTCAGCCAGGCGGAGTCAAGACACGTATGCGCGGTGGGCCGCTTTCTAAAAACAAAACAAACGCTGTCCATGTGCATTGTGCTTACAGCTGTGTGCTATCCTTGTTTTGTAATATGGCATGGTCCCGTTAAACAAGACATATAGTTGATTGCTTTTATTAGGGTATCGTGGTCTATGAAAAATTACTGTCAAAATGTTCAAATACAACATTTACACACCCCATGTCATCTACAAGCAGCGTCTTTATAAACTCCTTTGCCTCAGCTGTGACGCCGGCGAAGAACTCGTCGGGAAAGCAAAAGTCGGTCCTCAGAATGTTCGAGCAAGTTTCTTCTTCGCTTTCGTCTAAAAACGGGGACACGCCGCTCAGCATGACGTACAGTACCACACCCACCGCCCTGAGGATACGGATAAAGGGTATTAACATTACAATATATATATCAATGTACGCGATTGATAGACAAGGCAGACATTTGTTCCTCAAAATGTTTGAGGAAGTCTTTTCTTCGCATTCGTCTAAGATCAGCAAGGCATACAGGACCACAAGTATTGTGTAACACTGTAAAGAACACATATTTCACATATGTCAACAGTATGCTGTAGCGATGTATAGTTTGATAAATCCCAGCAAAACACAAAGTAGTAAACTGTCAATCACAAGCAAACTCTAAATCTAAACACGCAAAAATGAAACAAGCATTATACAAATCAAGACTATAGGCGTTCTCCAGTACGCCCGGGCGAAGACATCCTTTAGGTTTCTCCAAACACGCACGTGCTTCAATCTTAAATTTTGGAGTACAAATCGAAGGCTAACAATTAAACACACCGAATATTTACGAAAGTAATGCTTCGATTAATGTTCTTACAATACTGTTTTCTTTATAAACTTCTCGTCAAGCCCATATCACACACTGAAACCAAAGAAATAAAATACCTTTTTCATATCGAAGGGCGTTCATTTAAAAGTTTTCAGTTACGCCCCTGAATACTGAACGTGAGTTTAAGCATAAACATGTCAAGGACCAATTTAAAACAGTATAAAAAAGTAGTACTACAAACAGTGATTATTGTTAATACTATGTAATAAGTTTTGTTCTTCATTTCCATACCATATATCTGACAGAAGACCGACGGGCGTGCCGGCGACTATTTCCGGTGCGAGGAACTCTGGGTCACCGGAAGCCGCGTGCACATAGTAGTTGTTGTAGATGTGCCGAGCGTCACCGAAGTCCGTCAGCTTCACCATTGCAACCGAGTTGCTGATGTCTAGTAGCAGGTTCTCCGGCTGGATAAAATAAGGTGCAAGTGAAGGTAAACGTGGAAAGAAATATATATATGCATTGCATGCCCAAATATGGATTACATATTTTGAACAACAGACTAAGTGATCTCAAAATTACAATGTTTATTTTGAAACACAGGCTGGTTTTGGATTGAATAATGTAGGTAAAATGTTGGTACTTCATAGCTTATTAGCGCATGTCATTAACCAAGGGAAACAATTGTATTGTGCTTTTGTCGATTTTACTAAAGTCTTCGATTATGTTGTCAGAAACAATCTTTGGTGAAAACTTATCAAGCTAGGATTACGATGTAAAAATATTTAACATTATTGAATCTATGTACTCTTCAGTTAAGTTAAGAGTAAATTATTGTAACAATTTGAATGGAACAAATGAATGTGTACTAGGCGTGAGGCAGGGAGAATGTTTATCGCCATTCTTGTTCACTATGTATTCATAAGATCTAGAGTCTATTTTCTGTGAAAAAGGTGTAAATCAATGGTATTGATATAGATTCATTTAAAATAAATATTTATTTATTATAAAGCTTTGCAAATAATGAGTTACACGAAAGTCTTCATCTGTTATCAGAGTATGTGACGTCTCGGAAGACGAATATCATTTTGTTTTATAATGCAGTTTATACACTGATCTAAGATGTTAATACCTAAATGGGCAATCCTGCAGTTATGCAGGTACTAAATGGCCTCTAGAAGCTGGTCAGTCAAGTCTGCAGTGTCATGATACGCATTCAGCTACTGTATTTACTATATCGCTATACCTTAATATCTAAGTGAGCAATCCTGCAGTTATGTAGGTACTGTATTGCCTCCAGAAGCTGGTTGGTAAAGTCCGCAGCGTGCAGCTCGTCAAAGTGGGAGGTAGTGCAGATGTACTCAAACAACCGGCCCTGTGGAAGCCTGAAAAACACACAGGGTTAAAGGTCATACCTTGCTAATAGTTTAAGCCCGGAATTATAGTTATTCGGGTTTTCCCAGCCTAATCCTCCGGTACAAATAGAATTAAACCGTTGTTATATACACACGTTACTTCGGACACAATAGAGTCATTGGACTGTTACATGAATTTCAATAGCTCGATATTCACCTTTTATTTGTACCGGCATGGGGAAACCCAGTTAAATTAATTCCGGGCTATATATATTCTTCGACCAACCCGCGGTACTCGAACTTGCGTCCGTTAGAAAAATTGCCCGGACTGTTTATAACATGTTTCAGTTTGTAATTTTTGTAATGATTTTCATTTCTTTTAACATGGTTACAAAGATAAGTGGTCTCATCACCGCGCATACATTGTACGTACGGATGTAAGAGTTTTATAAAAGTGAATCCATTGTTCGAGATCTATAGTGAAAGTAAACAATCCATTCAAATGATTTGTTTTGGTTAGCCAATACATGTATACGTTAAGAATACCAACGAAATATCTGACAATGACCTTCGGGTGTATATATATTCATATTTGTCATCAAAACACTCACAGCTGCATTATCAGAAGATAGTGGTCAGGCGTTTCGTACAAGTCATGCACGCGGACGATGCCCGGATGCTGCAGACTCTGTACGGTGTTGTATTCTGTCTCCACGAGCGCCTTGCACGTGCCGCGCTTCTTTATGTATTTGGCGGCAAAATGTTGGCCGGAGCAGTTCTGAGACGTTTTCTTAACAATTGAGAACCGACCCCTGGAGTTGAGAAAACATAATTTTGTGTTAGTTATTGAGCAAACGATCAATTATCGATCAAGAATAATAATTTTAAATGGTTCCATATTTACTTTCTCAGTGGCTATTTGCTCTAGCACTATCGATCGCTACGCAACGGTACGTAGCAGGGAGTGCCGCTCAACCGTGTTTCAGGTCGCTTGTTAGGTAAAGGAGCGTTCTCACAGAGCGCTATGTGTTTTTCTCTCCCTGCGCAATTTGACCCTGGCAATATCATACGCAGTGAACTCCCCTGATAAGCCGAATAGAACTCTGCAACCATGAGCCAGTATAGTTGGAGTTCAGCTACATTAACTTTATTAAATTCTTTTTAAAAAAAATTCTCTTTTTTTTTGCGGATAATTTTAATCCAAATTCAATTATTTAATTACCGATATGATGTATTCGTATGGTTACTTGATTTGCATAGCGGCAGTCATTTTTGTACTGTAAGTGAACTGCGAGATAGTGCGCCGGAATACAATACCGAAAAATGGAACAACAGAATTAGCAACACGTATGCAGTTATTGCTATACAGGTTAAAAACAAAGTAACATATGTCAGTTGCAGGCCCTTTCATGGCTGGTTTTAGTCTGATTATATTTTCTTGCACACCGGATAGGCATTTCCGGTGAATTCATCAGAGCTGGAAAAGTCCATCTGGCACCGCCCCCCCCCCCCCATGCCAGATGAGTCACGCGCTGTGACGTAATATTGTTTATTTCTTTTCTAATACACTTCTGTAGCCATAAACATGTGATTTTAATAGATTAGTTCCATAATCATAAATTTTACAGAAAAGTATCTTCAAAACAAAACAAATTAACCCTTAAAGGGCGTGATACTGAGGAAACTTCTTGACATATGCAGTGAATAAAAATACTGCGCGTCATGACGTCAGCAAAAATCATCGCACATGTTTTTTAATGAAATGTAAACAAAATGCGCTTTTTTATGTATTTTTAACAACAAAATGTAATTAAAGGTATGCTAGAAAAACTAAAGATTGTGTGTGTGTCGGCTAGCCTCGTTACCTGGCAACGCAGGTGCCCTCGGGTCGGATTTTTCTATCCAGAACGGAAACATATGACAATTATTATCAATCTTTCGCGAATGTCAACTAGATTACTATAGCGACAAATAAATGGTTAACACGAAGCAGTTCGCAAACGTTAATAGGTTATCTTACAACTGTAAAATGCCACCATAAAAATGATAAATAAAAATTACATGTCATCATGTGAAGGAGAGTTAGAAATCTTTCATACCTTTCCAGCTCCTCGAGTTCAGTGAAGTCATTCTCATATGTGGTTTTCCACGTGGTAAAGTTGCCGTCAGCGTTCTCCGTCAGTTCTAAAGATAAGTATGGAAGACCATTAGCGCATAAACAAACCGCTTCAATGCTTTATGAAGAATTATTATAACCTTTTTATGAAAGGATAATTGTGTTTATTTTGTGCGTGTGTTTTCCTCGTTTAATTAAAGGAGAAAATATTAAACTACTTATTATTGTACTTATAGTGCGATTCATTTTTTGAGTATAAACGCTGTTTTACAGTCCTTAAATGTATAATTACTTCCTTGTTGATATCGTGGCCAAGTAAAGAGATCACTCTAGGATGCTATAACTATTGACACCTAGTATATAAAATTTAACAATAATAAACACAAATTTCGTATTATCAATCAATTGCAACCAAACTCCATTGGACCAAAAGTACCTGACTCAGTTGGTATGGCGACGAAGTCGGAGGGGATGCTGTGGTCGCTCATACCGATTGTGTTATTGGCCCGAACCCTAAACTGGTATATGGCCCCAGGGGAGAGGTCTCCTATCACCTGGGATGTGGTGGGCACGTAGGGGATCCCAGCCTGCCAGTAATCCAGACCGACCTCATTAAACTCTATTGTGTAGCCCTGGAAGCAAACGAACATGGACATTTAGTATTACTAGTATATAAACAATGTTATAAACAATGTTATAAACAATGTTCACTTAAATGAGTTAAGTAACTGGAGGCCCACGAGTACCAATGCTCCACAAGCATGACATGTTTTGGTATTTTTCTTTCCAAAGCATGTTCATACTAGTAATAGGCAATATATTGAACCCACATTCAAAGGGAATCAATCCGTATACTATATTTTTACCAAGGGCAAATAGAGAGAAAAAACACAACCCTCTGTACAAGTTGCATCCCTTAGAGTATAGCTACATAATTTTGAAGGGCATACTCAAGTCATAGGAACTCATGGATATTAAGTACTATATAAGTTTGTTTGAAATAAATTAAACGTGCAAACTGTATGGCGTTTACAAGCAATCGATTACGGACGGACGCAAGGACGATGGCCACCGCATAAGCCTTTGGCCAGTAAAGCTAACAATGACCTACCTCAGCTGAAGTTGTTATCACATAACGAGTAATTCTGCAGGGAACGTTTAATACGAGCGTGATTCATGGGTACATAACTTAAAACTACAGTTAAGATCAGTGTACCTGTATCTGTCCGCAGGATACGGTGGAAGGCGGGCGCCACTCCAGGTGGACGGAAGTTCCCACCTGCGTCTTCATGTCCGGTTTGGAGGGAGGGTCGGGACGGTCCAGCACAGTGAGCGTCGCCCTGGTGACGACTCCGCCGATGTCGCTATTTGCAACGCACGTGTACTCCCCGCTGTCCGCCGCTGTCACCTGGGAGATCTGTAAACAGGAGAGGGGGACTTGAAATGCAGTACGTGTATAACGTATGTGGAAGTATATAGTTTTCTAATGTTTTGTGGGGGGGTTCGAAAAAAAAACAACATAATGATGGAACGATCATGATAGAAAGGGAATAACACAATGCACTTAACTTTTATTTATAATGCCGTTTACTTAAAAAATACAAAAAAACAACATTTATACCCATAGAAATGTCATTTTGTTTTTGGCGTAACAAATACCGTTTATTGACAAAAGTACTCCGGGAAATAACTGCTCCTGCTGCACAAGATACATTAAAAACGATAATCGCACAACAGATTGTAAAACTTTGCTCGTCCATATACCTGCAGAGTAACAACGCCATCTTCCCTGTACGCCGTGATTGTCCGGTGGTCCGGTACCACAGAAATGTTGCTGTTAAACGTCCAGGTGACGTTAGGGCGCGGGCGACCGCATATCCGACATGTGAACACGGCGCTCTCACCCGCCTGAACTGTAAAACTGGACAGGGGAGTCACCACGCTGGGAGACATCTCAAACAAGAACTCCTGACTGCCCGCCTGCAAGACAAACAATGTTTGGCTATATTTCAATAACTGGATTTTTTTTTATTTCAACTGCGAACGTCACTTATAACAGTATGTAGTTTACGTGAATACAGTATGTGTATTAAGTGACTACAGTATGTGTGTTAAGTGACTACAGTATGTGTGTAAAGTGACTACAGTATGTGTAAAGTGACTACAGTATGTGTATAGCTTGACTTTAGTATGTGTATAACGTGACTACAGTATGTGTGTAAAGTGACTAAAGTATGTTTGTAACGTGACTACAGTATGTGTATAACGTGACTCAGTACGTGTGTTAAGTGACTACAGTGTGTATGTAAAGTGACTACAGTATGTATGTAAAGTGACTACAGTATGTATGTCAAGTGACTCAGTTTGTGTGTAAAATGACTACAGTATGTGTATAACGTGACTACAGTATGTGTGTAAAGTGACTAAAGTATGTTTGTAACGTGACTACAGTATGTGTATAACGTGACTACAGTATGTGTATAACGTGACTCAGTACGTGTGTTAAGTGACTACAGTGTGTATGTAAAGTGACTACAGTATGTATGTAAAGTGACTCAGTTTGTGTGTAAAATGACTACATTATGTGTATAACGTGACTACAGTATGTATGTAAAGTGACTACAGTATGTTTGTAACGTGACTACAGTATGTGTATAACGTGACTACAGTATGTATGTAAAGTGACTACAGTATGTATGTAAAGTGACTACAGTATGTATGTAAAGTGACTACAGTATGTATGTAAAGTGACTCAGTTTGTGTGTAAAGTGACTACAGTATGTGTGTAAAGTGACTACAGTATGTATGTAACGTGACTACAGTATGTGTATAACGTGACTACAGTATGTGTATAACGTGACTACAGTATGTGTATAACGTGACTACAGTATGTGTATAACGTGACTACAGTATGTGTGTTAAGTGACTATAGTATGTGTGTAAAGTGACTACAGTATGTGTGTAAAGAGACTACAGTATGTATGTAAAGTGACTACAGTATGTAGGTAAAGTGACTTCAGTATGTTTGTAACGTGACAACAGTATGTGTATAACGTGACTGCAGTATGTTTGTAACGTAACTACAGTATGTTTGTAACGTGACTACAGTATGTATGTAACGTGACTACAGTATGTAGGTAAAGTGACTACAATATGTATGTAACGTGACTATAGTATGTGTATAACGTGACTACAGTATGTATGTAACGTGACTACAGTATGTGTGTAAAGTGACTACAGTATGTATGTAAAGTGACTTCAATTTGTATGTAAAGTGACTCAGTTTGTGTGTAAAGTGACTACAGTATGTATGTAAAAGGACTACAGTATGTATGTAAAGTGACTCAGTTTGTGTGTAAAGTGACTGCAGTATGTATGTAAAGTGACTCAGTTTGTGTGTAAAGTGACTGCAGTATGTATGTAAAGTGACTGCAGTATGTATGTAAAGTGACTCAGTTTGTGTGTAAAGTGACTGCAGTATGTATGTAAAGTGACTACAGTATGTATGTAAAGTGACTACAGTATGTTTGTAAAGTGACTACAGTATGTATGTAAAGTGACTACAGTATGTATGTAAAGTGACTACAGTATGTATGTAAAGTGACTACAGTATGTATGTAAAGTGACTACAGTATGTATGTAAAGTGACTACAGTATGTATGTAAAGTGACTACAGTATGTATGTAAAGTGACTACAGTATGTATGTAAAGTGACTACAGTATGTATGTAAAGTGACTGCAGTATGTATGTAAAGTGACTACAGAGTTCGTTGAGGGTATGTCATCAGATAATATACAACATGTCACAATATAATGTGAAGCACGTGTTCAGCTTTGTGTACATGACTACACCACTCTGTGTATAACGTGTCATATAATGTGCACCACTAGACCAGAAAATTGTATAACATTACCACAGTAGTGTATCACGTTACAAACAATGTGTGTACCATGCGCCACATGTTGTGTTCCATGCAATTACAAAATGTGTTTCACGTGACCACGGTTACCTTGTTTCTGCTATCCTTGGTGAGGGGCAGAGTTTTGCTCCGGCTCTCAAAGCTGCTCATCCCGTTCCATTCAAACCTGTCCAGGGAGGCGGGCGGCGTCCGGAGTTGCTTGAACAACTGCCATGTGTTCCGTCTGCAAAATATATGGATTGCAAGGTTGGTACCGTCAAGGAATGATCTATATGTTGGTGTAATCAATGAAACATATAATGAACGCAAATGATTACAAATAAATTTTACTTACTTGAACGAGGGATCCCCTTCCTTGGGTCCGATAACGTATAAAGGCACGACCCCCTCGGCGGCCGGCGAAACGTCATTGGCTGGCCGGTGTATCAGGAACATGTTGTACTGGTTCGTTCCTAGCACGTGAACTGTCTCACCTTGACAACGGGGGATAATAAAGTTTTTTTGATAACAATTGGTGTAGGTAGTATTCGAATCAAGTAGTTTGTAATATAGGTTAGACATCAGTGGTCGGATGAACACATCATTAATATAACTGAACAAATTATCACAGTCAGGTAGTTGCGACGTCTCAATAGTAATGTTTTATAAATAAATAATTTATTTTGTGCCTTAGTTTGTGTAATTATGGGCCTTGAAAACATCTTCAATGACCGGGGAAGCTTATTGAGGCATTTTGGTCAACATCAAGAGACAGATATTAAACCAAATTGTAAAATGTTGACCTAACACATATTAGTGAACACAATTGACAAACGTTGGTGTTGTGATCGCGTATACGTTGACGAATTTTTATATTTACGCCGCGGATACATTGACGCTGACGTATAGATAACGTGTCCCACCTTTATTGACGGAGATCTCGTCCTCTCTGATGGCGTTGTAGGTGAACAAGACGCGCCCAACGGCGATCGTTCCAGATTCTATCAGCTATAGCGGAGAAATACAAAAATGAATAACCACATAAATAAGGCATGACATCAGTAAGCAGTTGACGCGCTTGCGGGGTTGTACACAGTAAATGTATACGAACAGCAGGCGGCAACGACGATTGTGAACGATTCTGGTGTCAGCTATGGGAAGTTGTAGAAATAGAAGACATTGTATGAATAGGAGACTTTATTGCAAGCAAATGCTTTGCTTCTTATATTTTATCAAAGGATGTTATTCAAATAAATGCAAGAGTGATGGTACATTGTATATCAGGTTGTATTTACCTTTATTATCAACACAATGTTTTCCTCCAATGCACTATATACACATGCTAGACATTCTTAAAACTTTTCATTACATGTAAATAGTTCTAACTGACCTATAAAGTGACAAGATGCTTGTGGTACAACAACGACCCGCGCAATCACTGTTTCTTAGAAAACACAGGATTTGTCTTGTCACTAATTACTTATAAGGTCAGATCAATTTAAGATTAGATCCGATCAGATAAGATTCTTTTTATTACCAATAAGACCGAGTACGGCAATTTAGAAATCGACCCAATCACTAGTCATATGTATACCTTGCTCTGGTACGGAGTCAGAGCGACAGTTTGTTTAACAGTTAAATCCAAAGTGTAGTAATTTTCTCTTTGAACAGATATGTTGGTGGAAGGTGGCAATTGGTGGGTTCATTGCTCTGTGTTTAGTTCTATATGTTGGAGGAGGCAATTGGTGGTACATTGCTCTGTGTTCAGTTCTATATGTTGAAGAGGGCAATTTATCAAAAATAAATATCGGTGTACAGTTCTGGTTGTCGAAGAAGGCAGTTTTGTATGTGGAAAATGCGAATTCGGGGATTTAATTATATGTGAATAATTCTGTATCGTATTACAAGGAGGCAATTTGAGGATATACTGAACTATCTCCATAGCACAGTGGTCTCCCCTGACAAGCAGAGAAGGTAGAGTATAGGGAAGTAGCTGCTGTGTGTAGTTAGATCATGCAGGTCGACATCATGCACCGCATACATCATGGTGCATACATCATGCACCGCATACATCATGTGACTGTTCATAAATCATAATGAATTCCCAAATGAACATCCGTAATTTTAAACACTTTGTTTACTCGCTGCATAAAGTTAAGTGTAAGATATAGTTTTGTGTTAATATGAAATAAATTGCATATAACAATAGGTCAACGTAGTTGTTAAGGGTTTATTTTTGCATCCTACAAAAATGCATTCTGTATAGTCACGTGTTATTTTTGCGCGAAAGTTAAATCACCCAGGCGTTAGTTTCATTAAATGAGTATCGGGCAATGGTAAATTGTCGCGGCTTTGTTCGTACATGTATGTTATAAACGCAAATACAATGGATTAATGTGTGTACCAAATAATGGAAAAGCACTGAAACATCAACGTTGATGGTACTTTTAGTCAAGTAAGAATCAAGAACGGGACCGAAAGTGGCACAGTATTATGTCCAGGGGACCGAAACTGGCACAGTATTATGTCCAGGGGACCGAAACTGGCACAGTATTGTGTCCAGGGGACCGAAACTGGCACAGTATTATGTCCAGGGGACCGAAACTCACACAGTATTATGTCCAGAGGACCGAAACTGACACAGTATTATGTCCAGGAGACCGAAACTGACAGTATTATGTCCAGGGGACCGAAACTGGCACAGTAGTATGTCCAGGGGACCGAAACTGGCACAGTAGTATGTCCAGGGGACCGAAACTGGCACAGTATTATGTCCAGGGTTTCATTTCAATAAATAATCTTAATTTAAAAATCAACAAATTGTTGCTATTAAGATAATAAGAATAACCTAAGGTATGTTTATATAGTACACATTCACTGTGGTGACCTCGTTAAGTTTTTTTTTCATTTATAATGATCAATAAAAGATTGTACATTTTGGTTCTAAATTTGCTTAGTTGTATAACATATTAAAGGAAGAACGTTAATGCTTCATTTGTATTTGAATATTGCCAAATAACAATTTTGATTGTGCACTGAATAATAGTCAATACGAATTGTGTTTAAATAGGCATCCTTTTTTAATTCTGGTTCATGGCGTAAACTTAAAACAGCAGCCTTAACTGTCAATCATAGTCATTTCGCGCATGCGCAGAGGGCAGAGCTTTCTATGTAAAAAAGACGAGTGTACCAAGTCACGTTGACCGACAAAAACTGCTCTATGAAAATAAATGCTGTATTCACTGTCAGATCTGCTTGACAAGGAGCTTTAGCAAATGGGGTAAATCCTCGATTGTCATTGGCCCACATTGGTATAGGCCTGTGTATATAGTTGTCCAAGCCGTATCATGTTAAAAAAGAAGGAGCAGTTGGTACGTTAGAATATGACGTGCAGGGCATACAAAAGAACATGATACAATGATTTCTCTTGTATATATTTCAAAAAAGTTTAGGTTCTGGGCCTCAAACAACCGTCATCTTCGACCCACCATTTAAACAAGAAACATGCGGTTATCAACCTGTTATTTTAATATCTACTATAAAACAGAAATAAGACAATGTGAGTAGATAACAGGTGTCTTTGTAGGAAGAAAAATAATGTCAAAAGGAGGTTGTTGTCAAAGCTGTTTCGATAAAAGAAAAGTAATGATGTAGATCACAGCTATCTTTATAGGGGAAAATAATATTAAAGGGCAATTTAGGTAGATCACAGCTATCTTGATAGGAGGTAAGTAATATTAAAGGGCAATTTAGGTAGATCACAGCTATCTTGATAGGAGGAGAGTGATATTAAAGGGCAATTTAGGTAGATCACAGCTATCTTGATAGGAGGTAAGTAATATTAAAGGGCAATTAAGGTAGATCACAGCTATCTTGATAGGAGGAAAGTAATATTAAAGGGCAATTTAGGTAGATCACAGCTATCTTGATAGGAGGAAAGTAATATTAAAGGGCAATTTAGGTAGATCACAGCTATCTTGATATGATGAAAGTAATGTTAAAGGGCAATTTAGGTAGATCACAGCTATCTTGATAGGAGGTAAGTAATATTAAAGGGCAATTAAGGTAGATCACAGCTATCTTGATAGGAGGTAAGTAATATTAAAGGGCAATTTAGGTAGATCACAGCTATCTTGATAGGAGGAAAGTAATATTAAAGGGCAATTAAGGTAGATCACAGCTATCTTGATAGGAGGTAAGTAATATTAAAGGGCAATTAAGGTAGATCACAGCTATCTTGATAGGAGGTAAGTAATATTAAAGGGCAATTAAGGTAGATCATATTAAAGGGCAACTAAGGTAGATCACAGCTATCTTGATAGGAGGTAAGTAATGTTAAAGGGCAATTTAGGTAGATCACAGCTATCTTGATATGATGAAAGTAATGTTAAAGGGCAATGAAGGTAGATCACAGCTATCTTGATAGGAGGTTAGTAATATTAAAGGGCAATTTAGGTAGATCACAGCTATCTTGATATGATGAAAGTAATATTAAAGGGCAATTAAGGTCGACCACAGCTATCTTGATAGGAGGTAAATAGTATTAAAGGGCAATTAAGGTAGATCACAGCTATCTTGATAGGAGGTAAGTAATATTAAAGGGCAATTTAGGTAGATCACAGCTATCTTGATAGGAGGAAAGTAATATTAAAGGGCAATTTAGGTAGATCACAGCTATCTTGATAGGAGGAAAGTAATATTAAAGGGCAATTTAGGTAGATCACAGCTATCTTGATAGGAGGTAAGTAATATTAAAGGGCAATTTAGGTAGATCACAGCTATCTTGATAGGAGGAAAGTAATATTAAAGGGCAATTAAGGTAGATCACAGCTATCTTGATAGGAGGAAAGTAATATTAAAGGGCAATTAAGGTAGATCACAGCTATCTTGATAGGAGGAAAGTAATATTAAAGGGCAACTAAGGTAGATCACAGCTATCTTGATAGGAGGAAAGTAATATTAAAGGGCAATTAAGGTAGATCACAGCTATCTAGATAGGAGGTAAGTAATATTAAAGGGCAATTAAGGTAGATCACAGCTATCTTGATAGGAGGAGAGTGATATTAAAGGGCAATTTAGGTAGATCACAGCTATCTTGATAGGAGGAAAGTAATATTAAAGGGCAATTTAGGTAGATCACAGCTATCTTGATAGGAGGAAAGTAATATTAAAGGGCAATTTAGGTAGATCACAGCTATCTTGATAGGAGGTAAGTAATATTAAAGGGCAATTTAGGTAGATCACAGCTATCTTGATAGGAGGTAAGTAATATTTAAGGGCAATTTAGGTAGATCACAGCTATCTTGATAGGAGGTAAGTAATATTAAAGGGCAATTTAGGTAGATCACAGCTATCTTGATAGGAGGTACGTAATATTTAAGGGCAACTAAGGTAGATCACAGCTATCTTGATAGGAGGAAAGTAATATTAAAGAGCTATTTAGGTAGATCACAGCTATCTTGATAGGATGAAAGTAATATTAAAGGGCAATTAAGGTAGATCAGAGCTATCTTGATAGGATGAAAGTAATATTAAAGGGCAATTAAGGTAGATCACAGCTATCTTGATAGAAGGAGAGTGATATTAAAGGGCAATTTAGGTAGATCACAGCTATCTTGATAGGAGGAAAGTAATATTAAAGGGCAATTTAGGTAGATCACAGCTATCTTGATAGGAGGAGAGTGATATTAAAGGGCAATTAAGGTAGATCACAGCTATCTTGATAGGAGGTAAGTAATATTAAAGGGCAATTAAGGTAGATCACAGCTATCTTGATAGGAGGAGAGTGATATTAAAGGGCAATTAAGGTAGATCACAGCTATCTTGATAGGAGGAGAGTGATATTAAAGGGCAATTAAGGTAGATCACAGCTATCTTGATAGGAGGTAAGTAATATTAAAGGGCAATTAAGGTAGATCACAGCTATCTGGATGGGAGGAGAGTGATATTAAAGGGCAATATAGGTAGATCACAGCTATCTCGATAGGAGGAGAGTGATATTAAAGGGCAATTAAGGTAGATCACAGCTATCTTGATAGGAGGAGAGTGATATTAAAGGGCAATTAATGTAGATCACAGCTATCTTGATAGGAGGAGAGTGATATTAAAGGGCAATTAAGGTAGATCACAGCTATCTTGATAGGAGGAGAGTAATATTAAAGGGCAAGTAAGGTAGATCACAGCTATCTTGATAGGAGGAGAGTGATATTAAAGGGCAAGTAAGGTAGATCACAGCTATCTTGATAGGAGGAGAGTAATATTAAAGGGTAACTAAGGTAGATCACAGCTATCTTGATAGGAGGAAAGTAATATTAAAGGGCAACTAAGGTAGATCACAGCTATCTTGATAGGAGGAAAGTAATATAAAAGGGCAACTAAGGTAGATCACAGCTATCTTGATAGGAGGAGAGTGATATTTAAGGGCAATTTAGGTAGATCACAGCTATCTTGATAGGAGGAAAGTAATATTAAAGGGCAATTTAGGTAGATCACAGCTATCTTGATAGGAGGTAAGTAATATTAAAGGGCAATTTAGGTAGATCACAGCTATCTTGATAGGAGGAAAGTAATATTAAAGGGCAATTTAGGTAGATCACAGCTATCTTGATAGGAGGAAAGTAATATTAAAGGGCAATTTAGGTAGATCACAGCTATCTTGATAGGAGGAAAGTAATATTAAAGGGCAATTTAGGTAGATCACAGCTATCTAAATAGGAGGAGAGTGATATTAAAGGGCAATTAAGGTAGATCACAGCTGTCTTGATAGGAGGAGAGAGATATTAAAGGGCAATTTAGGGAGATCACAGCTGTCTTGATAGGAGGAGAGTGATATTAAAGGGCAATTAAGGTAGATCACAGCTATCTTGATAGGAGGAGAGTGATATTAAAGGGCAATGAAGGTAGATCACAGCTATCTTGATAGGAGGAGAGTGATATTAAAGGGCAATTAAGGTAGATCACAGCTATCTTGATAGGAGGAGAGTGATATTAAAGGGCAATGAAGGTAGATCACAGCTATCTTGATAGGAGGAGAGTGATATTAAAGGGCAATTAAGGTAGATCACAGCTATCTTGATAGGAGGAGAGTAATATTAAAGGGCAATTAAGGTAGATCACAGCTATCTTGATAGGAGGAAAGTAATATTAAAGGGCAATTTAGGTAGATCACAGCTATCTTGATATGATGAAAGTAATGTTAAAGGGCAATTTAGGTAGATCACAGCTATCTTGATATGATGAAAGTAATATTAAAGGGCAATTAAGGTAGATATCACAGCTATCTTGATAGGAGGAAAGTAATGTTAAAGGGCAATGTAGATCCAAACTGTCTTGGTAGGAGAAAAATAATGTAAAACAAAACATGTAGGTATATTATAGCTGTATCGGTAGGAGGAAAAAAAGTTAAAGGGCAATGTAGGTCACAGCTGTCTAGATATGATATGATAATGCCAAAGGACAATGTAGATCATAGCTGTCTTTGTAGCAGGAAAATAATGTAGGAAGATAACGGCTATTTTTATAGGACAAAATAATGTCACAGCTATCTTGATAGGAAAAACCAATGTAGATCACAGAAGTCTTGATAGCATTTGTTTCATCTCCCATGAGTTGATTTTTGTCTTTTTGATCCCCCATGTGAACTAAAGAAATATATTTGAAAAAATAAACCCTTTTTGATTCTTGGACAGCTTTGATCTATCTACACGGTCTATTGAGATTGTTTACCTCCTTTCAAGACAGCTGTTATCTATATTGTCCTTTAACCTTGTTTTCCTCCTATCACTACAGCTTTGACTACATGTTATTTGAAATTATTTTCATCCTATCTAGACAGCTGTGATCTCCCTTCATTGTCAACCTATCAAGAAAGCTATGATCATTTTGCCATTATTTGCGTCGTACCAAGACAGCTGTGATCTACCTTTTCCGTTGATATAAACTTCCACCTATCTGGACAGCACTGCCCTACAATGTCCTTTCACATCATTTCATCCTATCAAGAAAGCTGTGACCTACATTGCCTGTTAACATTGTTTCCCTTCCATCAAAATATGACCTACCTTCATTGTCCTTTGTCATTAATATCCTACTATCAAGGCAGCTGTAACATGATTTGTACTTTGTCATTGGTTCCCTTCTTTCTAGACTCTGTAACATACATTGTCTCTTGATATTATTTTATCATATCAAGATAATTGTGACCTACATTACCTGTTAATATTATTTCCCTCCAATCAAGACAGATGAGATCTACATTTTCCTTAAACATTATATTCCTCTGATCAAGACAGCTGTGACCTTCATTATCCTTTGACATTATTTTCCTCCTATCAAGACACCTGTGACATACATTATCCTTTGACATTATTTTCCTCCTACCAAGACACCTGTGACCTACATAATCCTTTGACATTATTTTCCTCCCACCAAGACACCTGTAAAATCCATTATCCTTTAACATTATTTTCCTCCTATCAAGACAGCTGTGACCTACATTATTCTTTGACATTATTTTCCTCCTATCAAGACACCTGTGAACTACATTATCCTTTGACATTATTTTCCTCCTATCAAGACACCTGTGACCTACATTATCCTTTGACATTATTTTCCTCTTATCAAGATGGCTGTGACCTACATTATTCTTTGACATTATTTTCCTCCTATCAAGACAGCTGTGACCTACATTATTCTTTGACATTATTTTCCTCCTATCAAGACACCTGTGAACTACATTATCCTTTGACATTATTTTCCTCCTATCAAGACACCTGTGAACTACATTATCCTTTAACATTATTTTCCTCCTATAAAGACACCTGTGACCTACATTATCCTTTGACATTATTTTCCTCTTATCAAGACAGCTGTGACCTACATTATTCTTTGACATTACTTTCCTCCTATCAAGACACCTGTGACCTACATTATCCTTTGACATTAATTTTCTCCTATCAAGACACCTGTGACCTACACTAATCTGTATCATTAGTTTCCTCCTATCAAGACACCTGTGACCTACATTATCCTCTGACATTATTTTCCTCCTATCAATACACCTTTGACCTACATTATCCTTTGACATTAATTTCCTCCTATCAAGACACCTGTGACCTACATTATTCTGTATCATTAATTTCCTCCTATCAATACACCTGTGACCTACATTATTCTGTATCATTAATTTCCTCCTATCAAGACACCTGTGACCTACATTATTCTGCATCATTAATTTCCTCCTATCAATACACATGTGACCTAAATTATTCTGTATCATTATGTTCCTCCTACCAAGACGGTTGTGACCTACATTGTCCTTTAATATTAGTTTCCTACCAAGACAGATGTGACCTACATTTTCAAATTGAACATCGTTTTCCTCATGTTTTATTGTTCTATGGTCTTTCTTTATCATAATAATGATATGAAAACAAATGTGACCTTGATCTTTGGCAGAGTTACCGAATAGGTTCATGCACTGATCATTCCATATAAGTTTTATGAGCTGAGGTCAAAAAGGTCTCAAAGTAAACATGATTCTAGGTTAAGCACCACATCTAGAACCTGGACTGTTTTGTACTGTTGCATCGAGTTTCTAGTGTTTCTCTTTTGAAAATAGAAGTTGTTAATGTATAATCAAGCTGAGTGACCTTGAAATTTTTTGCTTCCAGTGTATAAATATTCATTTATTATCAGTGTAAGGATTATTTTGTCGTAAGAGAAGACAATTGTTGGTATGCACACTTCTTACTAACAGTGCTGCAGAGCCATGGGCCTTAGTATGCATGTGTATGATGTCTCTGGAAACATGTGAACCAAGTTTCATTTACATATCTTGAAGTTACAGTTTAAAGAGTTATGGCCAAGATTTAGCAAAATGCCGTTGAACAATTTTAGAGGTTGGGCTAAGTTGTTTGCAAATAGCCATTGAAAAGTTTTAGATTTATGACCAACATTATACCACAGTTTATCCTTTGATATTATTTCCTCCTCTATCAAGACAGCTGTAACCTGTAATTGTTCTTGTACATTATCTTCCTACCAAGACAGCTCTGACCTACATTGTCACATTAAACATCATTTTACTCATTTGTTTTACGGTTCTATGGTCTTTCTTTCTCATATAAATATTGAAATGAAAACAAATGTGACCTTGACTTTTGGCAACGTTTTCTAATAGGTTCATGCACTAATCTTATCACACAAGTTTTAAGAGCTTATATCATAAGTTTTATGAGCTTAGGTCAAGCAGGTCTCAAAGTTAACATGATACAAGGTTAAACACCACATCTAGAACCTAGACTGTTTGGTATTGATATATAGAGAGCTTCTCTAGGGATCAACTCTTAAAAATAGTAGTTGTTTAGGTTAAATGTATTAACAAGCTGTGTAACCTAGACATTTTTGCCTCAGTGTATAAATTTTCATTTTTTATCAGTGTAAGAATTATTTGGTCTTAAGGGAAACCAAGAGTTGGTGTCCACACTTCTTAGTGACAGACACTCATTAACAGTGCTGCAGAGCCATGGGCCTTAGTATGCATGTGTATGTTGTCTCTGGAAACATGTGAACCAAGTTTCATTTAAATATCCTGAACAGTTTAATGGTTATGGCCAAGTTTTTGCAAGATGCCGGAGGGGGAGACGACAATAGAAGACAGATGTTTTTTGGGACTGCTTTCACATTTGTGTCAGCCGATATTTGAATCATTTACCATTGGGCAAGAAATGTACAGCTTGTCCAATCAGAGTGCAGCAGTGAAATAAACAAAGACATGATAGTGCCGTGCAGTTCATGCGATACTAACGTCAGCTTTGCTCTAAAGCAAAGAATAGGGCAATGAGTAAATAAAGAAGGAAAGGCAAACAAAACCAGCTGATCAACAAATGTTTATTTTGTTCATTTTTGTATCATAATCCTAACACAACGAAGACTAAGCACAATAACAACGATTGTTGGAAATAAATACCATCCACCCACAGCCAGAATGCCTATCAACATATATTCTAAAGGTTATTGCTAGTCAGAAAAAAACAATTTCAAAATATCATCAATTATTTTAAATACAATTATTTTTGACAAAAAATAAGTAGACAATTGTAAAATATCTTACTGTAAACATGTTGCAATTCTAAGTTATGAGTATTGCTCTTAAATAGCAATTTTGGGTCTTATTATCAGACTGAATACATTAATGAACAAGGGCCTTGTAGTTACAATATATACCACAGATAATATAAAGTACTGTAATGCATTCACCTTAAGTTATACTGATGAACCATTTGGCTGTAAATGGACACACAATCATTCACACTAACTTCCTCACACAACCCCTATGATAATTAAATGGAATTAATTAAATGACAGCATGTGTCACATAGAACTGAACACAGTGGCTTAAATACCAGGCCCCAATCACTCCATTTTTATTTTGTTAACACAATAAAAACTATGGGCACAAGCCCAGCAGCTGAAAAGTCTGCTTTATTACACAAGTATAAGCGCAACTTGTAACTTATTTCCCATAGCCATTTTACTTCAATTTTATTTCACAAATAAAAAATGTTTTATCATGATTACCTTTAAAAAAAGACCTTTAAGTCTCAATTCTTTAAATAAGGACTGAATTATTAATTAATTGGGGGACATATATACTTCTTAAGGTAAGGCCAAAGTTGGGCCCCCCAAATTAATATGAAGACAGCCCTGGCTGTCAGTCATGTTAAATTGAGGAGGTTTAAGAAAAACATAACAAAGAATGTTTTGGTGTGATAATTATAACCTTTCTTATCTATTAATTACAACAAACATTTAATAAAAAAAATATCCAGAATTATTAGGTATTCTGGCATGAAAAAAACCCAGTTTCATTCAGAGAAGTAAAAATCTCCCAAACTGGTTTATTATAAACATAATAGGATAATATCTATCTAATATTTTAATCATATTGTAGAAAGATCAGATATTTTGGCTTCAACTTGGTTCAGTGGTTTAAATGCACGACCGATGGGTCCTTCTAAGCAGATAAATTTCCTGTAAAACTGACTAGTTAGTTGTGTTTTGTTTATTTGAACACTTTATTAAACCTGATTATTACGAAATGGTCAACTAATTGTTTCGCCTGAATGATAAACTCCTCTACAGACATGCACATCATCATTTATACTATAACGATTTTACAGCATTCAACTGTCACAGACAAGTTTAGTATGTATATATACACATATAAATATCCATAATGAAAGTATTAATAAATAAATGATAAATAACTAACTTAAAAAACAAATCACATTTTGTATGAAAGCATTCCAGTATTAAAACACTCAAATATATCCACGTAAGACTACAGGAAAGTTTCCGTGTTGCCATGGTAACTAGCACATTCCGTGTGGAGGTGTTAAACATAGCAACATTCCCAGTTAGCATTCCATTCCATGTCATTCTCGGGTTATTTCCACACATATAGACAAACACCCCTATGAAATGTTAATGGTCCAGTCCATATTGGAGCTCGGACTATTCCATTTTGGTCAATATAGGGATGTCAACCTATGGGTTAACTTACCGAGTTCTGTTCATTTTCTAACCCTTCACTGCCGTTGTTGTTTGATTTTGAGGTCTGTGCAAGGGAACTTCCGGACCCATTGTCCGAGGGATCAGTCGAATTTGCATAACTGGGATCTTCCTTTGTCACTCCCATGTTTGATTTTTGACCAGTACTTTTCACACCTTTTGACTTTGATAGAGAATCCACTGCACTTTGATTAGAATTTGAACTAGACATTTTATTCGCGCTGTCTGAAAGATTGTTTGAACACTCTGTCGGGGAGTCTGGACAGGATGATTCCTGCCCACTGCCAAGCGTTGATTTCCCGTTTTTCACTCCCGCCAATATGGCCGCTGCGACCGCTGCATCGTCTTTTCCCGTATTTACGACCTCGTTTAAAGGTGTGGGCACGGACTTGCAGCGGAAGTGTTTATTGTGTGCGTCCTCCAGGTTACGACCCTTTAAACTGCCCTGTGCAGAGTTAGTGCCCCTGGAAGGCTGAGGTTGGGAGTTGGTCTTGCGGAGTTGTCCATCCTTGCTGGCATTGCCCAATTCCGGAGCTGACCTGAAGAACAAAGGCAAAACTAATGTTAAATTTGTTCTTTCAAAATTACTTACTGTTGTAACATAGTGAAATAAACACAAATGTACATATTGTACGTAATAAATGAAAAATGGTTAAGACAGCCATGCAGTCCTATGCTGTAAGGTTTCATATAATAAATCATGTTGTGAAATTTGGTGTCATATTAATCACTGACATTTTTCTGTATAAAAAAATCCACAATGTATGAGTATCAAAAAAACATTTGATAATTCTAAAATATGTGAATATAGCAGACAAAGTCTTTGAGGACCATAACATTTCATATTGCTAGAAAGAGAGGAAGACTGAGAGTAATACAAACGATTCTTTTCTTGCTTTTATTCATAATTTCTCATTCATATTGAGATAATTTGAAGAACTATATCAGAAATGGGTAAGAAAGCATGTTCATCTCATCAAACGGCCAATCAGAGCAAAGATTACTGGCTGGATAAAGAAACAGTGCATACAAACATGTACCAATTCTGAAATGACAACCAGAAACAGCAATTTTTAGAGATGATTTAGTGGTCAACATTTTATTTTGTCCAATAAGATAGCAGTATTTTTCAAGTTATCCAAAAGATATATTTCAGTTAACCAGCAGTCAGCTGTTATTGACTTAAATCAGGTGAAGGGAAAAACAATGACAGGCAAATGGCATAGGTATTTTAAAATAACCAAAATAAAATGTAGACCACTAAATTTATGGTAAGTATGTACTTACACGAAATAAATGGTTATGAGACTGCCATACTGATAACCATTATTTAATTCTGAAAATTGTCATATTGAGCTTTGAGGAAGTACTTTTACATTTATGTCTCAAACAGTTCATGTAATCATCGTAAAGTTTGATGTTAATTTAGACAAATTTTTTATAAGTCACATTTTCTTATTCCGGCTAGTATATTTAGTACCCTCTATATTGTTTGTTGGTGTATATGACCTGAGTGGATTCATGTATTAGATCATGATGTCATATCTCATAGTCTTCTCACCTGGGCCCAGTATTCATGAAACATTCTAAGTCATTCCCTAACTTCAATCATTTGCCATTGTTAATTATCTCACTGGATATATGATATAATAATTTAATAAAATATAAAATACTTCATTTTCATTAATGTTATGTACTATAAATATTTTATGTTAAAAAAACACTTGTACTTTTCTTTAAATTTGACAATAAAACGGTTAGAAATTTAACTAAGGTTAAGAAATAACTTAACATGTTCTATGAAAACCGCCCCAGGGTTTAAAGGATAAACTGTAAGTTGTGTAGTTTATGTATTACAAATTAAACAGACTTATTTCTATGGTCGCTGTTGCTCAGTTGGATTAAATTGTATTCATTCAAATGCCCAACAAATTACTTAGTAAACCCATGGTTCTTAGTTTAATATAACAAACTATTCAGGCATCTCATTAACAAGCGTATAACAAAATATCGCAAGGTCACTAATTTCAGTTAAATATAGTGTGAATGTCAAATTAAATAGAAATTTCCACTTACAAATTATTTTTTTTTAGTTTTTTAGATTAAACTAGCAATAACAATATTAGTGTTAAAATGTATTTATATATTATTACTATTTGGAAATATCATTTTGTAAAAGCGATCGTATGATTGAGGATAAGTGGATCCCTGTCACATAGAGGTGTTAAAGATCGTTAAAACAAACTATCCCATGGATTAGTCATAGAGTAAAAAGTCTAAATCTTCTAAGCTCCCAGGATTAGTTAATAAGTAATATTGTGAAAATAGTTAAAAATGTTTAAAATATAATGTATTATTTACATGAATCAATATACTATAATATGTTAATTTCAACCATTAATATAAAGAAATCAAAATCAGATTTTTTTACTGTTACTACTTTTTTAAATGCTAACACTTTGTAACCTCTTTAATTCTTTGAAAAATTATGTTTTCGATAATCCCAAAACCAGCTTTTTTTGCATTTTTTTTTATCAACTGCTAAGAGTTTAGTCAAAGATCCCAAACTATGCATCAAAGCCTAGAATCACAATATTTTTGTTTGAATATCTTTTTGGTATCAAATTGTAATATATTTTGTTCATTGTTATTGATGTGTGGAAGTCGTATCTTATCAGGCAACGAATCTACAAAAAATAATGTAAGATCTCATATGTTGAATTATTATTACAATACTAAGTAAGTGTCAAAACTAGAATTAAAATTTTAAGTGGTTAATTAAGAATAAGTCTGTAGTAATGTTTCTAGTCCAACTCTTGGATTTGAAATATTTCTCATTGTGACCAAAAAATATCAAAGTTTTGAAAAAAGTATAAAAATCCTAAACTATCTGTGTTTACAAGATTGCCCCTGGTCAATAGTGAGGATAGTAAACTGTTGTTCTGTATAAACTCAGATGAAACAATTCAGCATTATATACAAAGTCATCAACATACATAGTGAATAGCTACATTTGTATCAAAATAGAGAAAAAACATTCTATACCATAATTGTTTAAAGCTAGTGGATGCAAGTAACACTCTAAAATCACCCTTGTACTTTCCATGTGTAGTATATTATCATTTGGGTAAAAAAAACTTGTAACTCTTTAAGGATCATTTCATTATTTACTTAATTAAACATAGTTGTCTAAAATTCAGAATTTTGTAATGCCGCAATCCCATTTCCAAGAAGCATACAAACAAATTGGCCATTTAAGCTGCATCTAAAGTGCAAAAATATAAAATGTTTTTAAATAATGCTTTCCCGAGTAAGTAACACGTCATTATCGGTTTAATCATCAGACATCTCAATTGAGTTACAAGTTTCAACCACCCATTAACCAATCACTTCTGAATCTTGATACATTTTCAATGCCATGAATATACATGTCGATGCAAGGAATATAGTATACATGTACTTTGTTAGCGATGTTTACCTTTTCTCCATCATTTCAACCAGCTGAAGTGTCTACTTTTTCTAGTTAAAAACACAATGATGTTATGAACATAATGCAGACAACATAGCTGAATGTAAATGTTGGTGTTCAGTTTTGCATTACATTAGCTGGCATGAGCCAGGCACAGCTTGGCTGCTTACTTAATTGTTTATGAACGCAAAAGTAAATACCAACTGTTTTTGTGTAGGTGCGAATGTCTCGATACCAGCCAAAGCCCAAACTGCTAAATATTCCAATAAAAAATCAATAAATATTGGCTAAATATAAGTTTTGCATCAATTTTGTGAGACGCATTAAATTGGCTGAGACATAAGCACAAACACTAATCACGCTTTATGTTAGTTCGCCTACAATCATTCAAGGGGAGTTAATAATGACAATGATGTTTCACATGCTGTTCACACAATTGTAAATGTGCTCAAAATTCTGTGAGGGTTTAAACATTTTCAACAAGTTGATAACACAAGCATATGCAACATTCTTAAGTATGAATTTGGCAAAATATTAAATATGAACATTAATTTGTGTTGAAAAAACCCATAAAATTTGGGTTATTTCTTTAATTGATATAATTTACGCACAAGAAAAAAACCTTTATATTTTAAAATTGTTCAAAAACTGTCTTAATGTTCATATAAACATCTACAAAATAATATTTTACTACAGAATGGTGCAAAACAAATCTGCTACCAAGCTTATGCAAATGTGTCTAAACCAGTCTGCTGTAAGGACTTTTAATTCAATGCAATTATTATCCTCATTCACTGCTAAAAATAAGGGTATTTTCAGCCTCACTCAAAACTAATTTTTTAGGTTCAATCAATGCTATTTTCTGCCTCATTCAAAACTATTTTTAGCCTCAATCAATGCTATTTTTAGCCTACATCAAAGCTATTTTAAGCCTATATGGATCTTTATGCAATAACTTACTCCAAAGACAAATCATTTCCACCGCTGCAAGTTTTAAAGGAGTTTAATTAATTTTTAATATTATTTCTATTTCTAAAAATTAATTAAATCTTTAAAAATCATAAAACTTTGAGGATTTTATTTTTACAATTTACTGATTCATTCCTCGAGATGTTTCCTTAAAAAACGGAATCTATGGTTATTTCAAGTAAATCCTGTTTAATTTAAAACATTCCATCTGTCTTATTTGCAGGTGCAATTTTTTATCGCTGCCTGATTTTTTTTTAGTGTTTCATTTATTACCACTTGAAAATCAAGAGAACGCCTTATTCTATAAAAGATTATAGACAAATTTATGATTTTTAATAAAAGAAGTTAAACGAAAGATACCTCGAGGTAAGACTGTTTCTCAAGTTAAACGAGAGCGATTGTAAAGGCTTGCCTGTAGGTATTTCTGTTAAACAATCGACATATCTCGACAGGAATATCGACATATCTCGACAGGAATATCGACATATCTCGACAGGAATAAGAGGTAGAGTTATTGGCCTGGCTACTGAAGTCCAGACTGTCTCCGGCAACATACATTCAAATATGTTTTCATTTTTTTAGCTTTTAAATTCGCCAAAGTTAGCTTTTGTAGGCTGAGAAGCTAATTATAGACTGTACAAATATGTTACCACTATACTTACAATTCCTTCGTAAGTTCTTTTTCTTTATTGTAGAATGCTATCGGGGACTGCAGAGCTGAAAACAAAAATAACTGAACTGAGAAAAAACAACATTATTCTACTTAACATTCAAATGAAACTCAGCTTGGCTTAATTATTTTTGTTTGCATAACAAGACTGGTGTTGTACACTTTATCAATTTCAAGTGCTACACTGGGATACAGGATAAATTTACGAAATCATCTATAATATAGCAATGTAAAAAAATGGTTGCTTATAAGTTTATTATAAGGGAGATTAACTGCATCGTTTAAGTTCTGAATCAACGTCAACCACCTTAAGTTTAGGTGTTTGAATCACCACAGACACGTCACAAAGCTACTTGCGTGTCAAACAATATCCACTGACCTCTGAGGAAATCCCCCTGCATTTCAAGTATACGCTGAATAGCCGACACCCACGTGTTTTTCACATCCTCGGACGGGGCCTGAATAACAAACTTCATATCTGTTCCGGGCGTCTGATCGCGCAGCATGAATCGCGTGGTTTCATTGTCCACGTTGTCTGTCATCGACATCTTGTTTACCTATGATGGACAGGGGCTTAGTCATGTATAACGAAACTTAAAAGAAATAAAAATCAATTCAGTGGTGGCGTGATGAAATTGGATGAGATATCATTTTAGCTATTACATGGATCTATTCTATCAATATGTACAAAACTGTGGTTATGGGGATAATTGTATCATGTAGATTAAGGTAGATGGTTTAAAAAAGTCATTTGGAAATTTTTGCCTTGAGAATATGTAGGAGTAAGGAATGAGAATGAACAGTGGTCAGATTTACCTCTTCCCAATGAAAAGTAAGACAGTTCATAAAGTTCATAGAATCATTTACCAAACATGAATCCCTTAACTCCTACCAAATTTGATGACGTAAGACAGTAGTGCCGTAGCCACACTGAGGCACACCGAGGCACCAGCCTCGGTTAAAATTTAGAGAGCAAATAAATAAAAATAACTAATACAATGCAAACTAATAGGATCGACCTCTGAATTCATGAAATAACTACAAAGTTACATTTAATAATGAAAATGCCGTAGCAACAGACACTGAGCAAAACCGAGGCACCTTATTTGCTGTCATTTAGCACTGCCGGGACTCTGTACACTGTATCAAATCTACAGCAATGGACAGGATATTTATTTTTTATATTACTGAAATGTAATCATCCAAAAGGTCTTACACTGGAAAAGTCAATATAAAGTCTATACAAGAGTTTATCATTCTTTGTATCTTAAGATAATCCAAGCCTTGATTCCCACCTTGAGACTGTTCTTGAACAGGTAGTATTCGCTGACCATATTTCCCCGCTTCTTCTCAGTCATTTCACTGAAGAGTATTATCTGTTCAAACAGGAACACTCTTCGCTCCTTAAACTTCAGTTGTCCCCCTTTGGGCCCCGTCGAACTCGGAAATTCAGAAACGGACAACGTGCCTTGTAGCAGTAATTTTCCAACAGCAGTAATTTTACCCTGGAAAGAAAATTCAACTTTATTAAAAAATCAAACTGCACGCCCGCCTCCATGCCCCCAATCTGACCACGCAAAATGAGTCACATTGTCTTTTTGTCCACAATGAACTCAAAATGCATGGAAAAGATAGATAAATAAAACAACTCCACAAAAAGTAGACCCACAATTTTGATATATAAAGTTGTTTGTATTTTTATCCAAATTAATGGGAGGTATGGACTGTTGACCTTATGACATTTTTTACAAGACATCGACTGCCCTGGTACCATGTTCATGCATAGCACATGTAAAGCTCTTACAGTCAATCCTGAAAGGCAAGTGCTAAGTTGCATGTTTTAGCAAAAACGACATTGTTCATCAGAAGATCTTTTATCTCAGCCAATATCTTTACAATATAGTGATTATATCCACAATGTTATTGTCTGCTTCTGGTGTTTTGTAATGTGCAGTAAATGCATTCCATGTCAACAGCCAGCTTTCTATTAGACTGGGAATCAATCCAATACATCTAATGTCTTCATTATGAATGTGGTGAGACAAGGGAAAACTCAAATCACAACCAGAATGCCACAGAGCGAAAAACCAATGCTTCTCAGTGTTTTTTTTAATAAAAAGGGGCATTAATCTCAACAATAGTTATAGCCAGAGTTGTGGGCCTTGCTATACTTTTTCATTATTTGAATCCAAAAAGGGGCATTACTCTCAACAATCATTATATCCAGAGTTGTGGCCCTTGCTATACTTGTTCATATTTGAACTGGCAACATGTGGACTAAGTTTCATTTTATAGTTTTCAAATTATGACTAATGCTAATTGTTTTGCAAGCTGTTAATGCCCCCAACAAAACCAAGGCTAATATCAGACAATGAACAAATTGTAAAATTTCTTTTATAATAATATGATAGCTTTATCTTCCTGAATTTTTTTAAGGAACAATAAGACTTTTGTAATACCAATGACCATGTATAAATAACCATAGCACTTGAGCATGATCCATTCACGGGTCACATCTCAACTGCTGTGTCTTCAAGAGGAGGTAACTATTGCGTTATGTACAATCACAGCTGTCAGTGAAACCAGGGAAACAAACACTTTCAATTTCAATACGTGCCAATCAATATAATGAATACATGATTAATATCCATGTGATAAAATTATTCCAAATGTCATTCACAAGGCATTTGAATTTTAAAAAACATTTAAAACAACATTTTTTGTAAATGTTCTTAGTTATATCTAACTGAAACCTGAAAAAGCATGCATAATAACAAGCCTAAGAGTCTGTTTCAAGAATTTAACCCAAAGGAAAGTAGGTGAACCCAAAGGAAAGTAGGTGAAAACGGAAAATATAAGCCAGTTGTAGGCATTTGGCTGCAGGGCACTTACTCAAACATGTGTTATACAATTCGCTAAAGTACTCTTACTCAAACACGTTTTATACAATCGGTTGCAGGACACTTACCTGGACACATTTTATGCCATTGGCTGCAGGACACTTACTCAAACATGTGATAATTGGGTTTTTAAACACAGACAAACTAATGAAAGGATGGGAACACATACATCGTAACCCTGTAACCGTCCAAACTGCATCATATCGTTGGCGTCCTTGGGTACGATACACATCACCTTGTAGGCTTTCTTCAAGGTCGTCACATCCAGCTCCGCTCTCTCTGTGTACTTCAGGATGTCCTGAAAATTACGAATATCATCATAACTGCATAAATGACTTAGTTATAAAATAAAACAGGCGCACTTCAGAACAACGAATTACAATAGTCTTGAGTTTTGTTCTGTTTAGGGAATAACTCAACAATTGTTATAGCCGGTGTTATGGGCCTTGCTATACATGTGAGTATTGTCTCTGGTAACATGTGCACCAAGTTTGATTCCATAATCTTGAATTGTTTTAGAGTGGTGGCCAAGGTTCATGATTGCGCATGCCAACACCAAGGACGACACCAAGGAAGACACCAAGGATAACACTAAAGGCTATGAAAAACAGACCAACTAACCTGTGATGAGACTATGGTAGCATGTGATAGGACTATGGTAACATGTGATGGGACTATGGTAGCATGTGATAGGACTATGGTAACATGTGATAGGACTATGGTAGCATGTGATAGGACTATGGTAACATGTGATAGGACTATGGTAGCATGTGATAGGACTATGGTAACATGTGATAGGACTATGGTAGCATGTGATAGGACTATGGTAGCATGTGATAGGACTATGGTAGCATGTGATAGGACTATGGTAGCATGTGATAGGACTATGGTAGCATGTGATAGGACTATGGTAGCATGTGATAGGACTATGGTAGCATGTGATAGGACTATGGTAGCATGTGATAGGACTATGGTAGCATGTGATAGGACTATGGTAGCATGTGATAGGACTATGGTAACATGTGATAGGACTATGGTAGCATGTGATAGGACTATGGTAGCATGTGATAGGACTATGGTAGCATGTGATAGGACTATGGTAGCATGTGATAGGACTATGGTAGCATGTGATAGGACTATGGTAGCATGTGATAGGACTATGGTAGCATGTGATAGGACTATGGTAGCATGTGATAGGACTATGGTAGCATGTGATAGGACTATGGTAGCATGAGATAGGACTATGGTAACATGTGATAGGACTATGGTAGCATGAGATAGGACTATGGTAACATGTGATAGGACTATGGTAGCATGAGATAGGACTATGGTAACATGTGATAGGACTATGGTAGCATGTGATAGGACTATGGTAACATGTGATAGGACTATGGTAGCATGTGATAGGACTATGGTAGCATGTGATAGGACTATGGTAGCATGTGATAGGACTATGGTAGCATGTGATAGGACTATGGTAGCATGTGATAGGACTATGGTAGCATGTGATAGGACTATGGTAGCATGTGATAGGACTATGGTAACATGTGGATAGACGGATGGACAGGCTGCCATTGTGCGGGAGTATAAATAAATAACTATATATAGATATTACATACTTTTTTAAAGGTGAGTTTATTTTGCATTTATTTTAAAATGTCTTTGACATGTACTATTTCATGTTTAGACTAAAGATAGAGAAGTCAGAAATCTAGATATGTGAGCACATAATTAAATATCTTAAGTTTAAAGTAAACAATCAAGTTGTTTTAACATGTTGTTAATCATGCTGTTAACTTAAAACAAAGTTTTGAACAATGTGCCAATTGACACCCACAGATACATGGCCTATAAAAACATGTGCATCTTAGATTGATAAATAACAGTAACCAGTGTCTACTTCAGACTAACAACGTAAATACTTAAGATTGTGTGTACTGATTTCCGGCTCAAGTATTTGCTTACTTAGTGACTATGACAAATTCAATGAAACATCTGATAAGATTCCTTGAACAAGGTGCATATATTTATTTAAACCATACAAACTAAAGGCCTGCACACATGGATGATATCTATAAACCAAAAGATTGTCACTTTCAAGGATTATTTTTAAATGCCTAGAAAAACACATTTCCATACTTAGAACTCATTGTGTTTCATTTTAAAAACTCTGATGGTCATTGCACTAACTTATCAATGCCATAAGGAATTTATGTGTTGTATTAGACTTGTTATCATGAATGTGTGTGTTGTATCAGACTGGTTACCTTGAGTATGTGTATTGTATCAGACTGGTTTCCTTGAGTATGTGTGTTGTATTAGACTGGTTTCCTTGAGTATGTGTGTTGTATTAGACTGGTTACCTTGAGTATGTGTGTTGTATTAGACTGGTTATCATGAGTATGTGTGTTGTATTAGACTGGTTTCCTTGAGTATGTGTGTTGTATTAGACTGGTTTCCTTGAGTATGTGTGTTGTATTAGACTGGTTTCCTTGAGTATGTGTGTTGTATCAGACTGGTTACCTTGAGTATGTGAATTGTATCAGACTGGTTACCTTGAGTATGTGTATTGTATCAGACTGGTTACCTTGAGTATGTGTGTTGTGTTAGACTAGTTTTCTTGAGCATGTGTGTTGTATCAGACTGGTTTCCTTGAGTATGTGTGTTGTGTTAGACTGGTTTCCTTAAGAATGTGTGTTGTATCAGACTGGTTTCCTTGAGAATGTGTGTTGTATTAGACTGGTTTCCTTGAGTATGTGTGTTGTATTAGACTGGTTTCCTTGAGTATGTGTGTTGTATTAGACTGGTTTCCTTGAGTATGTGTGTTGTATTAGACTGGTTTCCTTGAGTATGTGTGTTGTATCAGACTGGTTTCCTTGAGTATGTGTGTTGTATTAAACTGGTTACCTTGAGTATGTGTGTTGTATCAGACTGGTTATCATGAGTGTGTGTGTTGTGTTAGACTGGTTTCCTTGAGTATGTATGTTGTGTAAGACTAGTTTCCTTGAGTATGTGTGTTGTATCAGACTGGTTTCCTTGAGAATGTGTGTTGTATTAGACTGGTTTCCTTGAGTATGTGTGTTGTATTAGACTGGTTATCATGAGTGTGTGTGTTGTGTAAGACTGGTTTCCTTGAGTATGTGTGTTGTGTAAGACTGGTTTCCTTGAGTATGTGTGTTGTATTAGACTGGTTTCCTGGAGTATGTGTGTTGTATTAGACTGGTTTCCTTGAGTATGTGTGTTGTATTAGACTGGTTATCATGAGTGTATGTGTTGTGTAAGACTAGTTTCCTTGAGTATGTGTGTTGTGTTAGACTAGTTTCCTTGAGTATGTGTGTTGTGTTAGACTGGTTTCCTTGAGAATGTGTGTTGTATTAGACTGGTTTCCTTGAGTATGTGAATTGTATCAGACTGGTTACCTTGAGTATGTGTATTGTATCAGACTGGTTTCCTTGAGTATGTGTGTTGTGTTAGACTAGTTTCCTTGAGTATGTGTGTTGTATCAGACTGGTTTCCTTGAGTATGTGTGTTGTATCAGACTGGTTTCCTTGAGTATGTGTGTTGTATCAGACTGGTTTCCTTGAGTATGTGTGTTGTATCAGACTGGTTTCCTTGAGTATGTGTGTTGTATCAGACTGGTTTCCTTGAGTATGTGTGTTGTATCAGACTGGTTACCTTGAGTATGAGCTGGTATTTCATGATTCGCTGGACTGGTTTAATCAGCAGGTCTGCAAGGTTCAGTCTGTGACCCAGCTTCTGACGGATCTCCTGTAATACAACACATACAGTCACAGGGAACCAGCAAGGCAGACTGGTAGAATAGTTATGGAAACATTGAGTAAGTTTCTTGCCAAATAAATTTTGCGTTTTCATTTCGAAATGAATGTTACACTAATAAAGAAATAACTTCAGCAATGAGATTTCATTTCATCAAATATCTTTCTAATCATTATGTAAAGCTGGTTCTATAGAAACAAAAATATGGAAAAAACAACAACATGTTGCTTAGTATTAATTTTTTATGTTTGAGTAAATTTTGAGTTTTCTGAAATACTAATATCTTCTGTTTATTGTTATAATCAAGTTTTTGAGTTTTCTTAGTTCTAAAATTGTCAATCTACAGGAAATGTGGAAGCCTAAATATTTTCTACACTTTAGTAATCATAATTTATTATAAACCAAACTGAAAATACCTCGAAGAAGATGTCGATATATTCGGACACGATGTATTCAGATTTGGGTTTGTTCTCGCAGTACTTCACATACATTCCAAGTCGCCTCTCCTGTAACACAGATAACATAAATAGACTAACTTTCAAAATGAAGTACTAGTTTGATCATATATGACATCATGTACAAAGTTAGTCTAAGGATTTTGCTAAAAGCCCCACATGAAAAAATTAATGTCTTAGTTTTCAAAATAAAAGAACAGAGATTTTTATATGAAAGTAAACTTTGACAATCAATAATTAGGCTGTGAAAAAATCTGCATTTTCTTTTTTTTCGACTGAGATACAGTCGAAACCCGTTGGCTATGTGGAAGAATCTCAATGATGTTAAGCTTATAGCAAGGTCTGTGTTAGATTTCTGGTGCAGTATTTAGAAATCTTTAAAAAAAATATGCTTGCCAATCAAAAAAATTATTATAAAAACAGTATGGCCATGTAAGAACATTGTAGAAACCTAAATGTGTTTTCTGAATGTCTTAAAATAACAGATAAAACATTTCCAAGGTATTTTAATTGAAAATATTGTTGAATACTTGTAACCCTTATTTCCAGTATTTATTTTCTTTGAGGCTTCAATTACCACGGCATTAACAGATACATTCAACAACACCAAGGTGTTTCGGTGTATATATCTTATATCACTGTTTAATTTGCCGGAAGACTTAACAGTTTAAACAACACAGACCAGAAACTGTAAACTTTGGTGATTTTTTTACCGGGGAAGATAATAAACATGATCTTAACATTAAACACAGGCATAACATGAAGAATGCTCGGAAATTCCATAGAACAGCAAGTTCAATGCTCGAAGGACCGTTAGTTTCCACAGTTGCAAGGAGAGCCTTACAAAGTTATTTATGAATTCAATTTAATTAAATGTGAGATACTAAAAAACATGAAAACCAATTACACTAATTAAAAAAACACATGTCGCTTAAATAAATTCATGATTCAAGTATACATTGTTTTCTTGCTAAAATATGCCTTTCATTACAAGAAATGTTAGCCACCTGGGGCGGTTTTCATAAAACATCTTAAGTCATTTCTCAACTGAAGTCAATTTCCTAATATTTTCTTTGTCAAATAAAAAGTGAAGTAAACAGTTGTTTTTTTTACATTTAAGTATTTATTTAAATCAAATCAGTGAAAAGTAAGTATTTCAGATATATTTCAGATATTATGCGGCAATTATATCATATGATAAGAGAGTTACTTAACTTAATGAAATGACTTAAGTAAGGAAATGAGTTTAGATGTTTTATGAATACCGGCAAACAAGAGAGCAGTATGGGGATGTCAATGCTCATCTGTTACAGTTGAAAAAGACAAATGACCTCAGTTATTAAATCAGGAGTTTAAACTTATTTATTTTACAACAATTGTGCAACAAGTTATTACAACATTATATATATCACTCTCGTTTACACGATGTTACAAGAGAGTGTGGTCTTGTGTTGTGGGGGAAACCGGAGTACCCGGAGGAAACCCACTTGCCCGGCTTGGTGACCACATGCCAAACTCACATGCGCCCAGGCCGGAAATCGAACCCGGGTCACCTTGGTGAGAAGCGAGTGCACTAACCACTGCACTAGCCAGACAACCAAATCAGGTGTTATAGGCCCTTAATCAAACATGTGACATTGTGTACTAAGTTTTAATTGAATATCTTCAATTGTTTTTAGAATTGGTCATCATTCAAGTTTCAAATTATACATATAGACTATCAAGGCTATTGCAATACTGTTATGATTTCTTTTCTTTGAAAAACGGACAAGCTGAAATTTAATCTTGAATTTAATCTTCCTTGTATCAATTATCAATAATATCTGAATGATTGAATAATTTCTAAATTACACTTACAAACAGAGCTTTAATTTTGAATGCCTCCATCAAATAACAGACATAATTAAAGACAGTCATACAGCAGGTGCATAATTAATGATCTCTGATTAAAACATTAAAAGCGATAACTTTCATTTTTACTGCATCATAAAATGTGCACTAACACAGCGGGGAGAACATGCCATTTAATTGGTTTAAACCACAAACCTTCATTTGAAAATTTTCTGGGCAATTTAATGTGTGTTCATAGAAATTTCTGCTTTGAGGTTTATAATTCAAATGCCATCGTCTTCATACCAGCTTTAACTGCCAAATAGTTAGACCAGAAATAGGTGACTTTTTTCTCTATCGCTTTATGTTTGTGTATAAATAATATCGATTAATTAAATGTATCTGTAACTTTGCCCAATCGAGAGGCAATAGGTGCCAAACACTGTAAAACTAGCATAGGTATTAAAGGTCCACAATATAGGTTGATACAAAAATATAAATATTTGATTTAATGCACTATGATGTTTAACTTAATTAACTTTTAAGTGATAGTTAGATGACATGAATTAAATTCTTAATCATTTAGACATTACTTCAGGTCATCTAACAGACTTAGAATTCAACATTGTCAACGTAAAATCAGACGCAAGAAGTGTGTTATTGATGAGTGGCAGTATGCGGACCTTTAAAAACCTGCGAAAGTAGAAATTCTTAATTATTAAGTCGAGTACTTAATGATCATCTATCTGCAATTTTATTGGCTGAAAATGTAGGTTGTATTTTATTGATAAAAAAACCCATATGTATTAGGTACGGCTAACAAAATAAAAGCCTTAATAAATGTGTGTTTTTTTTAATCAAAACCTACATGGCCACAAATTCCACAGTTAAAAAAAGGCCATTATGTTGCTAATATTTTTATATCTGTTATCTGCATTTTTTGTTTTGATCATTAAAGTCCAATGTATTTAACATGATAATGCATTAAAATTAAAGAATATATATTGGCATAAACCTATATTGTGGGTCTTTAAAGTAACAATATCATGTTCATGTGTGTGCAAGCAGATTATTTATATTAGCGCTGGCATATTTAGACCGGCGCCCACCCAGCACGCACCCCCTGTTAAATCCTTTGAGTTTTCTTTTTTATGTTAATATCCAAGAAACAATAGGAAATTAATGCACTTAGATAAACTATTTCAGACTAAAATGGCTAAATTTTTCCATGGAAGAACATTAAGTCCAAATTAAAACAGAGCTTTGTTTATTTTCTTTGGGAAGAGAATATGCTACCAAAGAGCACCCCTATATAGCAAAATTCTTAAGCCACCCCTGCAGGTATATTTGATATGAAAGTTAACTTCAATATCATCAGTTTTCATATTCAAGCATTAAGAAATGTTTACGATGCATCTGAATTGAAGATATGTTTTATAAAACCAGCCACATGGCTTATTTTCTCTTTAATTATTTTTTTCTAAAGACTGACAACATAACTTGTCTAGACATACCATTGGATGAGAAATGACAAAAACTCTACTGTACCCATAGTGCAAAAGCATTTACAGTGGATCTTTTACAGTGGATCTTGAGAATGATCAAAATCGTTCTTTATTTAATGTTATTCAAAAGTTTTGATTAATTGAATATAATAAATTTATGATATCAGTGTTTTTCCCCATGATTTTGGAAAAAAGACAAAGGCCTTTCTGATTTGAAAAAAAATGCGTAAATCCCCCATTTAGACTGAAATAGGGAATAGTGCCCAGAAATGAACAAAAGTGCTTTAAAATATAGACAGTAAAGATAAAAGAGTGTAATAAAAGTCTTCCAGCAAATTAAACAGTATGATTTTTCCTTCAGAAAACATGAACTCTTTCATACAAGAAAGGTCTGAGTGTCCCAAATTTGATAAAAAAAAAAAAAAAAAAAAAAATAAAAAATGTTATTCTTTTGGAAAAAAAGTATGTTTTAGCATTGCCTGGGAATGGAGTTCTAAATTAGTCAGAAAAAAACACACTGCATATACTTACATATCTGAGGAAGAGCCCCGCCAATCTTTCAGGGTCTGCCGCACATTTCTGTAGTTCTTCAGAAAACGTCCTGAAAAACAAATACAGAAACTACAGCAACCATTTACAACATTTAGGCAGGATTGTATGGAGAATAAAATTTCATTCAGCATACAAACATGAGTACTGCAAGTGAATACCAAATGCCTATCTATTTTTTTGCCATTAATCAAAGGGGCAGAACTCAACCAATACTTAGGTCAGAGTGATCAAAAATGCAACAAACTTTTAAAATATAGAAATGTTGATAGTTAATGTTGCCTGGTAGAAATCATAAAATGGCAATAAGCTGCCACTCAAGCTGCATGTTTCTTTGACAAAACTAAGTATATTTTACTAAACAAGCCAATTTTAAACATTGATCTAGATATTTTCCCAGCACTTATTAAAATATCTCTTTTCTAAAACAATCTCCTACATTATTAAACCAGAACAGAAATACCATATCAAAGGTTTATAATTTTTCATAATATATCAGGTTTGTTTTTTTCTTGTGATCTATAAGCCATTCAACCCATTCACAGTTTAAACATGCACTCTTACTCCCAAATAAGATTTACCACAATAAATACTTTAGTTTTAATATTCCAAAAAGGATGAATAAATGTCAAAAACAATGTTTCTTATGGAGGATACCGATTTTAATTTGAAAGAAATGTGCATTAAACACAGTATTTCTACCTTATGAGACTACAGTAGACCACAGTTAATCATTTGGCAATGCAACAATTTTGCAAAAATATCTGGAAACCAGTGATATAAGACTGCTGGTAAAAATCAGATCAAATGTTATCATATTTACATTCGAAAATTATTGATTTATGGCTCAACGCGTTACAAACGCTTTAAGAAAATGAATAAATCATCATATCATGAACATAAATATGAAAAACTGTGACTGGTTTCCAGACATTTACATAAAAAATTGGCTCATTCCGAGACAAAAAATAAATAAAAGTTGTCAAAAAGTTTGATCTGTGAGAGTGCAGCTTTGAAGACAATCTTGCAGCTTTAACCTGCGGTTTTCATCATTTGTCTTACTGTTACTCTAGCTCAAAATCAACTAGTTATATATCATCAATATGCCTTCAATTTCAAAGGACATATCTTGTGATCTTACTCTTTGTGGAAGTTATACATCATCAATATGCCTTCAATTTCAAAGGACATATCTTGTGATCTTACTCTTTGTGGAAGTTATACATCATCAATATGCCTTCAATTTCAAAGGAAATATCTTGTGATCTTACTCTTTGTGGAAGTTATACATCATCAATATGCCTTCAATTTCAAAGGACATATCTTGTGATCTTACTCTTTGTGGAAGTTATACATCATCAATATGCCTTCAATTTCAAAGGAAATATCTTGTGATCTTACTCTTTGTGGAAGTTATACATCATCAATATGCCTTCAATTTCAAAGGAAATATCTTGTGATCTTACTCTTTGTGGAAGTTATACATCATCAATATGCCTTCAATTTCAAAGGAAATATCTTGTGATCTTACTCTTTGTGGAAGTTATACATCATCAATATGCCTTCAATTTCAAAGGACATATCTTGTGATCTTACTCTTTGTGGAAGTTATACATCATCAATATGCCTTCAATTTCAAAGGAAATATCTTGTGATCTTACTCTTTGTGGAAGTTATACATCATCAATATGCCTTCAATTTCAAAGGAAATATCTTGTGATCTTACTCTTTGTGGAAGTTATACATCATCAATATGCCTTCAATTTCAAAGGAAATATCTTGTGATCTTACTCTTTGTGGAAATCATATATTTGGTGAATGTTGCCGAAGACGATCTTGCACTTCTCTCGCATGTCGTCGGGTAAATCACATTCATCTATATAAGCCTTGTATCCCTGGAAGATATAACACAATCATAGTTAGCTTCATAATAATCAATATTATACCTTACATAAATGTGTCCCTTCTTTGCATATATAAAATCGATTGGTTTGTATATCATTGCATTTTCATAAATATCCAGTTTTATGAAGTCAGTGGTCCATAAGTCAGTGGTCCATAAAACATTTTTGGACAGTCCCGACATGTCCAAAAATAATTTATGGACTGCTAATTTCATCAAACTGTTCTTTGTGACTTTGCAATTTTCAATGTGAAAATGTCGCAAGTAAATATGGCCAGACAACAGCCAGTTGACAGATTGCTCTAAAAATATTGCATGGTAATATAAAATGTTTGGTATAATTTAAAAAATATAAAATATCACTTCTGGCAGTATGGCATTTTAATGATAAGCGAGTCAGCCCCAGTGGAGGCTAATGCCTTGGTCTTTATAAACCTTCGAGTGCTGACTGGTTGCTCCTTAAAATGTCCTATGAATCTCAATCATCATCATCATCATCATCATCATCACCATCACCACCACCAACACCAACACCATCAATTTCAGTGTTCAATGCATAATTATGTCAAGCAGAAAAAAAACAATAAACAAGTTTACAATGTTCTGAATTTGAAAGGTCTCAATCCTGACCCCAGGGTCAAATCTGGACTTTATCAGCCCTTGGAGTGACAGACAGCGAGCATATCTCACCTCTATAACACCACCGAGGTCCTTCACGTAATCTTGCTCTGTTTCTATCAGCTCTTGTATCACATAACTGAAAAATGCACAATCATTCCAATAAATATAACCTTCAAATAAACATGCAGTCATTAAATATATCCTACAAATAATCTATATAATTTTACATAGAATGGATTTTTGACAGTTTTTGATATGGCAAATATTTCAAGTAGGTATTAAGTGCCTAAGATAATGTTGAATAATCTAGGTTTATAACATTGCTAAATACTTAATATATAGTATGGCTGATGGCTGTTACATTTCAAATCGTTACTGCTCTGAATGTTACATGGATACGCTTGTGACTTGCAATATTTCTCAGAAGCTTTGAGACAACGGTTTCAGCTGTTGTTTATATTTAACTATGTGAGCACATCATCGAATATTTCATGCTTGAAAGTGAACATTGATGTTGTATGCCTCGTTGTTAACTTAAAAAAAATTCTGAACAATCGGCCAATTGTCTTTGGGAATATGATTGTGTACAAAGTAACTGCTAAATAATAAACTTAATTGTCAGCTAAATAAATTTCAATGAACAAAAATCTTGAATTTCACTAATCAAATTGGTTAAAAGGTAAAAAAGTTTATGAAATTTACGGCTTCAGGCAGTTCCCGCTTCAACAAAGAGACTTGAGGCTGTACTTGTTTGTTTTTTTTGTTTCCAGCAGCAGTGCTTGGTGTTTTCACCCTTTCTTTTAAGATGTGATAAAAAACACAATTTGCTGCTTTACATGTTTTTAGGAGAACCATGTATATAATTTAGTATAATGTAATCTACTATACATAGACTTACTGTCGTTTCTGGAGGTATTTTTCCTGTTCTGTTTCCTTATCCTCCTCCCCGCCTGAGTCTGACCCCTGACCTTTGTCGATGGAGATGGTGTCCGATTGCTGAAAAACATAGAATAAACAGTTGTACAGGGAAGTTAGTTAATTAACCTTACAGGCAGTCTCCATACCTTATGGTTTGTCTAAGGCTGTTTGTCCGAGGTTTGAAAGTTAGTGGAGTGAAACCTTACCATGTGTTTTTTGTATGAACAAATTAGAGACATTTTATTGGTCACTTAAATATTCATTACAAAACGATTTCCATATTGCATTCCATATTAGTTTTTATAAGTATAGAAGCTATAGTAAAGAAACACCTTTAATCTTTAGAATTAATTTATGATAATTAATACTCTCTAAATACAGAGTCTAATACAAGGAAAAATTTTAGCAACGATACCGGTAATTAACTTCACAACATTTATTCAGTCATGCTTAACTCTAAAACCTCAAGCAAAAAACAATGGCGCAAAATTAAATTAACATGCTGGGACCACCAGGACACATTTACAGTGCACAATAATTACATGGCAAATTATTTTCAATAGTTTATTATAAAGTTACTAACATAAGAAGAAATATGAAAACATGGACTTCTATTTAGACTCTCTGAACTTTGTGCTATGAACTACAATCATGAAATGGTAAATTCTACAATATAAAGTTAAACTATGGCATCAATTAGGAAGCATATGGTACAACAATAAACATGCATCAAATAATACGACAAACCTTCTGACCATTATCTAAAATAAGACCGCCGCAGAGTGAACCCAAATGCTTGTCATTTTTTTCAGTTGGAAATGGATCACTACTCAACATATTTTAAAGCCACAGTTATGGGCCTTGCCGAACATTTTTGTATTTCCTCTGACAACATGTGAACGAAGTTTCATATGGATATTTTGAATGGTTTTTGAATTATGGCCAAGTTTAAAAATTTTGCATGAATTTTGCATGACGGGACAACACCAAGGCTCTAACAATACCTCAACAAACTAGCTCAAAATTAAAAACTCCTTCCCAGACATTTAATAAGTCAAACTAATGTTCACTCTTTTATGAAGACCTATGTATCAGTCAACTTACTTTGCTCTCTGTCAGAAAGTTCTGTAAACCAGCCAATTCCTTACAGATTTTTTCAAAGAATGAAAATTACTTGGTCAAACAACACCATGTTCAAAAGTTCTATCTTTATCAACTTTGACTTTGATCAGCTTTGTCAATTGAAACCAGAATAATATGGGGTCACCAAACATTCAAAATTCACATTTTTATTTGTGGGTCAACTACCTTAAGTGTTTCATGCAGGATACCAAAAAAGAGAATGAAACTGCCATGTACCTGACTAAATAGACATAACCACAACATTGTCATGCACACCATGGTAACATGTTACCATGGCGGTCCTCACCATTCTAAGCTTGGCAAGGTGTTCTATTTCGTTTGCTAAATCAACCGAGTGGTCGGTCTGAGGTTTCAGAGAAAGAGTGGAGGCCTGGAAAAAGTTATGGTTATAAAATAAAGATAGTTAAGTATTGGTGAAGCTTTTCCATGAGTTAAAATCTCAGTTAATTTTGTGGTCAAGATAAAATGATCAATGACGAATGTGGTTAAGATATCAATGCTCAATGAAGATGTGCTTAAGATATCAATGCTCAATGAAGGTGCGGTTAAGATATCAATGCTCAAAGAAGAGTTCGGTTACAATAGCAATGATTCATAAAGATTGTGGTTAAGGTATCAATGACCAATGAAGGTTGTTGTTAAGATATCAATGATCAATAATGATTGTGGTTAAAATATCAATGATGAATGTGGTTATCAATGATCAATGACAAGTGTGTTTAAAATACCAATGGTCAATGAGGAGAAATCAATGCAAAATGTGGTAAAGATATCAATGAGCAATAAATATTGTGGTTAAGATATCAATGATGAATGTTGTTAAGATATCAATGATCAATGAAGATGGTGGTTAAGATATCAATGACAATTGTGGTTATGATATCAATGTTCAACGAAGAATGTGGTTAAGATAAGGGTGATCAATGAAGATTTAGGTTAAGATATCAATGAAGTTAATCAGAAAGTTTGCTTTGAGGATATCAGTTAAACTAATAGTAGTTGAAATATCAAAGAAGTTTGGAGTAAAGATATCACTAAAGTTTGTGGTTAAACTTTCAATGAAGTTTGTGTTAAGACATTACCTAAGTTTACAGTTAAACTGTTGTTGAAGTTTATGGTTAAATATTGATGATAAATCATGGCTCGAAAATATTGATAAAGTTTGAGGTTAAAAAATGTTGATAAATTAATGACATGTGTGGTTAAATAATCAATAGTTATTGTGCTGAAGACTACATGGTTAAAAGACGAATTATCATAAAGACAATTTCATAGTGAACAAAATTTCATTGAAGATGAATAGTATTGTAAAGTAAGACATAATAAGAGCATTGCATATACACATATTTGCTATTAATATGAACCATTTATAAGAACTTAAGATACTGGGCCAAGTTTCAATAATATATCTTCGTAAAAATCCTAACAATACTTAAATATGCTTGGGTACATGAGTGCCCGTAAAGTTACGGGCAGAATCAATGAGAAAATTGTCAGATATTTTTATTTATAACACATTACGCCCAAAACAAGGCAACACCCGGATCTTTAGCCTGATGATCTTTATTAAATCGGGGCCCTGATTCTTACAAAATTCTTCGACCCTATACCCATGGATACAAATATGTTGTTTTTTGTTATATTTAAATAAGAAAATGATCCCATTAAAAGACTTAGAATAATATCTTATATAAAAAGAAGCCCCCCAAACTTACAATTTTCTCTGCGATGTTGTTATCTGTATCGGTTTTGCCGAGACTGAGCATGTGGGTCTGGTCCTGTACGGGCATGGGCGGCGGGATCTCGATATCGGGCGCGGGCTCCAGCAGGTCTTCAGTGTCAGGCCCCGGTGGGCGGGGCTGGCGGGGTTGAAAGGTCGTGACCTCAGGGCTTGTGATGATCTGGTCGTCACCCAAGGTACTGTCAGCGTTCTCCTGAAATGTAAATTATTAACAAAGTTTTAATTTAACGTGTTGACTGATATTTGTTTTAACTGTTCTAGAATGAGTCTAATAGCTTCATAGTATCATTCTCAGAATCTACATGTAGCTGGATTCACCATCTGAGATATTTCTGAAAGAAAATTTCAGAGACATTTAAATTACAACAGCATTGTAAGTGGATGTCATTAAGGTAAGTGTCAGTTTTTCTTCGTTGACAAAGCGTTATAATAAGCTAGAGTTGCAGGACTTGACAAACATGCCCCAATTACTATAATGTTAATTTGTACTAGGATTCGTATGAATATTAATCATCTAAAACTCATGGTTAATGTTTTTGCACAACAATTAAAGATAACAACATCACTACTGATTAGACTCAACAGTGTGTGACAATATCTGGATGTTGGTTTGGTTCTTTATTTAACTAAGTTTTGAGCTAAAATCTCGTCTTCCTCCAGATAACACAAAGTTTTGTGTTTTTGATAATAAAAGAAACCAATGTAGACAAAGTACTCTTGAAAGTATATATATTCTGTGACACAATACATTCTTGCATATCAAACATTTAACAACCAATGCCCTCAGAGTACAATACAAGGAAGATCTGATGACTTTCTCAAACAATGAAACTTACAATTAACGATCATCCTATAACAAGAGCACCAAGAAACGGAGCATTATACGCCCGAAGAAGATTCGGCTTGAGGTCCTTTTAATGTAGTGATGATTTGTATAAAGTTATTTGAAAATCGCTTTATTAGTTACCAAGTTATGGCCCGGACACGGAATTGCTAACGGACGAGTAACAAAGATGTGGCCCGGAAACAGAATTGCTAACGCCCCCCCATGGTGATTCTAGTCTTTGAGGTATGGACCTGGAAATTGCGCGCGACACATCCTTTTAATGTAGTGATGATTTGTATAAAGTTATTTGAAAATCGCTTTATTAGTTACCAAGTTATGGCCCGGACACGGAATTGCTAACGGACGAGTAACAAAGATGTGGCCCGGAAACAGAATTGCTAACGCCCCCCCCATGGTGATTCTAGTCTTTGAGGTATGGACCTGGAAATTGCGCGCGACACATCCTTTTAATGTAGTGATGATTTGTATAAAGTTATTTGAAAATCGCTTTATTAGTTACCAAGTTATGGCCCGGACACGGAATTGCTAACGGACGAGTAACAAAGATGTGGCCCGGAAACAGAATTGCTAACGCCCCCCCATGGTGATTCTAGTCTTTGAGGTATGGACCTGGAAATTGCGCGCGACACATCCTTTTAATGTAGTGATGATTTGTATAAAGTTATTTGAAAATCGCTTTATTAGTTACCAAGTTATGGCCCGGACACGGAATTGCTAACGGACGAGTAACAAAGATGTGGCCCGGACACAGAATTGCTAACGCCCCCATTGGTGATTCTAGTCTTTGAGTTATGGCCTGGACATGGAATTGCTAACGTCCCCCCCTATGGTGATTCTAGACTTTGAGGTATGGACCTGGAAATTCCATGTGACACATCCTTTTAATGTAGTGATGATTTGTATAAAGTTATTTGAAAATCACTTTATTAGTAAAAAAAGATGTGGCCCGGACACAGAATTGCTAACGCCCCCCCATGGTGATTCTAGTGTTTGAGGTATGGACCTGGAAATTGCGCGCGACACATCCTTTTTATGTAATGATGCTTTGTATAAAGTTATTTGAAAATGACTTTATTAGTGACCAAGTTGTGGTCCGGACACGGATTTGCTAACGCACCCCCATGGTGATTCTAGTCTTTGAGGTATGGACCTGGAAATTGCGCGCGACACATCCTTTTAATGTAGTGATGATTTGTATAAAGTTATTTGAAAATCGCTTTATTAGTTACCAAGTTATGGCCCGGAAACAAAATTACTAACGCCCCCCATGGTGATTCTAGTTTTTGAGGTATGGACCTGGAAATTGCGCGCGACACATCCTTTTAATGTAATGATGCTTTGTATAAAGTTATTTCAAAATGACTTTATTAGTGACAAAGTTGTAACGCCCCCCCATGGTGATTCTAGTCTTTGAGGTATGGACCTGGAAATTGCGCGCGATTCATCCTTTTAATGTAATGATGCTTTGTATAAAGTTATTTGAAAATGACTTTATTAGTGACAAAGTTGTGGCCCGGACACGGAATTGCTAACGCACCCCCATGGTGATTCTAGTCTTTGAGGTATGGACCTGGAAATTGCGCGCGACACATCCTTTTAATGTAGTGATGATTTGTATAAAGTTATTTGAAAATCGCTTTATTAGTTACCAAGTTATGGCCCGGACACGGAATTGCTAGACAGACAGACGATGGAGGCCATAACATAATACGACCCTTCGGGCGTATAAAAAAGGATATAGCCAAAATTAGATTTAAAACGATCATTCATATATAATATAGCAGTTTACATGAAAATATGCAGGCTGCCTTAACATTTCAATGTTTCAAGTCAAAATGCATGAAATATTTACTTAACATACAGTTCAATTTAGAGAGGGAATCATAGCCACCATAATAACACCATGCCAACAGCCGCTAGTTTGGCTGTATGTTTATTGTTTAAATGAGTACTGGTATGACTGTCAAATTCAAATCGGTATTATTCATATTTTTTTATTTTTGTTTTTTACTCAACAACAAAGAATTATAAATATGTTTATCAACAGTCATTTTTGCACATGTTATTGTTGTTCAGATATTAGGTACATATGCATCATCTTGATTGATTGTTTTACTTATGTTGTTTGTTTCATATGGATGGCCACATTGTAATTATTATATATCATGACTATTATTATCATTATCATTTTAATGATTAAGATTAAGATTTGTTTAATATTATCATTATTATCATTTTTATAAATAATTATTACTATTACTATTATTATTATTATTATCATTATTATTATCATCATCATAACTGTAGCACCATTATTTACACCAGTTTATGCATTTATAAAAATGTTCCCTTTTTTTCACAATTGTATTTACAAGCCATGACCAACAAAATGTAGTCACCATCAATGGGTAAAAGCCCATGCTTATATCTGAGTGTCTATAATTACACAAATCAACGTTTACCTTGAATTTAAACTAATATCATCAACAAACATCCATTACCGCATGTTGAAGGTCATTGTGAAGGTCATATATGGAGCTCGTCCGACTACACGGGCACAGATATTTCACTAGCAGGTGCGAAATGCTCGTCACTGTTTTGTCATCCAAACTTTCCATTTAGCGTATTATGCACGAGTCCAGGTGAAAAAACACCTTTTTCAACTAATGTCCATACATAATTGCATCAAACTAAATGTGAACTTTAAAAATGAAATCCAGAACTTATTCAAATTCTATCAAAATGCAGTTTAAAACACCCTTAATTAAATGCAAATATTCTAAGACGCACCATTAAAACAAGTTAAACATGTAAAAATATAATCAATACAAGTACGATTAGATAGATTCCACTGCCAAAATCTTAGAGACCACAGTAAAGCTATTAGAGTTGTGAGGATTACCCCCAGAAACAGAAATGGCAGGTACACGAAAGTCCATGTTGAACAAACTTCCTATGAAGTTTCATGAGAGCAGGTGAATACTTTTGAGGCTTAGTTGTAATAATGACACAAAATATTTGGGATGCAATGTGACTTAAAGAACAAACTCCTATACCCCCCCCCACCCCACCCATATATATCTGGTTGCATAATAAGTTACTATAGTTATATATGCTTTGCAACTTCGCACTATTCAAAATCAAATGTATTATCCTTGACCTCAACAGCTTCCAGTATAGGTAAATATGCAATTCTCTGTCATGCAATTTTCACCAATTATCCAGTGCACATGTATCACGTTATCATTGGATGATTTCCTTAATTACTGGAACTAACAACAGCTTTCTAAATCCACACTCTACCAATAATCTTGACTTGGGTGAGTTCTGTCAATATCTGCTGAAGGAAACATTATATGTTACTAGGCAACATTTCCCACCGTGTTGATCTTCACAATTCTAGTCAATAGAGGTTCCTCTTTCAATGACATGATAAATAATATTTTTTAATGGGAAAATATTGTACAATATAATCCATGAACCTCAGTGAAAGTATTACACACAAAAAAGCCTCAGTATTGTGAAATGGAGTGTACTTTGTTGGAGATACTGAACGTTGCCGCGTTTTTCACTTCTTACTTATCGCCCGGGTATTATACAGCTTAAATTGATTCAAGCCAACAAAAGCTAAGCCCAAAACTGTTCAAACAGTCTATTTCTGTAAAGAGCTTCAACCATCTAGCACTAAGCATACAAAATGCTATTCAAAACTATGCTGGAATGGGTATAGTCCTTAATTTGGTGCAAAATCCGAACTAGCATCCACACAACGGCTATTTAATAATAAAAAAAGTTAATCCGATTAGGTACTGGCCAATTAATTTCACAACTATCACATCAAGATGAATGAAATCCACTTATATTGAGAAATGGTCATCTTGACATTAATCAATCCATAATTCGGGGCTTTAACATAGCCACACTGCAGTAAAAATCCAGGTCAAAAGGCCAGTTTAATTGATGAAATAACACAACATTTAAGTAGCATATTTACTATAACAAGTTTGACCATCAAATATATATATATTGAAATTCTAAATTTTGTGTATTAATAAACAGCATTATGACATTAACAGGCAAACATGTATGATAATTTATTCAGTGTGTCCTTATCGGAGCAGGTAAAATTCACACAGAGATTTTTAAATCCAAAATAATCCTTATTTACATATATGTTGCCTGTCAAAATAAAAATTTACAACCTTATAAGTATTCAATTTATTCCTTTCAGAAAGATGTTTGGATTTATCATTATGCATGAAAATTTAATGGCTGACTGAAAAATAAATTTCACCATAAATAATTCTGCCCATAAATTATACCATAAATAAACTTCAACCTTACTGACATATATAACGTTCTGACTGAGCAATATATATTGAATGCTAATTGAAAATTTGAATACTACATAAGTTATGACTGAGCATTGTCACAAACCAAGATTTATATCCATATGTTTGATGAATAAAAATAACACAAAGGATAACTTACATAAAACAATCAACTTCCTTCTAGCTATAATTCTGTATCAGCTAATTTACCTGTCAATAAGTCACCTAAATTAATAGATTATGAAATTTTGATTACCATTACTTGTCTGTGAGGAATTTTATACATACAAATATTCAGTGGTCAACATTATATTTTGTCCAATAAAAAGGCAGAATTTCTGAAGTTCTGCAATACAATTGTTTCAGAACATCAGCAGTCATCTATTTTTGATTTTAATCAGGTGAAGCAGAAGATATAAAAAGTGGTTGGCCTAAACAGAAGGGTATTTACACAATATATTGCAGACTACTTAAAAACAGTTTGCCCCGAATACAACCATTTTTTTCTGTATATACTAACAATCTTTGACCAATACTTCATCATAAGCCATATTAATATTTCAACACTCATTTACACTTCAATAATAAACTCCGTCCAATTCTCCCAGTCCTCAAACTTAGCAGGCTTGCTCAAATTTTGATTTTTTATAGCAGGGCTTCAAGTTTAATTTCAATGACTGTTTACCTAGGAGTACAAATTTTGAACAATTTTACATTAACACTTTGATATTACTCAGTTTTCACCATTACCCTGTCTTAATTTAACACTGTCAATGAAATGATTATCAACAATGAACTGATATCAAATTCACCCTACATAGTTTTATTGTGAGTTAATCTACCTATTTACAAATGGACTTTGTACCAATTTTGAGGGAGTTTCTATTGTTTTCATTTATTTTAATTTACTCTCGCACAAGAAATTTAAAAAGAAGGCGGAGCTTAACAGTTCAATTACTTGTGTGTGAATAAATTACATCGCTATTGATTATTGAACAATGTTCTTTATTGAACGTTGTTCTTGACAACACAGTACAAAATTCTTGTTTATAATATCAATAACTCAGGTTTTTCATGGAGTAAAAATGACTTATATCATCTTGATTTTTTAATAAAGGTTATCTGCCCATTATACAATGTCTATCTAGTGTGAAGAAGTTTATGAAACTGTAACAGTAATGAAGGTTTAGTTACACTCATTAGCAGTCTCATTCACGTCTTTCACAATTATTCAAGTTCCATTCTATGGATTATTACTCACAGAATGGTACAGAATTAAGAATGCTTTCCATTTTATGTAGTTGATTTGATTTGTTCCTAATTCCTAATTTTATAAGACTATCAACAGTGAAAATATGCTTTCTTATTAGTGTACACATGAACTTTGTGCTTAAAAAATGGTGGGGGGGGGCGGGGGGGGGCATAAATAATGAAAACCCCTGTATGTATTATTGTACCTTTAAATGTCATGTATGTAACATTGTAGCTGTTAAAAGCCTTTAACTTGAAGATTTACTGCATAACTTAATCATCTACATAAAAAACATTATCTGTATTAGATTTTTCTTTAACTGAACTCATTACGCAGTTATATATCAATTTTTCATGAAAACTTTCCTGGAAAATAGGATTCCGCAAGCTTCAAGAGCAAATAAAATCCTTCACATGACACATTTTGAATGACTTCCAAATCACTTAATATCCAATTACTTAAAATTACACTTCAGATCACAACCAAGATTCAAGCCCCGCTATCTCTGGTAAATATATAATTCACCCACAAAAACACACAATCAAAAATAATCCCAAAATAATTAATCTTCCACCATCATCAGAAAGAGTGTCTGTGGAATACTCTAAATCTGTGGTATATCATTAAGTAGGGCATAAGAATTCTATTGTTTTCCTATTTTATGACAACAAAGGTATGCTGACAACATTCCAATGTAACCTGTACACAAGGCAGCAAGACAGACAGTTTATACCAACCCAACAGGGAGCAGAAAGTGAAAGTGAAACAAATACTTCAGTGGGTTTGATTATAATCCAAATTGTTAATTTTGTCCTTCCTAGATGTTGCAGTGATTGGAGCATCCACTCCAAGAGTGCCAACTGCTGTGGGTCATAAAAGATGGTACACAATTATGACCATCATGTCATGTCCTTCATGGTATACTAAAGCCTTGAGTTACTAGAAATCCTCAGGCCATGTCCTTCATGGTAGACTAAAGCTGTGTTTTACAAGAAACCCTCAGGTCATGTCCTTCATGGTATACTTAAGCCTTGTGTTACTAGAAATCCTCAGGCCATGTCCTTCATGGTAGACTAAAGCTGTGTTTTACAAGAAACCCTCAGGCCATGTCCTTCATGGTAGACTACAGCTGTGTTTTACAAGAAACCCTCAGGTCATGTCCTTCATGGTAAACTACAGCTGTGTTTTACAAGAAACCCTCAGGTCATGTCCTTCATGGTAAACTACAGTTGTGTTTTACAAGAAACCCTCAGGTCATGTCCTTAATGGTAAACTACAGTTGTGTTTTACAAGAAACCCTCAGGTCATGTCCTTCATGGTAAACTACAGCTGTGTTTTACAAGAAACCCTCAGGTCATGTCCTTCATGGTAGACTACAGCTGTGTTTTTTCCAAGAAACCCTCAGGCCATGTCTTCATGGTAGACTAAAGCCATGTTTTACCCGAAACCCTTAAGCCATGACCTTCATGTTAGACTAAGAAAATCATGATGTTTTACATTATTATAATTAGATCATCAAGAAACCCTCAGGCCATGTCCTTCATGGTAGAATTAAGCCATGTTTTACAAGAAACCCTCAGATCATGTCCTTCATGGTAGACTAAAGCCATGTTTTACAAGAAACCCTCAAGCCATGTCCTTCATGGTAGACTAAAGCCATGTTTTACAAGAAAACCTCAGGTCATGACCTTCATGGTAGACTACAGCTGTGTTTTACAAGAAACCCTCAGGCCATGTCCTTTATAGTAGACTACAGCTGTGTTTTACAAGAAACCCTCAGGCCATGTCCTTTATAGTAGACTACAGCTGTGTTTTACAAGAAACCCTCAGGCCATGTCCTTAATGGTAGACTACAGCTGTGTTTTACAAGAAACCCTCAGGCCATATCCTTCATGGTAGACTAAAGCCATGTTTTACTTGCAACCCTCAGGCCATGTCCTTCATAGTAGACTTAAGCCATGTTTTACAAGAAACCCTCAGGCCATCTCCTTCATGTTAGACTAAGAAAATCATGATGTTTTACTCATGTTTATTATTATTAGATCATCAAGAAACCCTCAGGCCATGTCCTTCATGGTAGAATTAAGCCATATTTTACAAGAGACCCTCAGGCCATGCCCTTTATAGTAGACTACAGCTGTGTTTTACAAGAAACCCTCAGGCCATGTCCTTTATGGTAGACTACAGCTGTGTTTTACAAGAAACCCTCAGGCCATATCCTTCATGGTAGACTAAAGCCATGTTTTACTTGCAACCCTCAGGCCATGTCCTTCATAGTAGACTTAAGCCATGTTTTACAAGAAACCCTCAGGCCATCTCCTTCATGTTAGACTAAGAAAATCATGATGTTTTACATTATTATTATTAGATCATCAAGAAACCCTCAGGCCATGACCTTCATGGTAGAATTAAGCCATGTTTTACAAGAAACCCTCAGGCCATGTCCTTCATGGTAGAATTAAGCCATGTTTTACAAGAAACCCTCAGGCCATGTCCTTCATGGTAGAATTAAGCCATGTTTTACAAGAAACCCTCAGGCCATGTCCTTCATAGTAGACTTAAGCCATGTTTTACAAGAAACCCTCAGGCCATGACCTTCATGTTAGACTAAGAAAATCATGATGTTTTACTCATGTTTATTATTATTAGATCATCAAGAAACCCTCAGGCCATGTCCTCCATGGTAGAATTAAGCCATATTTTACAAGAGACCCTCAGGCCATGCCCTTTATAGTAGACTACAGCTGTGTTTTACAAGAAACCCTCAGGCCATGTCCTTCATGGTAGACTACAGCTGTGTTTTACAAGAAACCCTCAGGCCATGTCCTTCATGGTAGACTAAAGCCATGTTTTACTTGCAACCCTCAGGCCATGTCCTTCATAGTAGACTTAAGCCATGTTTTACAAGAAACCCTCAGGCCATCTCCTTCATGTTAGACTAAGAAAATCATGATGTTTTACATTATTATTATTAGATCATCAAGAAACCCTCAGGCCATGTCCTTCATGGTAGAATTAAGCCATGTTTTACAAGAAACCCTCAGGCCATGTCCTTCATGGTAGAATTAAGCCATGTTTTAAAAGAAACCCTCAGATCATGTCCTTCATGGTAGAATTAAGCCATGTTTTACAAGAAACCTTCAGGCCATGTCCTTCATGGTAGAATTAAGCCATGTTTTACAAGAAACCCTCAGGCCATGTCCTTCATGGTAGAATTAAGCCATGTTTTACAAGAAACCCTCAGGCCATGTCCTTCATGGTAGAATTAAGCCATGTTTTACAAGAAACCTTCAGGCCATGTCATTCATGGTAGAATTAAGCCATGTTTTACAAGAAACCTTCAGGCCATGTCCTTCATAGTAGACTTAAGCCATGTTTTACAAGAAACCCTCAAGCCATCTCCTTCATGTTAGACTTAGAAAATCATGATGTTTTACATTATTATTATTAGATCATCAAGAAACCCTCAGGCCATGTCCTTCATGGTAGAATTAAGCCATATTTGACAATATCTTCATGACAGCTGAGGCCATCATACAGGTTTCTGTTGATGAGTTAAGCCAACAAGTGTTCAAGGAACACACAGGGAATGGTCTTATGAACACACAAAATGCCCAATTAGACCATGAAGAACCCATTAAAACTATAAAGCAATACTAACACCACTTTGGGATTGACAGGCAGTTTCCTAATGGTTGATGTTTCAGTTTTGTAAAGCTACCAAATGCCAAGACAATGTACTTCTTACAAAACTAATTCCACAGGCTTACCACTATTTATTCACATTTCACATGCTTTATGGACAGGTAGATCACAGCTATTTCACATTCAATCACATGAAAATCCACATGTGTTGAGCTGACAAAGAAATATGTGGAAAATGTTTGTTTACATTCATCCTCAATCTTAATTGAGAAAACTGCAATAATTTGAGCTGCTAATACAAGAAAATGAATAGCTTTTTTGCTCTTTGACCTGAACTAACTAGATAGATAAATATTGATTTACTGCTCACTGACCTAATCCACTCCTCCATTTACTACATTATGACCTGAGTCAGTAGCTGAAGGTCAATTATCACAGGAAACCCACTCTTAAAATACTCACATATCTTTTTTATGTGTATCTTACATGATGATAATTGTCAATCCTTAAGAATAGTTTTAGGTCTGTACGAGTAAGAAGCGTTTATACCCAAAGCTGGGTAAACGGGCTTAACCCTTTTGAAGTTGTTTCCAAAGTAATTTCTATCCAGTAAAATGCAAATGTCCGAGCAAAACACAATCTTTACAGTATTCTAAAGTTAAGAGCTCTCAATGCTAAACAATGCCAATGGGAATAAAGTTAATAGTATAGAATATATAATATCAAAAAAATTGGAACATCAGTTTACATGCCTTAGTTCATGGAGTTAAAAATCAAAAGCATATGATAATTTGTGGGGCTAACAATTGTATGCAGGCTTCTAGCAAGTGCTGTCATAATTTGGTGTTGTAGATGATGACGTCTTCAGGCTTGGGAGAGGGGCGCGGGGGAGGGGCCAGGGGCCAGGGGCGTAGCCTTCTGGAGCTTCTCAGGGAACACACATGCCTTAGATGATAACTTAGTCAATAGAGATTGTAAAGACAGGTTAGCTTAGAGGAGTTTGTGTCAGGGGTGTCATTATTTTTCATTAATTTTGACTTGGAGGTTTTTTCCTGCAATGTTAATTGCTCTAATATAAACAAAGCCATCTTGATATATGAATGTTGCTAATGACACCTTTTAACATAACCCACACAATATTTAAGTTTGACATAATAGATTAAAATAATGCTTGTCCATTAAAACAAGCTGATTTATATATCATGCTGCAAAACATTTTAAATAACGGATATGGCAAAACGGATCTTCGAAAAAATGAAAGTTTAAACAAAAACTATGCAAGAATAGGTTAGATAAAAGGACTGCATGTGGCTTCCAAGCCTTTTCAGTGTTTCTCAGTTGGTTGTTGATGCATAACTAGTCGTCCAATCTTCCTTCTCGCATGCTCTCTCATGCTCTCCAACCTTTCACTCTATTCTCACACACCATACTTCAGGCAGTTTATCCATGCTTTAATGGAACAGTGTTAAAAAATTTCCTTTAAATATTACTGTAATTGTTTTTCATATTGCCATTCATCAAGTTACTGTTGGAAAGGGCTAAACTGTTTATCTTCTTCCAGCCCAATCCTTATATTGATTATTTTGTATACTATTGCATAAATATGTTTAAACCAAGGGGCATAACTCAACAAATATTATAGCCAGAGTTAATGGACTTGTTTGTCATGTGCCCCATCCCATAATAAACAATTGTTACAAGAATTATGTAAATGAATAGTTTTATGAGTTAGACCTGATCATATTATCAGAATCCCAGAACTCATTAATGACAGCAAGGCTGTAAGAGTGCCCTACATTTTAACTTTTTTTTTTGTGTGTTTTTTAAATAACAACAAAAATAGCCAGACATTATGAGCGTCAGTTTTGGGCCTTCAGACAAAATTATTAAAAATGAAATTATCATTAATAAGAATTATGGCAAAAATAAAGAATTTTTGTATGTTTATTAAGTTCTTCCAAACTTCTCTATTTTAAGGGTATGTCATATAATTAGCGCATCATTTAATTTTCTCAACACTTTATGCATGACCATATGTTTTCATAGCAACCACAGATTTTCTCCCAAATAATTTTCTACTTCTTTATTATTTAAATTAAAATGCCCCAAAAATAGTAAAGCAAATGATTGTCTAAAGGACCAAAATTGCACAATGCAGCTCATATGGTTACAATAAATATTAATACTGCTGTGTTACCATAATTACTGGTCCAGGTGATTATCAGAAGAGTAAAAGAATCTTGTCTGATATAATCTACAATGTGTACCAGGAACCTGACTTTAATTGCCGGCAAAAATGCTGAAAAAATACAAGATGCCCTGGCATTTTTCCTACGATCCCAAACAGCCTCCATGCTCAGAATTATTATTCAGTTTATACATATGGGTTTCCTAATAGCAACATACAAAATATGTGTACTTGTAATTGTTAATTTTTGCTTTATTACACCCTTAAATTTACATAAGCCTGTGGCACAGCACAGCTGTCAATTCAATTACCAATTGTTTTTTGGTGCGCAATAAGTGTCTGTTCTTTAAGCAAGCCCTGAGTGCAAACTGTTGAATGACCCATTTAATTAATTGCTAAAATTAATGGAACTTTGGCGTTCATTGTTTTGGTTAGAACCTTTCTTTATGATTAAATAAGAACTCATCCAGATACCGCAGTGGCAGAGACACCAGCATAAACACCAAGTGAGTGTATATAATTAACATTATAATTACCAAAGACTTCTTCCTTTTGAACCATGAGGGTTTTTTGGTGATGGGCTGACGATTGAACGACTCCCGGCTCATTCTCCTACTCATCTTGTTACACTTTTCAAATTTTGGCCTCGCAGAGAAACTGTCACGTACAAGTTTGATTTCTGCACTCAAAATGTTATCTTTTATCTTGTAATCAGATCTTCAGTTAGATTATTATCCTCTTGAGTTTTAAGTAAACGTTTTTATTTTTTTAAATCCAATCTCTAACAAAAATTTTTATAAAGGAGTTAATATCTCTTTTCATCAGAATCTGATTTCGAGTTTCAAATCCAATTTCACTCTTTTTCATTTGCTATATCCAATCAATCACACCTTATTTGAACCATGAAGGGTTCAATATTTTTATGCAATGTCATCTGTGACATAATCCCATATAAACCAAAAAATGTGTATCTCTCCCATTGCTTAATATCCCTCTATATATACATACTTTAATGTGCAATACAATCATTATATATCACCCCATAGAAGATAACATTTTTCAATGACAGCTCCTTTTCATGATTGAAATTGAATATTATTGCAATACAAACACTAAAAAATTTCCCTCATGTGGTGACCAAAATATACAACTCCATACAAACAACACACACAGCAAGCATTATTGATGATGAATTGTGGGTTAATAAAAGGCTTGCTGTTGGATTTTAAGTAACACTTTTGTAATAAAAAAACACACTTGATTCATTTCTGGTCAAACACTATTCCATTATTGTGTAATAATTCCATTTCAACAATCATTTCAATCCTATACTTTGTACCCTATCCTCACACCAAATTCTCATTGAGACCACACAATGGATTTCACAAACTATAAGCAAACAGCATTATAACTATTAAATAGAATTAACATACAGTGTGAATACAGTAGAGCATTCACTTGGCTGGACATATTTTATTATATTACTAACCCCAATCCTTCCTTCCTGACCCAAGACACCACTTAGAGCACACGGCAATAAGCCTTGAATTTACTTCAATTTAACAATGCAGGGGTTTGATTGATTTTGGCCATATCTAGTCACAAACTATCATGACTGTTTGTAATATATTAGTTAACTAGCTTGAATTTGAAACTAAAAAAAAACACTTTAAATTGAACTTGAACATTAAGTAGCATTTGGTAATTGGACTTAAAAATTGAAGTGCAGTATGAATGATCCCTGTTGTCTTCTGAATAACTTCATTGTGTTCTGAGTGATCTTCATTGTGTTCTGAGTGACCCTTATTGTGTTCTGAGTGACCCTCATTGTGTTCTAAGTGACCCTCATTGTGTTCTGAGTGATCTTCATTGTGTTCTGAGTGATCTTCATTGTGTTCTGAGTGATCTTCATTGTGTTCTGAGTGACCCTCATTGTGTTCTAAGTGACCCTTATTGTGTTCTGAGTGATCTTCATTGTGTTCTGAGTGACCCTCATTGTGTTCTGAGTGATCTTCATTGTGTTCTGAGTGATCTTCATTGTGTTCTGTGTGACCCTTATTGTGTTCTGAGTGATCTTCATTGTGTTCTGAGTGATCTTCATTGTGTTCTGTGTGACCCTTATTGTGTTCTGAGTGACCCTCATTGTGTTCTAAGTGACCCTTATTGTGTTCTGAGTGATCTTCATTGTGATATAAGAGATCCTCATTGTATTCTGTGTGATCTGAATTGTGTTCTGAGTGTGCTTCATTATGTTCTGAGTGACCCTCATTGTGTTCTAAGTGACCCTTATTGTGTTCTGAGTGATCTTCATTGTGATATAAGAGATCCTCATTGTATTCTGTGTGATCTGAATTGTGTTCTGAGTGTTCTTCATTATGTTCTGAGTGACCCTAATTGTGTTCTATGTGACCCTCATTGTGTTCTGAGTGATCCTTACTGTGTTCTGAGTGATCCTTGCTGTGTTCTGAGTGATCTTTGCTGTGTTCTGAGTGATCCTTGATGTGTTCTGAGTGATCTTTGCTGTGTTCTGAGTGATCTTCATTGTGTTCTGAGTGATCCTCATTGTGTTCTGAGTGATCCTTGCTGTGTTCTGAATGAACCTTAGTGTGTTCTAAATTATCCTTTTTTTTACAACACTTTGTTTCTGGTCAATTGACCACTGCTCTTAAGACTTGACCACTTCAAACTTATCTAAACAATCAATGCAAAAAAGGCATACCAGTGACTGAAATGCACACAAAGCCCTCTGTATTGCTTGTTGCATTGTTTCAATGTAAGCTACATACATAAAAGGAAATGATTTAAAATCTAGAACATGAATGACATATTTTCCGGATTATTCAACAGTGATGTAGACACAGCAATTAAAACTAGACCTCACACAGAAGTGACAAATACCCCCGAATGCTGCCTGGACACAGGATTGGCCAATACCACCGAATGCTGCCTTGACACAGGATTGGCCATTACCCCCGAATGCTGCCTTGACACAGGATTGGCCAATACCCCCAAATGTTGCCTTGACACAGGACTGACAAATACATCTAAATGCTGTCTGGACACAGGAATTAACAAGAAACGCCGCAATGCGACGAAACCAGGTTTTCAATAATTGACAGAAGAACTTCAGCCTGTGTCTGTATTTCTATTTTAAGTAACAGTGACCTTGACCATAGGGACCCCAAATGCAACCAGATGAAAGGTATCTATAAACTCTTTCTTTATATCAAGTTGGGTCAAGCTATGTCAACCCTGACTAAAGTTATTCAGTTTCAACTGTTTTTCTATTTTTAGTAAAGTGACCTTGGCCTTTACTCTAGGGACCCCAAACGCAATCCCATGAAAGGTATCCGTTAACTCTTCCTATAGACCAAGTTTGGTCAAGATATGTGAACCCTGACCAAAGTAATTCAGTTTCAACCATTCTTCTTTTTTTAAAGTAACAGTGACCTTGATCCTAGGGACCCCATCCACAATCCCATGACAGGTCTCCATAAACTCTTCCTTTATACCAAGTTTGGTCGTCAAGATATGTGGACCCTGACTAAAGTTATTCAGTTTCAACTGTTTTTTCTATTTTTAGTAACAGTGAATTTGACCCTATGGACCCCAAACACAATCCCATGACAGGTCTCCATAAACTCTTTCTTTATACCAAGTTTGGTCAAGATATGTGGAACCTGACTAAAGTTATTCAGTTTCAACTGTTTTTTCTATTTTAGGTAACAGTGACCTTGACCCTATGGACCCCAATCGCAATCCCATGAAAGGTCTCCATAAATTCTTCCATTATACCATGTTTGGTCAAGATGTGTCAACCAAACTAAAGTTATTCAGTTTCAACCGTTTTTCTATTTTTTGGTAACAGTGACCATGGCCTTGACCCTAGGGACCCTAAACACAAGACCATGAAAGGTAACCATAAACTCTTCCTATAGACCAAGTTGGTCAAGATATGCCAACCCTTACTGAAATTCAGTTTCATAGGTGAGTTTGACGCCGCTCGGATGCCCGCCCACCCAAACAATCGACGTTCTTCATTCTAATAACCAGGTTTCACTTTGTGAAAACCTGGTTATAAAATCCCCTGAATGCTGCCTGGACACAGGAGTGACAAATACCCCCAAATGCTGCCTGGACACAGGAGTGACAAATACCCCCCAAGTGCTGCCTGGAAACAAGAGTGACAAATACCCCTGAATGCTGCCTGGACTCAGGAATGACAAATACCCGGAATGCTGCCTGGACACTGGATTGGCAAATACCCCTGAATGCTTCCTGGGCACAGGAATGGCAAATACCTTTGAATGCTGTCTGGACAGAGGAATGGCAAATAACTCTGAATGCTGCCTGGACAGAGGAGTGACAAATACCTCTGAATGCTGCCTGGACAGAGGAATGGCAAATAACTCTGAATGCTGCCTGGACACAGAAGTGACAAATACCTCTGAATGCTGCCTGGACAGAGGAATGGCAATTTTTTTTTTTTAAAAATAGGTTATTTTACACTGCATTTCAAATCATCAAAGTACGTTCCTGAATTGAAATCCATTGAGTAATTTAAAAGTTACACTGCTGACAAGAAAAAAGTAACAAAGGGCAATAACTCTATGTTTAGCTGAAATAGAGTTATGGCTGTTGTACACTGCACTTCCTCTCAATGTGTTTTACCTTTTTATGAAGTTAAGTTAAATTCTTTTTATTAGTTTTAATTTGTACAAGAAAATGTCACAAAGGGCAATAACCCTGCAATACCTTATATAGAATTATGGTTCTTGAACACTCTACTTCCTCTCATTATGCATTACCATTGTATGAATTTTGAATAAAGTTAATCAAGAAGTTTTCAAGGTATAATCTGGACAAGAATAAATGACAAAGGGCAATAACTCTGTAATTAGGTAAAATAGAGTAATGATTATTGTACACTGCACATCCTCTCATTGTGTTTTACCATTGTATGTAGTTTAATTAAATTCAATGCAGTAGATTTCAAGTTATTGACAAGAAAAAGTAACAAAGGGAAATAACTCTGTAATTAGCTAAAATATTCCAGTAGTTTATACAGAAGTTATCCTCCAGACAAAGAGTTTGGTACCACTTGTTTTTAAAAACAAACAGGGGCAAGATTAGTTATCAAGAACTGTCACAGGAACATGACAAAGGCCCCCAATTAAGCCTTGACAGGAAGTGACCAAAGTAGTGGCCTTGACCTTCTTTGCACATTAATGCATCCCAAATCACACCTTCCTATAAATTAGTACATTTTATAGGAGTTTGAATAATATTAAGTAAGTTTCAGCTCAGAAACAAAAGTAACCTACTGACACAGACATACTATTGAATACCTCCAATAAGGTGGGGAATAAGATGTTATACAAAAAAGAATGAATTCACTCATCATACAGAGAAGCCCACAGTAGGTAACAAAGGCAACAGAGAGTAGTTAGATATATCATGTCATCAATTATCCAATTAGCATGATAGACAGGTTTACACTGCCTGCCAATGATAACAGGGCAATTAACCTGCTGTGGAATATACAGGGCAACCAATACAGGCAATAAGGTCAGCGATGATAAAGATATGTTACTTCTATCTTACATGTAATAGTTACTGTACCCTCTACCTGTTACTTCAAACACAAGGGTTTGGTGTAGTATAACAGCTTTGTACCACATCGTCAAGGACAACATTCAATAAGTAGTGTATATATATCCGATATATTGAAATATCATCATGTAATTTAAGAGATCTGTCTACTGGTAACACTGTATGGTACATGACAATAGATCAATGAAAAAACACCAGAGAGAACACTAAAACAATATGGTACAAGAATGATATATTTATGACTGTCCAAGGTTATATTGATATGTCACTTCTACCTAAATTTACAGTAGCTATATTTAAGAACATTTAATTATGGCTATCCACAGGGGGCGGTCAATATGTCTGGCAAACTACATGTTCGATAGAGTTAATAACTGACCAAGCTGAAGACATTCCTTACTGGTCTATAACCAGATGTAAAAAATGGGAAAACATAAATAAATCAATATCACTTTGTTATTTTTCAATTGAACTATGTGTTAAGAGTGTTCCCTTTGTTTTCATCTATGTGATGTTAACTCACATATCAAAACAAGTAGGCAGAGCTTAACCATTCAGTTACTAGCATGCAGATAAATTACATGCTTGTTATTGAATGTTGTCCTTGACAACATGCATAGAGTAAAACAATTATATGACCAACTTACTGGGCGCATGTGAGTTTGGTTTGTGGTCACCAAGCCGGACAAGTGGGTTTTCTCTGAGTACTCCAGTTTCGCCCACAACACAAGGCCACATTCTTGCGCATATCGTGCCAATGAGAGCGAGTGACTTAGCTAATATGTGAAAATCGTTGTAAAATAAATAAAGTTTAATCTATAAGCTGTTGTGATTGAAATTTATATACACTTGTGATGAGACAACCATGATAATATCGCATGTATAACATCAATATCACATGTATTATAAATATCAAGATTGCATGCATAATATGAATATCGCAAGTTTAATATGAATATCGACTGTATAATATTAATACCGCATCGAAACATGAATATCACATGTACATTGTATGATATCAATATCTCTGGCTACAGGTGCAGTGACTACTGCTTACTTTAATATCAAGTATCCAGTGACTTTAGAAACCAGCAGCCTATTGTATGAAACTTTAATAAATTCACCACAGGTTATCTTTAGGTGACTTCAAATGATTTGATTGGATAATATTATTTTTTTGGTTAAACATTGACCAATCAATAAAAGGCAAGTGAAATATTAACCAAGCTCAAAACTCAAGAGGTTTCCGATTGGCTTGCCACATACAAAAAACTCGAGACTTTTTCAATCGAATGGTTCATCGGCAACTATCCCACCATGCCATTTAAACACAGTTTGTAAAATCAGAAACACTTGAAGTTATTCAAAAACAGATATTCAAACTTGTTTTCTTTAGTTGTTTATTTGCATTCAAGAGCTGTCAGATGAATCTACCTGAGCTGTTGGTAATTAAATATAAGTTTTCATTAGAAATATCCCTGGTGGCTGGCTACTGGTTAAACATTCCCTGATTTCTTAAATAATCATTCATCATAATTCATCATCAGCTACATAGTCTTGTTAACAGCTCACATCCTCACATACTCAACTCTTGGCAAGCCAGAAGTTCAAGCAAAGATTACAGATGAACCAGAAAATGTTTCTCAGCCTCCAAGACAGGGGTGCTATATTTATATCTTTGTTGTATATTCCTGGAGACTGTAATTATCATTAAAGCTGCACTGTTACAGATTGACCGTTTGGGCAACTTATTTTTATTTCTTGGAATGAGCATTTTTTCATGGTAAATGTCTGGGAACCAGTGAATATCATAAGACTGCTGGCAGAAGATCAGACCAGTGTTTCATATTATTAAAGTTCGAAAATCAATGTTTTATGGCTAAGAGCAGTACTAACCCTTTAAGAAAAAAATGAAATTTTTCGGCAGTTTTCCAAACAATTGAATAATGTTCATTTGTGAGTTATTTAATATGACTGAATTTAAGATATTGATGCCAAATTCAGTTGATTCTGAGACTAAAATTTAAATTTAAAAGCCAAAGCTGTCAATCTGTGAGAGACCAGCTTTAAGTGCCCCAAAACGAGTCTTGAAGTCAATGCTCTTATAATTCCTTCTCCTCAAAGTAACGACCAGACACCAGTAACATGTTTAACCACTTTCCAGTATTATACCCTTCCAAAATCACTGAAAACACTCATAAAGTGCAAGGCGAAACAGAAAAAACAACTGTTTACCAATCAAATGCAGGTGAAATATTTTATAACTATGTTCATAAAGTTACAAATTTAGCTTATCTTATCTTTCCTATGTGTATTAAACAACAAGCTCTCAGCTATTCCAGTTAAGAGTGTGAGATAAATGAAAGTATCATGATCATGGAAGGAATAAAGTAGATAAAACCTTAGTTCAAAAGCTTGTTTAACAACAAACAGATCTTCCAACTGACAAATTCCAATCAAGAATTGATAACCCTGATCTTCCGATCAAAAATTGGTAAACCTAATCTTCCAATCAAGAAATGATTACCCTGATCTTTCAGTAGCACACTGTCATCAGTGGTTAACATTACCAACACTTTCTGTTACAAACTGGATTAATTAATATCCATAGTGTCCCACCTCATGCTTCTACCAATGGTATCACCCCTTGGATTCAATATCCATAGTGCCCCACCTCATGCTTCTACCAATGGTATCACCCCTTGGATTCAATATCCATAGTGCCCCACCCCATGCTTCTACCAATGGTATCATCCCTTGGATTCAATATCCATAGTGCCCCACCCCATGCTTCTACCAATGGTATCATCCCTTGGATTCAATATCCATAGTGTCCCACCTCATGCTTCTACCAATGGTATCACCCCTTGGATTCAATATCCATAGTGTCCCACCTCATGCTTCTACCAATGGTATCATCCCTTGGATTCAATATCCACAGTGTCCCACCTCATGCTTCTACCAATGGTATCACCCCTTGGATTCAATATCCATAGTGCCCCACCCCATGCTTCTACCAATGGTATCACCCCTTGGATTCAATATCCACAGTGTCCCACCCCATGCTTCTACCAATGGTATCACCCCTTGGATTCAATATCCACAGTGTCCCACCTCATGCTTCTACCAATGGTATCACCCCTTGGATTCAATATCCACAGTGTCCCACCTCATGCTTCTACCAATGGTATCATCCCTTGGATTCAATATCCATAGTGTCCCACCTCATGCTTCTACCAATGGTATCATCCCTTGGATTCAATATCCATAGTGCCCCACCTCATGCTTCTACCAATGGTATCACCCCTTGGATTCAATATCCATAGTGCCCCACCTCATGCTTCTACCAATGGTATCATCCCTTGGATTCAATATCCATAGTGTCCCACCTCATGCTTCTACCAATGGTATCATCCCTTGGATTCAATATCCATAGTGTCCCACCTCATGCTTCTACCAATGGTATCACCCCTTGGATTCAATATCCATAGTGTCCCACCCCATGCTTCTACCAATGGTATCACCCCTTGGATTCAATATCCATAGTGCCCCACCCCATGCTTCTACCAATGGTATCATCCCTTGGATTCAATATCCATAGTGTCCCACCTCATGCTTCTACCAATGGTATCATCCCTTGGATTCAATATCCATAGTGTCCCACCTCATGCTTCTACCAATGGTATCACCCCTTGGATTCAATATCCATAGTGCCCCACCTCATGCTTCTACCAATGGTATCATCCCTTGGATTCAATATCCATAGTGTCCCACCTCATGCTTCTACCAATGGTATCACCCCTTGGATTCAATATCCATAGTGTCCCACCTCATGCTTCTACCAATGGTATCACCCCTTGGATTCAATATCCATAGTGTCCCACCCCATGCTTCTACCAATGGTATCACCCCTTGGATTCAATATCCATAGTGCCCCACCCCACGCTTCTACCAATGGTATCATCCCTTGGATTCAATATACATAGTGCCCCACCTCATGCTTCTACCAATGGTATCATCCCTTGGATTCAATATCCATAGTGTCCCACCTCATGCTTCTACCAATGGTATCACCCCTTGGATTCAATATCCATAGTGTCCCACCTCATGCTTCTACCAATGGTATCATCCCTTGGATTCAATATCCATAGTGTCCCACCTCATGCTTCTACCAATGGTATCATCCCTTGGATTCAATATCCATAGTGCCCCACCTCATGCTTCTACCAATGGTATCACCCCTTGGATTCAATATCCTTAGTGCCCCACCCCATGCTTCTACCAATGGTATCACCCCTTGGATTCAATATCCAGAGTGTCCCACCTCATGCTTCTACCAATGGTATCACCCCTTGGATTCAAATATAATCATTAAGGAACTTAAACTACGCTAAATTTTACACTCCCTCATTAATTGGTTTAATAATTGTATTACTTAGAAGTTTGTGCATAAGCACTGTCTAAGTATAGAGGTGTTTAGTTCCAAACACTAAGAAAGTTTTTATTTATATTTGCTCTCATAAAGAAGGCTGTGTCCTAGCCTTCTGACTTAATTGTTTAGAAGACCAAACATAAACACTAGCTTGTCCGGTTAGCGCAGTGGTTAGTGCACTCGCTTCTCACCAAGGCGACATGGGTTCGATTCCCGCCCTGGATGCATGTGAGGTTGGTTAGTGGTCAACAAGCCAGACAAGTGGGTTTTCTCCGGGTACTCTGGTTTCCCCCACAACACAAGACCACACTCTCGCGCAACATCGTGCCAACGAGAGTGACTTAGTATAAGCTATCATAGCTTCCTTCACAATCATTGTAAAATATATAATGTTTAAAGTAAACACTAGCTTATACACCTGTTTTGACTTTTGGGACCTAACGATGCCATTCTCAGCAACATATATGATAACGATTGTAAGGTTTAATGAATGCAAATTCTGTGCACATCGTTGTTTTTAGAAAAATGCACTTGATGTTTCCCCCAAATTTAAACAAACCTGCTCCATTATATTCTTGAATACAACGCATTGTGATGTTTATTCTAGTCACTGCTGTGAAACTCAAGGTTACAAAACTATGCCAGGAATTAAGCGAGATGATAGGTAATAAAGCCCTATCATTTCATCACAGAATCTGCCACTTAATTACTAGTGGAAATAGAATTAAGATGGTGGAGAGCAGTACCATTAACCAACACCAAGCCGTACCGCACTTCAGTAACAATTACCGGTGCCGACAGAGGAGTGCAGGCTGGGTAATGAATGCATCATGTATCTTTTTATAGCGAATTAAGACAGCTGAACATCTTTCTCCATAATGCAGAGAAGCACAAAACAAAAATAGCCATTCTAAGGTTTATTATCCAGATGTAATTCAACCTTCATATATTTCTGATTTCAAATGGCATAGTTGAGGCCCTATTAATATAAAAAATATGTAATTGTCTGAAACCATGTTGGGTAATAGTCGTTTACCAGGGAAAAGGTATTGTTAATATCTCTATATGTAAACAAAATACTTATCTCAGACATTATTCATGGGATTACGAGAATTACCCATAACACCATTACAAGGAGTAAAGGCGAAAAAGTTTCATCTATTTCTTTATCATAAGTCACTTAATTGTTTTTGCTTTATTACATTAATATCATTATAATTCAAGATTCAATCCTCTCTGACTTCATAACACACATCAAAGATGTTATGTTTCCCAATGTTACACTCTTTCCAGGAAATGGCAATATAAACAGTAGGGCACTGCATTTTAGAGATAACAAACCGCATGAGTAGCAGTCAACAGTTATCTCACGCATCAGACTATTTTTTATACCATTTCCAAGCCTTCTTGGCAAAAACTACTATTAATTGTCATTTCTTATGAATATGTTTAAGTGGTTCAAGTTGTTTACAGTAACAGAAATGCCACTAGCAAAACAATTTCTTATTTATTACATATTGTTCTTTATACTTATTTGAAACAGTTCCTTCTGTTTTAACAATCCTCGCAGCATCTTAACTCAGAATATGTTGTAAAATTATAGTATTCATTCTTGTATCTGAGGCTAAGTTATATCCAAAGACCATATAGGTCATGTGTCTGATACTAAAGGTTTCCATGAGACTGAGACCAAAAGTTATTTATATGCACCATTGTAATCCTCGATGAGCCCCCATTTGGAGTCCTCAGGTCCCCACAATAATGCTCAAGCTTAGAGTCCTTGAATCCAAACTTTTGTTAAATCTTAAGAGTCCTCAAATCCCAACATTTTTTTCAAGCTTGAGTGGCCTCAAGTCCCCACATTTGTCCAAGCTTTGAATGCTCAAGTCTCCACATTTGTTCAAGTTTAGAAAGCTCAAGTCCCAATATTTGTTCAAGTTTAGAGAGCTCAAGTCCCCACATTTGTTCAATTTTTAGAGAGCTCAAGTCTCTACATTTGTTCAAATTTAGAGAGCTCCAATCCCCACATTTGTTATAGTTAAGAGTGCTCAAGTCCCCACATTTGTTTAAGTTGTGAGACCTCAAGTTCCAGACTCGAATCCCAACTTTTGTTAAAGTTTAGTGACCTCACCTCTCCACATTTGTTAAGTTTAGTGACCTCAAGCCCCCATATTTATTCAAGTTTAGAGTGCCCAAGTCCCCATATTTGTTCAAGTTGGAGTGCTCCAGTCCCAATATTTGTTCAAGTTTAGAGTGCTCAAGTCCCCATATTTGTTCAAGTTTAGAGTCCTCAAGTCCCCACATTTGTTCAAGTTGGAGTGCTCTGAAGTCACTATATTTGTTCAAGTTTAGAGTCCTCAAGTCCCCACATTTGTTCAAGTTTAGAGTGCTCAAGTCCCCACATTTGTTCAAGTTTAGAGTGCTCAAGTCCCCACATTTGTTCAAGTTTAGAGTGCTCAAGTCCCCACATTTGTTCAAGTTTAGAGTGCTCAAGTCCCCACATTTGTTCAAGTTTAGAGTGCTCAAGTCCCCACATTTGTTCAAGTTTAGAGTGCTCAAGTCCCCACATTTGTTCAAGTTTAGAGTGCTCAGGTCCCCACATTTGTTCAAGTTTAGAGTGCTCAAGTCCCCACATTCGTTCAAGTTTAGAGTGCTCAAGTCCCCCGCATTTGTTCAAGTTTAGAGTGCTCAAGTCCCCCACATTTGTTCAAGTTTAGAGTGCTCAAGTCCCCACATTTGTTCAAGTTTAGAGTGCTCAAGTCCCCCACATTTGTTCAAGTTTAGAGTGCTCAAGTCCCCACATTTGTTCAAGTTTAGAGTGCTCAAGTCCCCACATTTGTTCAAGTTTAGAGTGCTCAAGTCCCCCACATTTGTTCAAGTTTAGAGTGCTCAAGTCCCCACATTTGTTGAAGTTTAGAGAGCTCAAATCCCCACTTTCATTAAAGTTTAGAGTGCTCAAGTCCCCACATTTGTTCAAGTTTAGAGGGCTCAAGTCCCCACATTTGTTCAAGTTAAGAAAATTTTAGAGAGCTCAAGTCTCTACATTTGTTCAAATTTAGAGAGCTCCAATCCCCACATTTGTTATAGTTAAGAGTGCTATATCCCTACATTTGTTTAAGTTTAGAGACCTCAAGTTCCAGCATTTGTTCAAGTTAAGAGTGCTCAAGTCCCCCACATTTGTTCAAGTTTAGAGTGCTCAAGTCCCCACATTTGTTCAAGTTTAGAGAGCTCAAATCCCCACTTTCATTAAAGTTTAGAGTGCTCAAATCCCCACTTTGTTCAAGTTTAGAGTGCTCAAGTCACCCACATTTGTTCAAGTTTAGAGTGCTCAAGTCCCCACATTTGTTCAAGTTTAGAGAGCTCAAATCCCCACTTTCATTAAAGTTTAGAGTGCTCAAATCCCCACATTCGTTTAAGTTAAGAGGTCTCAAGTCCCCACATACGTTCAATTTTTAGAGAGCTCAAGTCTCTACATTTGTTCAAATTTAGAGAGCTCCAATCCCCACATTTGTTATAGTTAAGAGTGCTCAAGTCCCCACATTTGTTTAAGTTTAGAGAACTCAAGTTCCAGCATTTGTTCAAGTTAAGAGTCCTCGAATCTTAACTTTTGTTAAAGTTTAGTGACCTCAAATCTCCACATTTGTTAAGTTTAGTGACCTCAAGCCCCCATATTTGTTCAAGTTTAGAGTGCTCAAGTCCCCATATTTGTTCAAGTTTAAAGTGCTCAAGTCCCCATATTTGTTCAAGTTTAGAGGCCTCAAGTCCCCATATTTGTTCAAGTTTAGAGAGCTCAAGTCCCCACATTTGTTCTGGTTGGAGTGCTCAAGTCCCCATATTTGTTCAAGTTTAGAGTGCTCAAGTCCCCACATTTGTTCAAGTTTAGAGTGCTCAAGTCCCCACATTTGTTCAAGTTTAGAGAGCTCACGTCCTGATATTTGTTTTAGTTTGGAGTATTCAAGTCCCCACATTTGTTCAAGTTTAGAGTGCTCAAGTCCCCACATTTGTTCAAGTTTAGAGAGCTCAAGTCCCCACATTTGTTCAAGTTTAGAGAGCTCAAGTCCCCATATTTGTTCAAGTTTACAGAGCTCAAGTCCCAATATTTGTTCAAGTTTAGAGTGCTCAAGTCCTCATATTTGTTCAAGTTTAGAGGCCTCAAGTCCCCATATTTGTTCAAGTTTAGAGAGCTCAAGTCCCCACATTTGTTCAAGTTTAGAGAGCTCAAGTCCCCACATTTGTTCAAGTTTAGAGAGCTCAAGTCCCAATATTTGTTCAAGTTTAGAGAGCTCAATTCCTGATATTTGTTTTAGTTTAGAGTATTCAAGTCCCCACATTTGTTCAAGTTTAGAGTGTTCAAGCCCCCACATTTGTTAAAGTTTAGAGAGCTCACGTCCTGATATTTGTTTTAGTTTGGAGTATTCAAGTCCCCACATGTGTTCAAGTTTAGAAAGCACAAGTCCCCATATATGTTCAAGATAAAAGTCCTCAAGTTTACCTGAGTCCTGAATGCCAGTGGTTCATCTTGGCAGGCATCGGTGGAGGTCTGATATTTGGAAGAGCTGGACTGAATGTCACCCATGGTTACCAGTGTGGTCTGTCACTGACCAGCAGTCATCTCCCAATGTACACTCAATATGATGGAACACTGTTCATCAATGATATACTACTCCAGTATCAAGTGTTTATTTTATATCAATGAATGCTTGTGTATTTAACATCTCCTCTGATTATATAACAACAAGGAGTATCTGCACTTTCCAATAAGTATCTCCAGTAATTTAAATATTGATGTTTCAATGAAAAACACATTACATATTCCAGTGGCTGGTAATATCCAACTGTCAGATTGACATTTTTCTGTCCTCAGGGAATAAAAGTAGATCGATCAATGAAAAGCACCAGGGGACAATCACAATCATAGTACATCCACAGTCAAGAGCAATATTGAAATGTTCGCACGATCACAATTCCATCATAGTACAATCATAGTACATCCAAAAACTGTCGGAAACACATTGAAACCGTTCTTTTTTAATGTGACATACTTATAATATGGAAAGTATTAGCTACTTTGCCAGTAGAATGAAAAGATGAATTATAAATAATTCAGTGAGACCAATTAATGTTGCTGGTCTGGTGAAAATTTTCAGTCTGGTGAAAAGTTTCGCTGGAATAATTTATCAGTCCGGGACATACACAGACAGCCAGGGAGATATAGTCAACCTGGGGTTATCATCAAATACCTACACTACTAATTATTGCAAACCATAATGTACATGTGTATGTCTCATTAGAAAAAATAATCACCTTGCAAGTCAGGTTATTAAATGGTAATTTTTTGATATACCCACATACAATACTGAAGATATTATATTTACTCTGAGTTCAAAAATACAAACCACCAACATTTCCAAATAATTATAACAAATAACCGAAATTTGGCTCATCAAAATATCACAGACGATAAAAACACAAGATGCAGTAGCCTAATCCAGCAGCACCAACCGTATAACTGCAAAACTGAGTATTTGTTTTTTCCCCTTGATTTTCTACACTATATTCCCATATTGCCTCACTGAATAAATCAGCGCCAAGCAGTTCTGTATTCTCACAAAGATCAATGGTTATTTCCATTAAAGAAATCGGAAAGGTTGACACGATCATTTAGCTACCACATTTAGAAAAAACGCTGTTTGGTTTGTTTGCTCGTGAAGGTCATTGAATAGCTAGGAATCTCACCGCATTAAGAAGATTCTGTCTTATAGCCAGAAAAGGTCACAATGAAGGAAACAACATGTCTTATAGAAAGCTAGGGTCACAATACAGGAAACATCATTGCATTGAGGAAATCCTGTGTTTGTTTCCAAGAGCAGGTCAATGTGTAGCAAATCACAAACACTATGCACACATGTGCCACAATCCATTCCCATGAACAAGAATCATGTCACAGAGCCAATGTTCCAAGATATCTGTTTTTCACAGGATCCCATGTTGTATGTAGAAAGACAGAACACTAGCTAGTCTGACCAAGAGAAAACCTGCCATTACAAGTTAAGAAATAACAACAATTCAGTGGTCAAAATTAACACAAGCCCGCAAGCCCTGCACTAGTAAAATATCTTCAGGGCTTGTTCAAATTCTGAATTTTATACAGCAGGGCTTGTTAAAAAATTTGATGCCAAGCAAAAGTATAAAAATTCGGGCTTGTTCATCCAAAAATCTATTTTAGAAGACTGCAACATACAACAATTAACAAGGTCCCATTCAGTTAACATGGTCCAATAAACAACACCCCTAATTAAACAGACGAAATAAAAACATTCCAAAATAAACATAGACCAACTAACAATGCTATCAAAGTTAACATAGTCTAATTTTACTACACCCCTAATTGACATAACCAAACTTAAATCATTCTAAAGTTAACAATGTTAATGTAGCCAAATTAACAAAGCTCTTAAGTTAGGTAGGCTAAGGGCCAGGGGTTATTATGGCTCGAACATATTATGACCCTTTACCAGTGCATTACATAAGAAACTGTCTAGCCACGCCCCAGTCAAAATGCTCCAAAATTCACAATTACAACTTAACAACACTTCACTAATCAACGTTACTTTACAGCACAGCAAAGAATGCATATTAACTGTCTTTGAAATCTACCGAGAAAGAAAAATAAATTATGCAATTAGCTGCACATCAGTGTCAGACTCTGCACATTTTCATCCCCACTAATAGCAAAATTAACCAAAATTCCACATCAATCATATTCAATGCCACGTTTAACTTATTTTTTTACTTGCTGTTTGACTGAGAAAAAAGTTCATTTAGTCCAGAAAATTAAATAAGCCGTAGCTGAGGCAGTAACCCCCATCTCCCTTCCATTGCATTCTAAAGGTATTTCATTTCCTACACGAATCCTGTGTTAAAAAATGATATTTTACTTTTTTTTGAGAGTCAGTCTGCTTACTGCGTACAACATTCTTAAGTTTAAGTACACCTTAAAATGGCCCCTGAATACTGCATACCAAAAAAGCGGGCAAGAAGGGGCGGGCGAGTCATCCTAATAGCTGGTTTCAAACTTTTTCCCACACTACTAACAATATCATACTTTTTTGAAACACCAAGTTTGCTTTTTTTGTCCTGACATTACAATATTTTGTTGTTAATTAATACAAAAATGTGTTCGTTTTTTTTTCGTTCTGACACTAAATGTGCCAGCTTTTTCTTGCCATTTCAAAGTGTTGTTACAAAATGTGCTATATTTTTCAGGTAGGGAATGGCTGGTTTTCTGTTGTCGTTACCCAATACATCCACTGCCTTACCGGCTGGTTTATATGACACAGCAGTCCTCCAGTCCAATATTCCTGATGTCATCTCTACAATGTGAAAACTGCGTCTGTAATTTCTGTATTTCACTGTGTATGTGTCAACACTGGCTGGCCCAAGCTCGATAATCTAAAAACGGCTGACAATACTTGATTTTAAGCATCAATGTGGCTCTGATGCATTCGAGATCTAACACTCATTTCAGAGAAAAAATATTATGCAGAAAACACTTTTCGATCGGAGAACGGCAATGAATACATATATAGCCACTATCATTACGTCAATTTATTTAAGTCTGCATGCTTACTAAGTTGAAAAATTAAATGCTGAGTGTGCAGTTTTCTTTGTCAGCACTTTTAATTAGTGCATCCATGCAGTTATTTCCACAATTAAATGAGGTTTGCAGTTACCATGCATTCATTTATCTGATCGCTGTTGTCACTTGTACATGGATGACCATTTTTTTACACTTTACAAACTTACATAACTCTCTACAAAACAAGACAACTGGAAGAAATGTTTCTTGGTAATGCTCCACCAATTGATGTCAAGAACAAATGTCCTGATATGCAGAAGATATAAGATGGGGCTGGGTGGGGTGAAGAGACAAGGAGGAAAACCATGGCTGAGGGAGGAGTATAATAAGCTGAGGGAAGAAACCAACACAAGTGTCAGGAAGCATTCCAACTTGACAGCTAGATTACCCTGGAATAAGACTGCTCATGTTTACCGACATACAGGTGGATACATTCTGCTGACATACAGGTGGAAATATACTGACAACATACTGCTGACATACAGGTGGAATTATACTGCCGACATACTGCTGACATAGAGGTGGAAATATACTGCCGACATACTGCTGACATACAGGTGGAAATATACTGCCGACATACTGCTGACATACAGGTGGAAATATACTGCCGACATACTGCTGACATACAGGTGGAAATATACTGCCGACATACTGCTTACATACAGGTGGAAATATACTGCAGACATACTGCTGACATACAGGTGGAAATATACTGCAGACATACTGCTGACATACAGGTGGAAATGTACTGCTGACATACAGGTGGAAATATACTGCCGACATACTGGTGGAAATAAACTGCTGACATACAGACCACTCAGAGGTGCATATGACACCATATGATATTGACTGTCTCTTAGGTTTAAAATGGTACTGTGATCCTTTGTTTAACTGATAGACCATTATACCTATTTCAATTTGTTTCATAAGAAACATGTATGGTGATCTAGAGGTATAGACGCCCTTTACTTGCCCAAGGAAAAGAGGACTTGAGCCCCAACATTGATGCTTTAACACTGGCTCTCAAAGCAGATGTTAGAGATGGGGGCTATAGAGCTCCAACAGAAGTGCTGTGTCTTTGGCTCTCTGAGCAGACACAAGTACTGATCCTGTGTTCGAGTCCCAACATCGGTGATCAGAGAGCAGACACCATTGCTGAGTGTTCGAGTCCCAACATGGATGATCAGAGAGCAGACACAAGTGCTGAGTGTTCGAGTCCCAACATGGGTGATCAGAGAGTAGACACAAGTGCTGAGTGTTCGAGTCCCAACAAGGGTGATCAGAGAGCAGACACAAGTGCTGAGTGTTCGAGTCCCAACATGGGTGATCAGAGAGCAGACACAAGTGCTGAGTGTTCGAGTCCCAACATCGGTGATCAGAGAGCAGACACAAGTGCTGAGTGTTCGAGCCCCAACATCGGTGATCAGAGAGCAGACACAAGTGCTGAGTGTTTGAGTCCCAACAAGGGTGATCAGAGTCGACACAAGTGCTGAGTGTTCGAGTCCCAACATGGGTGATCAGAGAGCAGACACCAGTCCTGAGTGTTCCAATCCCAACATGGGCTGGAGTCCCAACATGGGTGATCAGAGAGCAGACACCAATGCTGAGAACTTGAGGCCAAATAGGGATGCTTTGACATTGCCTCTCAGAGTGGACACCAAAATGAGGGTTCGAGCCCAAACAGGGGTGCTTTTGAATTGGCTCTCAGAGTGGACACCAATGATTGTTTATTCCATGAAAATGGACACAATTAGCTTACAGATGCTGCAATCCTCACAATCATCAATACAAAACTAAACACATACTAATAAAATATTAGATGCTTAAACATTTTAATTGTCTAAAAGCATCGAGTTCTGATGAATAACAGAATTAACAAATTAACCGATAAGGCGTTTAAGCTTCATACTTACTGAATAACTTACTCATCAACGTTGGAATAATGATAAAGAAAAGTAGCCCATGTCATGACAAGGAAAACAATACCAGCACAGACAGTTCAGTATGGGAAAACAGCTGGATGCCCACTAATACAATTATGTCCTAAATGATATAAGTACATAATAAGTACTTCTGTCATTGTTAGCGAAATATGAAATATGAAGTAACAAGAAAGTGCATATGTACGGCATGTTCTGTCAGGAGTAAATGTGAAAATTATTAATTGAGTGTCACTATGGATGTTTTTGCTTGCACGTCTCTATGGGAGCAATAAAACCACAGGCAACTCGCTGGCACGGGCATTATGCCCTAATTACTTCAACCACTGCATCAGGTATGCATATCTTATTGTTTTGAGCATCAATATCAATAGAAGAAGGTTTTTCCCCAGGTGATGGTTAGTATGTGTTTGTTCCTTAAGTACGGATACCAGACATTTTGGGCCTATGACGACATTGTCTGAAATATAATGGGAACGTAAATGCTCTTGTCTGTTTGATATGGGAAATAATGATAATTGTTTACCCGAAAATGTTAAAACAATCAGATATTTTGATTGCTCCAGTAACAGATTGGCATCAGGCAATGTAATATATGTTTTCTGAATGTTGCATGACTTTGCTGATATAGCTGTTTCAAATGATTCCATGGAAGATATGACTTCCAATCGAACACACAGCATGCATAATTTGTAAACAATAAACATGTACTTAATGGATATGATAATCTATGTTATTCTCATGAAACTATAGTATTATTCCTAACATGTGGTTTTTAAACTAATTTCTAATATATAATATCATAAACATTTCACACGTTGAGCATAACTAAATGAAATAAAAGCAGAATGGGATGTTATGAATGTGGTATAAAGTAAAGCAGGCTCTGATATTGAACAGGCTACTCATGTATTCATATGTTTCTTTCTGCTTGCTATTAGCTTATTTCTATTTGCTTGATTTAATTAGTTCTTCTAGTCTTCCCTTAGGTTTTGTTCTGCTTACTCTAGATTATGTTTATTAATGCTTGTTCTATGTTTAGTTCAACTTGCTTATGGTTCAGGTCTGCTTTGTTTAGTTCTGTTGTGCTGCTGCTCCAGGTTCAAGTCTGCTTGCTCAAAATTCAGTTCTACTTTCTCTGGATTCAGTTCTATTTGCTCTAGATTCAGGTCTGCTTGCTCAAGGTTCAGTTCAACTTTCTCTGGATTCAGTTCTATTTGCTCTAGATTCAGGTCTGCTTGCTCAAGGTTCAGTTCAACTTTCTTTATGTAGTTTTACGTTGCTTTAGATTCTGTTGGACTTGCTTTAGCTTCAGGTCTGCTTGTTCTTGGTATAGGTCATTGCTTACTTTTCATTTTCTGATAAGCCAAGGCTCTTTCTAATAATGCCTGTCATCATGTTATTTTTGTCCTAGGTTCTGGTCCCCACTTTTGTTTATAATATTATGTTGCTCTGCCAATGGTTATGACCTAGTGATAGGTATATTCATTTTTGTCAATCTTTGTAGTTGGAAATGTTTTTGACTTTGTATCAATAAATTGTTGGTAAATTTAATGACAAGTCCTTGTAAATCTGGAGAATGTATGAAAATAAAACGTCAAATCCTTGCCAATCTTGGGCATATTTGTAAATTAAATTGGTATACCTTGCCAACAGTATGCATGTGTTTTTGTTCTTGCAAATAGTCTGCATTTGCTGGAAACTTGTGGACCACTTTCTCTACTTTACAAAACTGACATTTTCATAGCAAAACATTCCACAAAAAAGACAGAACTATTGAGCTTAGCTGATAAAACTGGCATATTAATCTTGCAAAATCCCCACATACCTGTTGTTTTTGCCCATATTTTACAGACAGAGATGCATTAAGTTAACAGGTTTGTTTGTAAAAAAGACAGGTATACTATATAGCATGTGTTTTTACAAATGTGTAGTTTATTATAGTTTTCTATAGGTGTTTTGGTATTTTGATCTCAGAAATCGGATATTAAAAACAACCTTTTAAGACAAACAAATTCATGTGGTTTTTGAACATTTCAAACTCTGGAATGGGGTGACTTTTTTAACCTTGTCACCTGGCAACTTCCCTATTCTATCATTGACTCACAAAGTTTTGTCATAATACACCGCCAAAGGAAGGACTTCAATCTTTTCTTATCGAGCTGGAAAACTCATTCAACCTTAATGTTAGCCCCTGAAGGATAGATAATTCCACTAAACAGCTACTTCATTCTGTATCAAGTTCAAAACATGCTGCAAGATTGACAGATAACATAATCAACACAGTCAATATCATGGTAGGCTGGGCTTATCAGTAAATTTCAAGGGTGCACTGAACATATTTTTTTTATGTTTGTTTGTTTATCACAAATGTTGCCATCTGTGAGAAACTTGTTAAACTGCTTTTAACAAGCTGATCTAGTAGCAGATTGACCAAGATTAAACAATTAAGTTAATGCTGCATGTAACAGATCAGCATAAATTCGAAAACCAATTAAAACCCTTTCTTTTCTGTCAATTATGTTCTTTGGTTGGTTGGATTTATATGAAACAATGACCAAAAATTGCCTTTTCTTGGGCAAAACATTAAACATGGTATTTCCCTCTTTCATCTATATAGAAACAATATGACTGTTAACAGGTCACAAGACTAGTGCTACTGTGACAGAAGGTTTACAAGTTGCTGCAATGGATTGTTTGATTCCTCAGTTTAAGCAAATATGTTAAATATTTCTGATTCAAAAATGGTTTCAACTGGTGTGCTTCCATCCCTCTGGTCACGGATGTTAATAAATCATGTATGCTAGCTCTAAGCTTGCACATTTGTAAACCTTTCTTTGCACTATACGTTCAAGATTTTTTGTAAGGCATTTCTAAGAAAGAGAAAAAAAAAACAGAATGCATCTGTAATATCACATGTAAAATCATGTGCTGATATACAAAACAAAAACTATGGCAAAACTTAAAGAACAAACAGTAAAAAAAATGCAAACATTTTCCCATATGTGAGAAGGTAGCTTAATGTTTATTGACACATTGATCAGAAAAATGTATCATTTGAACAAATGCTGGAGTGAAGCAAATGAAATCTTTGGTGTGTCAAATGTAAACAACCTCATACAAATAAACACACAAGGTATTGACTTTAAATCAAACACCAATCTTTTTACCCTTCAATGAGTGGAGGGCAAGAGGGTGATTTTCAATCTAAATTAAAGCCCCAACTGATATGTTAATCAATAAACCTCTTTACATATATAAATACAAGTTGGCTTGCTAAGGTTTTTCAAATTTCAACTCCGTATGATGAAATAGCAAAAAAAAGAGAAGAAAATTGTCGAAAACTGACATAAACTTGGTATTGACATGTACAATGCATTGAAACTTACTTACCACATAGTTTACAATTAATTTATTTTTCACCGTTTTTTGTATTTTTCCATTAAAAAAGATTACTAGGTATGTCTACCTTGTAGAATTCATGCGTGATTGGCTAGTCGATGTTTGCACATGATATAACCAAGTTAGGTTTATACCATAAATATTCCAACTGTTTAGGGTAAGCATTCGTAGCACAGTGGATACAACACTGGACTGCAATTTCGGCGACACCGGTTCAAAACCCGGTCTCCGACTCGATTTTTTTTTACATTTTAGTATTTTTTATGATATCAAAGAGTAAAACATTTTATTAAATAATTGTCCTGAGATTCGTTACAGAAAAAAACTTTTTTTGGTGCCAATCTGGTGTACAGTCCCTTTTATGTATTCCTTTCAATCAAAAGTTGATGAATGAAAACAGGACACCTGGCCCTTATATAGTCAAAAAGAAGCCAGCAATAAAAACGCCCAAATTACGACACTTACCGATGAAGAAACAGGAGGACTTGAAGTTGACGACGATTTCTCCGCTTTGACATATGGCTTCGAACTTTCCGGAAACTCTTCCTGATCGACGGACATACACGAACACAGTTTCAAGAACGGGAGCTTCCGTCTAGCACGTCGCTGGTGCTTTTTCATTTCCATAGTAACAGGAAATGGAAAGGTTTCTTTTCGATTGAGTTCTTGTCTTCATGTTTTGCTCACTCGAACATGATGGACCTTTGTACAATTTCTTCCTTTCTCAAATATTATCCAAAAGTTGAAATGATAGTTAAAAAATATTCCAACCTAAATGAGATATGTCACTAATATTTTCAACTTCCTCAAAGTGTACTCATAACCATGGCCAGGCTGTAAACTGGACCATTTTAATGTTCCTCAACTGTTATCATACACTGGAGCCTACAGAAAATCTAAGAAATAATCCTCTTGCACCTCAGAATTTAAAATGGTTGAACTGTTGTCAATTAGATGAATAAACATCTACTTAAAGAGAAAGTACTACCTCATCAAACAGTGTTAAAGAAAAGTTCAGCATGTTCACGCATAAAATTATAAAGTAATAATAAAATATTAATTCATAAACATTCCACTGCAGACTTTGATTAATAGCGGCCTTTTCTATAATTTAAGATATAAAGATATGGTCTTTTGAAACTAGGTGAAATTATTATCATCCATTATCTTAAACATTTGTTCCAGTATCATGGAGCATACATTACAAGCTAAATGCGTAATCAATAAGAAATATGACTTTATCTAAACATATCACTGTCAAGTAGCTATTTCAGCAAACCACACTTTATGACTGCATTGATGCATTTAAGCCCCCCCCCCCCTTTAATATATGACTTCGTTGATGCATTTAAGCCCCCCTCTTAAATATATGACTGCGTTGATGCATTTAAGCCCCCCCCCCCCCCAAAAAAAATATATGGCTGCATTGATGCATTTAAGGAACCCCTTTACAGAAAAAAATCCACACTATGGCAAAAATAAGTGTTAAGTCAGGAGGAAAAACTAAGGTTGGTCACATTAAGTGGAAACAAACATTTTTTTTAATTTTTTTAACGTATTTCCAAAAGTAATTATTTTAAGCCTTAACACCTATTAACATTTTCGATCGAATTAAAAATGCTAACAACAGTAGCAGAAAATTTCTCATAATCATCAAAGCTGGTCTGTTTTTTAAAGCAAACAAAGGGAATAACTCGAAAGGTAAGCAAGAGTTACTGGCCCTGTTATACATGAGCCTATAATTAGTATTTGGCAACATTTATACCAAGTTTCATTTGAATATCATGAACTGTTTTTGAGTCATGGCCAAAGTTGTTTTTTTTTCACAAAAATGCTGACGACACCAAGGGCATGACCGGTAGTTCCTTGACTTTTGTCTTTGAAATCTAAATAAATTAATAAATTGCACGATGAGTGTACACATATTAATCTAATTGATAACCTTTAAACAATTAATTTTCTCCGTATGTTATAACGAAAAGTTTATCCTGTTGATATCCATCTTGTAGTTAAAACTTTCAATCAAAATTATCACACATTATACAGATCTGCTATCCGAAGTCACAAATTGAAATGACAAACAACAACGGATATGACAATAATGTATAAATGGTGAGGGAACAACAATTAAACTTGCGAGAAAACTTATTATACACAGTACTATATGATTGTATAAATTAGTGGTCACTTTGTGTCGATGACTGTGTGTTTTTATTACCAAGTGGACAGCAATAACGTATCTGGAGCACATACATGGTAATTACCTCAACACCTATTGTTGATCCTTACGTCAACGAATGAGCTTTAAACCTGGACAAGCCGTCAAATCAGACAATCACTATTTGCGTATATTAAATATACGACTGAATAATAATTATCAACTGGCTTATATATTCTGATTGGAAATATTTGTCCCAGGGATGAGTTTTACCAATAAAAGACCATTATCCCGAATTCTAGAAAGACTGAACATGAGTGTGGCCTTGAGTATGAGGGGCTCATGCCCAAACCAGGGGTTATAGGGGCTCAGGCCAAAACAGGGTTTAGGGATCTTAGGACCAGCAGGGTTTAGGACCTCAGACTCAGAAAAAGCTAAGGGGCTCAGATCCAAAGCAGGTTTAGGGGCTGGGGCCCAAAGCAGGGTTTAGGGGCTCAGGCCAAAACAGAGTTCAGGGGCTCAGGCAAAAGACAGGGTTTAGGGGATCAGACCCAAAACAGGGTTGTGGGGCTAGGTCCAAAGCAGGATTAAGGGGCTGAGAGGCCAAAAGCAGGGTTGAGGGGCTGAGGCCAAAAGCAGGGTTTAGGGGCTCAGGCCCATAGAAAGGTTTAGGGCTCTGAGATCAGTATTGAAATTGATTTCAAAGCCATCTATATCCATTTTAAGGTATTTTTTCTATTTTAATGCTAAGATCTGACAACAAAAAGCAATTATCAAATGTTTGATAATCTGAAAATGAAAACTCTTATCCTGACTATTGAATTGTGCATCTTTATATAGTATCATCTTTGATTGCATATCTGATTTATTCTGAAAACTAAAGTACAACTGTTTGTGTGTTATTTGGAATAGTTTTTGTTTTCAATGGTGCAATCTGCAAGAATAATAAATTACCCCATCAAGTCTAAGACAGCAGAGTGATTGCAAACTTGTATGGGTACATAAACATGTGGACTACTTTTTGTGAGCTATGTATCAAGGTATGCAATGTACAAATTCAAACTGGCACCTTCAAAAGCATGTGGAAAGTGAGAAAGAAAAATATCAGTGAACCAGGCCTAACAGATATCAGTGATCCCAGGCCTACCAGATAACAGTGAACCTGGCCTACCAGATATCAGTGAACCAGGCCTACCAGATATCAGTGAACCAGTTCTACCAGATATCAGTGAACTAGTTCTACCGGATAACAGTGAACCAGGCCTACCAGATATCAGTGATCCAGGTCTACCAGATATCAGTGATCCAGGCCTACGAGATATCAGTTATATACTCCTACCAGATATCAGTGAATCAGGCTGACCATATATTAGTGACATACTCCTACCAGATATCAGTGAACCAGGCCTGCCAGATATCAGTGAACCAAGTCTACCAAATATCAGTGATACAGGTCTACCAGATATCAGTGAACCAGGCCTACCAGATATTAGTGATCCAGGCCTACCAGATATCACTGAACCAGACCTACCAGATATCAGTGATCCATACCTACCAGATATCAGTGATCCAGGCTGACCAGATATCAGTGATATACTCCTAGCAGATATGAATGAACCAGGCCTGCCAGATATCAGTGAACCTGGCCTACCAAATATCAGGTAACCATGCTGATTTGATATCAGTGATATACTCCTACCAGATATCAGTGAACCCGGCCTACCAGATATCAGTGAATCAGGCCTACCAGATATCAGTGAACCAAGCCTTCCAGATATCAGTGAACCAGGCCTGCCAGATAACAGTGATCCAGGCCTACAAGATATCAGTGATCCAGGCCTACTAGGTCTCAGTAAACCAGGCCTGCCAGATATCAGTGATCCAGGCCTACCAGATATCAGTGAACCAGGCCTACCATTAGAATTTTAAAGATATATCAAAAACAACTTTCCACAACCACTCTAATGCTGCCAGTACAGGTAGCTACACTTAAAAGTACACATACAAGTACAGGTAATGTTTCACAACTACTCTAATGTTTCCAGTAAAAGTAGCTACACTAACAAGTACACATTCATGTACAGGTAATGTTTCACAACTACTCCAATGTTTCCAGTACAAGTAGCTACACAAACAAGTACACATTCATGTACAGGTAAAGTTTCACAAATACTCTAATGTTTCCAGTACAGGTAGCTGAACTAACAAGTACACATACATGTACAGGTAAAGTTATTTAAATGTTTCCAGTACAAGTAGCTACACTAACAAGTACACATACATGTACAGGTAATGTTTCCGAACTACTCCAGTTTCCAGTACAAGTAGCTACACAAACAAGTACACATACATGTACAGGTAATGTTTCCGAACTACTCCAGTTTCCAGTACAGGTAGCTACACTAACAAGTACACATACATGTACAGGTAATGTTTCCGAACTACTCCAGTTTCCAGTACAAGTAGCTACACTAACAAGTACACATACATGTACAGGTAATGTTTCCGAACTACTCTAATGTTTCCAGTACAAGTAGCTACACTAACAAGTACACATACATGTACAGGTAATGTTTCACAACTACTCCAATGTTTCCAGTACAAGTAGCTACACTTACAAGTACACATACATGTACAGGTAAAGTTTCACAACTATTTCAATGTTTCCAGTACAAGTAGCTACACTAACAAGTACACATACATGTACAGGTAAAGTTTCACAACTACTCCAATGTTTCCAGTACAAGTAGCTGAACTAACAAGTACACATTCATGTACAGGTAATGTTTCACAACTACTCCAGTTTCCAGTACAAGTAGCTACACAAACAAGTACACATACATGTACAGGTAAAGTTTCACAAATACTCTAATGTTTCCAGTACAGGTAGCTGAACTAACAAGTACACATTCATGTACAGGTAAAGTTTCACAAATACTCCAATGTTTCCAGTACAAGTAGCTACACTAACAAGTACACATACATGTACAGGTAAAGTTTCACAACTATTTCAATGTTTCCAGTACAAGTAGCTACACTAACAAGTACACATACATGTACAGGTAATGTTTCACAACTACTCCAATGTTTCCAGTACAAGTAGCTACACTTACAAGTACACATACATGTACAGGTAATGTTTCACAACTTCTTTTATGATTCCAGTACATGAAGCTACACTTTCAAGTAACGTACACATACAATCAGATTTTCACAACTTCGCTAATGATTCCAGTACAGGTGACTACTCGACACATTCACATAAAAGTAATGTTTCACAACCTCAGCGATGATTCTAGTACAGGTAGCTAAACTACTATCAGGTAGACATACAAGTACAAGTAGCTGCACCTACAGGTACAAGTTTCTAGTTCAGGCAGCTACCCTTATAAGTACACTTAGCCCTGCGCAACCTTTCTATGTTTTAGTACAAGTAGCTTCACTAACCGGTACACATACACATTCACTAACAAGTAATGTTTCGAAACCTCAGCAATGTTTCAAGCACAGGTAGCTACACTACACATTCATGTCAAATTAAGGCTTCAAAACATCAACAAAAATTTTAGTACAGATAGCTACACTAACACGTACACGTGCGGGTAGCTGCAGTAACAAGTACAAGTACGGGTAGCTGCACTAACTGATACATGTACATGTGCTGGTAGCTGCAGTAACAAGTACATGTACAAGTACGGGAAGCTACACTAACTGATACATGTACAAGTACGGATAGCTACACTAACAAGTGCAAGTGCAGGTAGCTGCACTTACAAGTACATGTACAAGTACGGGTAGCTGCACTAACAAGTACATTTACAAATACGGGTAGCTGCACTAACAAGTACATTTACAAATACGGGTAGCTGCACTAACAAGTACATGTACAAGTACGGGTAGCTGCACTAACAAGTACATGTACAAGTACGGGTAGCTGCACTAACAAGTACATGTACAAGTACGGGTAGCTGCACTAACAAGTACATGTACATGTGCTGGTAGCTGCAGTAACAAGTACATGTACAAGTACGGGTAGCTGCACTAACTGATACATGTACAAGTGCGGGTAGCTGCACTAACAAGTACATTAACATGTGCTGGTAGCTGTAGTAACAAGTACATGTACAAGTATGGATAGCTACACTAACAAGTGCAAGTGCAGGTAGCTGCACTTACAAGTACATGTACAAGTACAGGTAGCTGCACTTACAAATACATGTACAAGTGCGGGTAGCTGCACTAACAAGTACATGTACAAGTGCTGGTAGCTGCAGTAACAAGTACATTTACAAGTATGGGTAGCTGCACTAACAACTATATGTACAAGTGCGGGTAGCTGCAGTAACAAGTACATTTACAAGTATGGGTAGCTGCACTAACAAGTACATGTACAAGTACGGGTAGCTGCACTAACAAGTACATGTACAAGTGCGGGTAGCTGCACTAACAAGTACATTAACATGTGCTGGTAGCTGCAGTAACAAGTACATGTACAAGTACGGATAGCTACACTAACAAGTGCAAGTGCAGGTAGCTGCACTTACAAGTACATGTACAAGTGCGGGTAGCTGCACTAACAAGTCCTTGTTCAAGTACGGGTAGCTGCACTAACAAATACATGAACAAGTGCAGGTAGCTGCACTAACAAGTACATGTACAAGTACAGGTAGCTGCACTTACAAGTACATGTACAAGTACGGGTAGCTGCACTAACAAGTACATGTACAAGTACGGGTAGCTGCACTAACAAGTACATGTACAGGTACGGGTAGCTGCACTAACAAGTACATGTACAAGTACGGGTAGTTGCACTAACAAGTACATGTACAAGTACGGGTAGCTGCACTTACAAGTACATGTACAAGTACGGGTAGCTGCAGTAACAAGTACATGTACAGGTACGGGTAGCTGCACTAACAAGTACATGTACAAGTACGGGTAGCTGCACTAACAAGTACATGTACAAGTACGGGTAGCTGCACTAACAAATACATGAACAAGTGCGGGTAGCTGCACTAACAAGTACATGTACAAGTGCTGGTAGCTGCACTAACAACTATATGTACAAGTGCTGGTAGCTGCAGTAACAAGTACATTTACAAGTACGGGTAGCTGCACTAACAAGTATATGTACAAGTGCGGGTAGCTGCACTAACAAGTACATTAACATGTGCTGGTAGCTGCACTAACAAGTACATGTACATGTGCTGGTAGCTGTAGTAACAAGTACATGTACAAGTACGGATAGCTACACTAACAAGTGCAAGTGCAGGTAGCTGCACTTACAAGTACATGAACAAGTACGGGTGGCTGCACTAACAAGTCCTTGTTCAAGTACAGTAGGGCTTCACAACCTTTCTGATGTTTGTTTCCCCCCAGTGTGAACAGGTGACTGATAACCAAAATGCTTTATCTAATTGTTAAACAAGCTTCTTATTTAACTTTGATTTGTTTTAATGGGAACAAATGGGAACATAATACAATCTAAAATGAGATTGTAATCTACCTGTAAACATTATAAGCCCTACCAAAATACATAGTTACATTTTTTAATGAAGTTAGACTTCATGAACACAGGAAGTAAATGGTGGAATCTTAAAGCTGAATGTCAGACAAAATGATACAAAATCTGAATTTTCCATACAAAAAAATCTGTAAATATTTCACAGGGATTTCAACACACTATTTTCAACATGATAAAGATCTGCAAATTGGGACAATTATGGGCATTTATACGAAGAACAGCACAAGTTCAATCAGGGCTTGTTATATATCCCTTGTGTAATGAGTATATATGGCTTATTAAAGGTTTGAGGAAGAGTACTTTATAAAACAGTTATACTGCATTTGTGATATTGTTTACATGCATTAATGGTTGAATACATTTGCTCCTCTCCACAGCACTCAAAAATGTATAAACCTTTAAGTTATAATATGTTCTGCTACTGTTGCTAGTATAAACTTCATATACAAATATACTATTTTAACTTTAAAACTCATAACTTATCAAAACTATTTATTCATGAACCGATTTACAGCCTGAGTTGCCATCCTATCCTAACTACCACTTCTGAACTAAACTCCCAAGAAAGATCTTCTCACAATGTGACCTTTAGAAATCAAACCTGACCTTTATGGTTGAAATTAAGCACACATATTGGGTGTTTTACAACTTTGCCACACATTTAACACTGGAGTTTCATTCACTTCCTTATTTTCTTCATTGGAAAAACAAAGTCTGAGACTGACCTACTTCAAACACAGACATAAATCCATCTCTCCATCTCGCTAATGTCGAATCTCACAAGGCACAAAAACTAACAACCAAGACACACAAATTATCCCTTGAATGTACACTGCATCACTTTGCCTCATCTCATAAACCTTATGACAAATGTTCACTCGCACTAAGTGTGTTCATCATGGCCGTTTAAGGAAAGAGGGAGAAACGAGGACATTACCAAAAGGACATATTGAACATAGAGCATAACAGCTGATTGCTGTGCTGTCTCTGAAGCTGATGCTGGATAAAAATCAATGGACAAGACCATGCTGAAACACATTATCATACATTCGGGCAGGCTCCGAGGAACAATAGCGGCCTTACAAGCAAATAAATTTCTACTGAATATTTTAAGCCCATTTCTATTTGGAACTATCATAATCATGGTTGTTTTTGGACAAACAGTTGCGAAAATGTTTAATTTGCAAAAAAATCCAAATAAATGATAACAATTATAATGGTTGCAATCAATTTTGTTTACTGACAACCAATGCTCCTTTCAAACGGACATGTTTTTGCCCCTACCACTGAAGAATGTACATAAGAACCAAGACAATATAACATTTAACATGTAGTGTTTTTTTTCAATTTTAACGAGAATGGTGGCAAGAACCTTTAATAGGGAAAACTGACATTTTGGCAAAAAGATGAAAATCCTAACATGGTTCATATAATCATCAACTTGTTTTCTAACCTTTAGTTCAGCAAACCTTTGAACGTAGGTCCATTAATGGCACTATATTGCTACATTTACTTAAAGTTCAGAGCCAGGTCAATGCTCTTCCGAAAAATAAATAAAAATGTTTTTCTAAATGGGATTTTATTACCTGGGTAAAGGGAAAAATATTTCAGGAGGTAAATTTCAAAGGACCACAATGGAAATTTCAAAGCACCACCTAGAAATTTCAAAGGACCAGCAAGGAAATTTCAAAGGACCTGCATGGAATTTTTTAAAGAACCACAGATATTTTAAAAGGACCACAATGGAAATTTCTAAGAACCACAATAGAAATTTTGAATGTTCACCATGGAAATATTGAGGATGACCATGAAAATTTTCAAAGAACCACAATGGGAATTTCAAAGGACCACCAAGAAATTTCAAAGAACCAGCATGGAAATTTTTAAAGGATCGCAATGGAAATTTCAAAGAACCACAGTGGAAATTTCAAGGAACCACAGTGGAAATTTCAACAGACCACAACGGAAAATTCAAAAGACCACATTGGAAATTCCAAAAGACCACAATAGAAATTTCAAAAGACCACAATGGAAATTTCAAAAGACCACAATGGAAATTTCGAAAGACCAACAGTGGAAATTTCAAAGGATGTCAATGGAATAAATGACAATGATTTTAAGCAGAGATAAAGCTTATGTTTAACATGTACTAAACAAACTCATTGCTATGACTTTTGACCCTTGTTAGGAATCAATTTCTCATACAAAAACTATAGCAGACTTTTAAATTAACAAATAGAAACATAAGTATGATGTCAAGGCCCAATACATTAATCAGTTCAGTCACATAGCCTAATAAACAAAATACAATGCACAAAAAAATATGGGTCTGTCATTGGCCTGTTTGAAGTGACAAACAATGACTTATATTCCATACAGTGACAGCAGTAATTATGTTCCTAAAGACAAATCACATGCAACAACAAAAGTTACAAAAATAAGGACATCCTAATGGATTAGCCTCAATTACTCCATTCACCGACTTCCACATTTGAGACCCTATAGGAGCTGTTTTGTCCAGATTTTGTCAATGAAAAGCTGTAATCAATAATTTGATTTTAGAATAGGCTTATAAACAGAAGCCTAGCCAGTGAGCCATAATGATGATCATGGAACTTGTGAACGTAAAAACTATGTAAATATAGAAGGCAATCTCAGTGCGATCTGCATTGAACTCACTGCTGTCCATAATTCTGTCTGTCCCACAGGCTATTGTACATTACAGACTAGTGCAACATATGTTCCCTCTGTAAAACACAACTGCCGTTTATTATTCTGATGGGTTTATTGTGTCCCATGACTGCGTTCCATGCCTTAACAAATAATGTTATTGCTTTACAAAGAGGAAGTGTTTTTTTCTGTGGTCGCCACTTGTTTACTGTCATTTGACAAGACAATATCTCCGTAGGAGTCTTGGTACATCTCTGTAGTGCTTCATGTAGTGCAGGAGACGATTTAAAGGGATATATCGCTAACATTGGTTTTTCTTTTAACTCTTATCCAAGCCAGTGACCCTTCCTTTCTCTGTCATTAAGATTTTACACACAATGTTCCAACTTACAGACCAGGAACCAAATTAGGACTTCATGTCTGTTAAGTTGTAAAACTGCAATCTTTACAAATAAGCAGGCCGAGTACCAATTTGTGAGAGACGTTGAGCTGACACATTCAATACAAGAAAGCAATAGAGAGAGAGGGACATTGAGGCTGATACATCCAATACAAGAAAGCAATACAGAAAGGGACATTGAGGCTGATACATTCAATACAAGAAAGCAATAGAGAGAGAGAGGGACATTGAGGCTGATACAACCAATACAAGAAAGCAATAGAGAGAGAGAGGGACATTGAGGCTGATACATCCAATACAAGAAAGCAATAGAGAGAGAGAGGGACATTGAGGCTGACACATTCAATACAAGAAAGCAATAGAGAGAGAGGGACATTGAGGCTGATACATCCAATACAAGAAAGCAATAGAGAGAGAGAGGGACATTGAGGCTGATACATCCAATACAAGAAAGCAATAGAGAGAAAGAGGGGGACGTTGAGGCTGAAACATCCAATACAAGAAAGCAATAGAGAGAGAGAGGGACATTGAGGCTGACACATCCAATACACAAAAGCAATAGAGAATGAAAGGGACATTGAGGCTGACACATCCAATACAAGAAAGCAATAGAGGGAGAGAGGGACATTGAGGCTGACACATCCAATACAAGAAAGCAATAGAGAGAGAGAGAGGGACATTGAGGCTGACACATTCAATACAAGAAAGCAAAAGAGAGAGAGGGACATTGAGGCTTACACATCCAATACACGAAAGCAATAGAGAATGAAAGGGACATTGAGGCTGACACATCCAATACAAGAAAGCAATAGAGAGAGAGAGAGGGAAATTGAGGCTGATACATCCAATACAAGAAAGCAATAGAGAGAGAGAGGGGGACATTGAGGCTGACACATTCAATACAAGAAAGCAATAGAGAGAGAGAGGGGGACATTGAGGCTGACACATTCAATACAAGAAAGCAATAGAGAGAGAGAGGGGGACATTGAGGCTGACACATTCAATACAAGAAAGCAATAGAGCGAGAGAGGGGGACATTGTGGCTGACACATTCAATACAAGAAAGCAATAGAGAGAGAGAGGGGGACATTGAGGCTGACACATTCAATACAAGAAAGCAATAGAGAGAGAGAGGAACATTGGGGCTGAAACATTCAATACAAGAAAGCAATAGAGAGAGGGAGGGACATTGAGGCTGAAACATTCAATACAAGAAAGCAATAGAGAGAGAGAGAGAGAGAGGGGGACATTGAGGCTGACACATCCAATACAGGAATGCAATAGAGAGAGGAACATTGAGGCTGACACATTCAATACAGGATTGCAATACAGAGAGGGACATTGAGGATGACACAGTCAATACAGGAATGCAATAGAGAGACGGACATTGAGGATGAAGCATTCAATACAAGAAAGCAATAGAGAGAGAGAGAGAGAGAGACATTGAGGCTGACACATTCAATACAGGAATACAATAGAGAGAGGGACATTGAGGCTGACACATTCAATACAGGAATGCAATAGAGAGAGAGAGGGACATTGAGGCTGACACATTCAATACAGGAGAGCAATAGAGAGAGGGACATTGAGACTGACACACCCAATACAGAAAAGCAATAGAGAGAGGGACATTGAGGCTGACACATCCAATACAGAAAAGCAATAGAGAGAGTGTCATTGAAACTGACACATCCAATACAGGAAAGCAATAGAGAGGTATGTTGAGGCTGACACATCCAATACCATAACAAAATATAGAAGGGGATATTGAGGCTGACACATCCAATACAAGAAAGCAATAGAGAGAGGACCATTGAGGCTGACACATCCAATACAGGAAAGCAATAGAGAGAGTTTCATTGAAACTGACACATCCAATACAGGAAAGCAATAGAGAGAGGGGCATTGAAACTGACACATCCAATACAGGAAAGCAATAGAGAGAGGGGCATTGAAACTGACACATTCAATACAGGAAAGCAATAGAGCGAGGGGCATTGAAACTGACACATCCAATACAGGGAAGCAATAGAGAGAGGGGCATTGAAACTGACACATCCAATACAGGAAAGCAATAGAGAGCGGGGCATTGAAACTGACACATTCAATACAGGAAAGCAATAGAGATAGGGGCATTGAAACTGACACATCCAATACAGGGAAGCAATAGAGAGAGGGGCATTGAAACTGACACATTCAATACAGGAAAGCAATAGAGAGAGGTATGTTGAGGCTGACACATCCAATACAGGGAAGCAATAGAGAGCGGGGCATTGAAACTGACACATTCAATACAGGAAAGCAATAGAGAGCGGGGCATTGAAACTGACACATTCAATACAGGAAAGCAATAGAGAGAGGGGCATTGAAACTGACACATCCAATACAGGGAAGCAATTGAGAGAGAGAGATCTGAGAATTTGCCGATATCAATGTTGTATTGATCTCTTGTCTCATTTCCAACACATTCAGCCTTCCCTATATTTAGAAGCACATCGATAGTATATATTTTTTCCCAGCCATTATTTCTCAATGGAGATTTCTCTATCTGTCCTTTCAAGTAATTTGTCATGTTAAAATACATTTTGCTGTTGTTGTTGTTTAAATTCTTTTCAATTTCAGTAATTCTAATAGTTATAAATCATTTTTCATTTTGAGCCAAAATTAATTTCAAACTAATTGAAAATTCATTTAACTAGCAAATAGTTCAAAAATATAAACACCATTTTAAATGTTTTTAATCTTGAATATTTTGTCACTCTTGAATATTTTGTCAAAATATTGCGACAGACTCTAACCACTGCATGTTAAAAATCTAAGAATTGTTTATGATACATACATGTGTACTCCAACTCTTGATTTTGTTGATACATTTACCTTGATAATAATGGCATTGAAATAATGTTATCTGAAATTAGTATCCTAATCTATGAGGTCGAGGAGAACCACTATACACACACCATCACCGCAGTTGAAACAACTTGAATACAGGGGAGGTCATTCATTCAAGCTTTAAGACTAATACAGTCCTGTATTACTTCCCCTTCAAAAATACTTCACACTAAAACAATTACCCCAAAATCAAAGAGAAAGCCTTGTCCCCATCCCCACCCCCCTGCCGCAGAGGATTATAATAATGAAATGCCAGAATGTCAACCAAACACTGAAATGCAAATATCATCAAGTAAATGCTGAAATAATTAAATGAATACAGCTACTGATATATGAAGAAATATGCTTTTTTCACATTTATAAGTTAAGATTGAAAAAGATCTTCGTGACAAATCATGGTCAAATTTAATCACAAAAATTGATTAACAATGTTACATTCACTACCATCACAGGATAAGACAGAAGCTTGTCTCAGCGCAAAACATGTCAATATAAAAAACCCAGTGTTTATCTACCTCAATATTCTCTTTATGTGCATTGTTATCTGATAAAATGTCAGCCTGTTCAACTCTGATAAAGAAATACCTAACTTGCTACAATGTACAATTATAACTGCTGTATCAGGCTGCAACAGAGGGGGGTCGGAATGCACACACATGCCCATGGGCACAATGATTCTCATTTTATAATTATTAAATTGCCATTAAATAAAGGTTGTTGGACAAGTTCAGATATTAGTCACAAAATTCAGATCATTAATGCATTCATACTGGTCAGAGGAATTTTAATTGATAGCTTTGAAAAGTAGACCGTACATATTTGTGATGATTACATCAACATTATATTCATTTTACATCATATTAACTTAAACTAAAATTGAAAGTTAAAAAATAAAAACATACATGTAACAGTGTTGTGTCAGGCAAAAAATAAATGCTAACTTTCTTAGTGTTGAGCGCAAAATGCCTCTTTAATAGACAGCAAGCACGCCCAAGTTTCTAAATGACCCACTTACTAAATGCAATTAATTACTAATATAACAATCTGCAACATGGATTTTTGGTTGTCAGAGTTCTTCTAAATGATTAAATGTGAATCTGTCCAGCGATCCTTAGGCATAAGTCTGAACACTCTGATTATTTTATAGCACAAATGTACCATACATGCCATATCCCCCGGAGGGGCAAAAAATCCCCCGGAATTTCAACCCATCCCCTGGTCTCCCGGAGGGGGATTTTCACCCCCGGAATTAAAAAAAAGTGTGTTTAAAATTACGCAAAATTATCACAGGGTTTAATTATATATGCCTGTTTACAGTTATAATGCCCTTCCTGTCCTGAAGCTTAATTGGATTATCAACTGATGGTGTGTTTTAACAACACCTATTGGGTGACACTTAATAAATCAGCAGGGCACATTTCATGCACTGTTTTGATTGAAACTGACAGAATTTGCATAAGAAATGTCAATTAGACTGGTCAGATAAAAGGTCGATTTTCATTGGTTAAAACTATGATTTTTATCCAATCAGAGAGGATGTAACAAATTAAAGTGTTCTTCAAAACATGTGTCATTGTCATCAAAAGGATTTATTATTTAAAGGTGACAGTAAATTATTTATTTTAATATTATGGCGGTGATGTTTTTATTTTTTGATGAATGCCAAAAGAAGATATGTTTATGAACTTAAACAATAAATTATGCATTTGCTTTTTATCAGAAGCAAACAAATCTGACTATTTGGGAATTGAAATGAAAAATATTGATAATTCATTCCATTCTCTCTATTAGTCTGAAAGTCATCATTTATGATCATAGGCAGCAGATTTTGTATCCAATTTTAGAGGAAGGTAAGCCCATTAAATTGTCTCTGAAACATATTTTTCTGTAAAGTATTCTATTTTGCAAGTGAGTGCTTTTATTATGCAATATGGCTGTGTCTCATAAAAATATAGATAAAGTGCCCTAGAAAAAGGGGTAAACAAGGTGAATTGGCACGTGTGTCATGCCCGTAATGCTACATGGCGATGATGAAAGTCCCCTGGTATGTGACCCAAATCCCTTTAAATTCTGGACATAATCCCCTCGGGAATTTCAAAATTATGGCAATTTGTTTTTTTTGTACTTGCGTCTTAAAATCCTTTGAAATTTTGCCAAATTAGACCTGCTAAAAAATCCCCCTGAATACTACCAAAATCCCCCTGAATTTTCAGACTTTTGAACAAATCCCCCTGAATGGTCTCCAGAAAATATGGCATGTATGATGTACATGCAACTGACCATTTTCTTCCAACCTACAGATATGTGAATTTCAGAAGCCTGGTGACCCCATCTTATTTTGGTGTCAATTTGGTATCACTCAACAGGGCGCCATGTGCAGAAAAATAAAATTTAAAAATTAGACAGAAAATAATATAAAAATAATATGACAAACCAACTTTTTTGGTCTTTAAAATTGCAAAATAGTTCCTTTCAAGTTCTATTTCAGTTGAAATAAAGAGTAAAAATACAAATGACAAAATCTGTAAGTTTAAGTATAATGTAGTGATGGTAGTTTATTTGCATAGTAAGAATCAACTAGCAATACCCTTACAAATGAAATCAAAACTACAGAGAATCACCAGGCATTTAAACTGAACATGATTTGTGGGTCTAATGCCTTAATACAACCATTACATGTGTGTTCATATCACCATTACAAACACCTGGTTCTTCCTTGCTGATGGTTCTTGTAGTGTCCATCTCTGTTTTATAACTTATACAAATCTAGAAAATCTTCAGCATAAGTCAACAATGATCATAATATAACATTGATTCATTTCCAAATCTCATTGGGACTCAAAATATTTCTAAACCATGGGCCCTCAGCAAACCACACTGAGAGTCCAAAGCATACTTTTGTGCTCATAAGACTTTAAAAAGAGTGCATGAGCCATATTCGATAACAACTTAGATTAACTTAAGTTTAAGATTAGAGTCTAAGTGTTTTGATTGGCCTGTATATTTAGCTGACCAAAACGCTGAATTGAATCACTGAGGCATGTCTAAGGACCTGGGATGCACATATTAAGATATAATTAAAGATCCCAATGAGTATTGGACTCGGAATGTGCAGTAAAATGAATCCCTGATTAGAAATATTGTTTTAAGTAGTATATTGTCACTCCAATGAACAAGTAATACAGTAGCAGATTGAATATCAGAAACGGGCCATGAGTGTCCAGTAAGGGTCGCTACAAATGAATAGGCATGCCAACTTACCCGCCCTGCACCCAAGTGTCCAACCATCTGCCGGTCCATGTACTCAACACGCTGCCCGTCTTTTTCTAATTTATTTGTGCTCAACTTCCGCACTGGGTTTGTCAGCCATTTCCTGAATAATAAAAATACAGGTATAGATCTTATACATTTGTAAATCCACAAATGACAGTTCAAGGATCCCTATGTTGCCTTTACAAATGGCTGTTAAAGGATCACTTTTTTGCCTGATATAGCTTGTGCTCCATTTACACAAGTAAGCCTTTACTGCAGGTAAGATCTTTGGGGTTCTATAATTATTGCATATGACCTTGAATTTATTCCACAATATTCATTAAAACTGTACTCTAAAACCATTCATTGCTGAAGTATCAAGTCTTTGGTTGGTGAAATAGTTTTTGTTGCATTCCGATGGAAACACAATTTGGCAGCACTCAACAGTTTTGCAATTTTGGCAGCACTTAACAGTTTTTGCAATTTTGGCAGCACTCAACAGTTTTGCAATTTTGGCAGCACTTAACAGTTTTGCACCTAACTACCAGTACCACAATTCCTTACCTGAAGCTGCTGCTGCTGCTGCGACGTTTTACTACGGGAGAAGAGTTCATATTTGCCAACGAAGAATGAGGGCTTGGCTCCATCGAGTCTATAAATAGAAGAAGACAAGGATATGTTAATTAGACTTATTTTACGTCACACAAGTAAAGTGTTTTAAAATTAGATGTGTAAATCATTGACAAAGCTTCACCGTGGAAAAAATCGCAAACCTCTGAAAGATAGCTTCCCTGACTACTTGACCATTGCAATGTTAATACTACATGTATAAATAAGACCTTTAACAACTAGAAACAGAACACAACAATTGTGGGGTTATAATCCTGTAGAGTATCATACATGTAAAAGCGCCATTACAATATTTAAGGTTCTGGTAAATTCTTGCATTTAAGCTTCCCATATTATTTTGCTCTTTTAAAATTATCTTTGTAGGTGGTATTGAAACATATGACAATATCTAATGTCAAGATAGAACATGAACCCCTGAAATTGTGTTACCATAGTAACATAAAGAACCAAAGAACTTGTCCTCAATAATCTCGCCCACATAAATACTAAGATAAAAAACTAAAAATACAGACTTCAGAAATATTAGAACTTCTATAAAATGAACTGCTTTTGAGAAGAATTGATTCAACCAATTTTTGTCTAACACCTAAAGATTAGGGAAATGATTTTTTGCTGAAATTAATCTAAATTTTATTTAAACTGAATTACCTTTCAATATAAAATCTATGATTACACTTGCAATTAGATATACACAGATTACTTTCAATCAGCTCAGAATATATTTTTAAAAGACTTAAGAACTGAATAATGTCGACACCAGCAGATATAAAACATTACAGCATGATGAAATAATCGGCAAATTCAATCTCTCATATTTCGATAAGAAATCCAGAGATCATAGAAATTGTCTATTCTCAGACCTATTTCATAAATATTTTTCTTGGAACCCCCCATGCTTTTGTTTGCATTGTCAGAGTGAGAAACTGATAGCTAAAGAATTTGGTGGCTTGCGAATAAAAATATGTTAACTTTGATAATTTTTTATATTATATACCACGTGATAAATTGCATCATAAATGCTACGACGGATGGCAATATTTTGCTTCTAATGAAAACTTCCAACAAAGACAACTTCAATTTTTCTTCACCATTTAAAATAAAATAAAACACATTCTACGGCGCTTATGGAGTCCCGCCTTCGGTCTTTTACCAGAGTTATATTGAGAGTCTAGTTTCTTAAAACACTTCGACAAACCTGTTCACGATACGGCCGTCTGATGGAGCACTGTCAAAACATTATTTTGGAAACAGGTTTGTTAAAGTGTTTGATAAAGCTAATCACCTTATTAAATAATAACACAAAGGCGGGGCTCTTCAAGCGGCATAGACTGCCCTTTGTTTATTTTAAATGGTGTAGTAAAAGAAAAGTTATCTTTGTTTTAAGTCTTTATTTTAACAAAATAATTGTCTTCCGACGTAGCATATATGACGTAACTGATCACGAGGTATACACACACTGACTACACACATGGCAAAAAGTCACATGTCAGCAACATTATCAAGGGCCATTACTCAACAATATTTGACATATATTGGGTCTATTGTTCCGAATTTTGTGAACGTTAACCGCATGATTAACAACATCGTTGTTAACTTTTAAAGGTAAAATATCGGATGATGTGCCAATATTATAAGCTACGTGGTTAGTAGGTGACCCGATATGGAATATTGCAGGGCAAACGTGGTTAGTAGGTGACCCGATATGGAATATTGCAGGGCAAACGTGGTTAGTAGGTGACCCGATATGGAATATTGCAGGGCAAACGTGGTTAGTAGGTGACCCGATATGGAATATTGCAGGGCAAACGTGGTTAGTAGGTGACCCGATATGGAATATTGCAGGGCAAACGTGGTTAGTAGGTGACCCGATATGGAATATTGCAGGGCAAACGTGGTTAGTAGGTGACCCGATATGGAATATTGCAGGGCAAACGTGGTTGGTAGGTGACCCGATATGGAATATTGCAGGGCAAACGTGGTTGGTAGGTGACCCGATATGGAATATTGCAGGGCAAACGTGGTTGGTAGGTGACCCGATATGGAATATTGCAGGGCAAACGTGGTTGGTAGGTGACCCGATATGGAATATTGCAGGGCAAACGTGGTTGGTAGGTGACCCGATATGGAATATTGCAGGGCAAACGTGGTTGGTAGGTGACCCGATATGGAATATTGCAGGGCAAACGTGGTTAGTAGGTGACCCGATATGGAATATTGCAGGGCAAACGTGGTTAGTAGGTGACCCGATATGGAATATTGCAGGGCAAACGTGGTTAGTAGGTGACCCGATATGGAATATTGCAGGGCAAACGTGGTTAGTAGGTGACCCGATATGGAATATTGCAGGGCAAACGTGGTTAGTAGGTGACCCGATATGGAATATTGCAGGGCAAACGTGGTTAGTAGGTGACCCGATATGGAATATTGCAGGGCAAACGTGGTTAGTAGGTGACCCGATATGGAATATTGCAGGGCAAACGTGGTTAGTAGGTGACCCGATATGGAATATTGCAGGGCAAACGTGGTTAGTAGGTGACCCGATATGGAATATTGCAGGGCAAACGTGGTTAGTAGGTGACCCGATATGGAATATTGCAGGGCAAACGTGGTTAGTAGGTGACCCGATATGGAATATTGCAGGGCAAACGTGGTTAGTAGGTGACCCGATATGGAATATTGCAGGGCAAACGTGGTTAGTAGGTGACCCGATATGGAATATTGCAGGGCAAACGTGGTTAGTAGGTGACCCGATATGGAATATTGCAGGGCAAACGTGGTTAGTAGGTGACCCGATATGGAATATTGCAGGGCAAACGTGGTTAGTAGGTGACCCGATATGGAATATTGCAGGGCAAACGTGGTTAGTAGGTGACCCGATATGGAATATTGCAGGGCAAAGGAAACCATATCGGATGAGATCAAAATTGAACCCAAATATGGTTAAATTGTGTTAAATTAAATGTTTCATTGATTCATCAAAAAATTAGACACCATTTTGGTACGAAATATATTTGGTGACCCAATATTGAAAAATATGGGGTCACCGCGTCACCTATCCTGGACCAATGGCGTTGCATCATTTATGTTGGAGGCGTGATATTTTTAAATGTAAACAAGAAGAGCTAAACAGTTGCCTCTAAGAAATACCGCAGATCACAAGACTAGTGTATCCATGAAACTCTGAGAAAAGTTATGATTTTTATTTAACAATGAATACTTTAAATAATGTTGTTAACTTTAACAAAGTTCTGTACCATCGGGCCCATTGACATATTATTGACAAAATGAAAGAACATAATTTTTTGTACAAAATTCATGTGAATATCATTTATGGTTGCTAATGCCATGAAACCACCTCAAATTTCAACAAAATGTTTGTATAAGATTAGACAAACTTATGACTACTGCTTCACCTATCATTTTATCATAGAAGCCTGTTATTTCTTTAAAACATCACAATTTAATCGCAAAAGATTACCAAAGGTTAAAGCATAAAATTATTCCTTCAATCCAAGTTTTTGATGAAATCTTGAAAGCATGTTACCTAGCTGTTCCAATGCAATTATAGCTGTGATTTGCTAACTTGTTAACCAATTGTAAGCGAACATGAAAGTCAATTAAGATTATCCCAAACAGCAAATGATAACTACGTTTTAAATGAATTTTGGCTGCAAACTCTTACAGTCAATTTGTGCTCATTACAGCTTAGGTTGAGGATAAGAGATATATACCCTTCAACATCGAACTTTCAATATATCATTGTGTTAAACATTACCCGACTTCTTTAGAAGGGTGACCATGTATTTTATAAAAGTAATTTGCATGATAAAAGGTTCGAATTTAACTTTGAGGAGCACTCGAAAAAAATTGCGAGTGCTTTTTGAAGCAACTCGCAAAATGAAAAATCAACTTGCAATTTTATTATTTGCTTTATTCCCTTATAATATTGCCTAATTGAAGTAGAAATTTACACCTAAGACATATTATGAACATTAAAAAGTATACTAACACTTGTTGATGGCTTATTCTTTTTGGGGGGTAAGGAAAGACTCATCAGATGCTGGCCGCTTTTTGATAACAAAGCTGTCCAATAATTTGACATTGTTCACTTTGTAAATTTACCCTCGCCATCGTGTAATAGTCATTCGACAAGCACGCTACAGATTTTATTAAGTCTATAAGTATTAACAAGAGTGACACTCACAAAATACGCCCATCAATAATTTCTTGGATTCTAAGACAACTTACTGTCACATTGGCCCTTTGAGAAGCAAGCTTTTCAAGAAGCAAATGATTTGGCACAATATGGCTTTAACAGTAGAAAAGAAATTATTTTAATTTGAGGGTTTCGAGTCAAAAGGTGCTAAAATGTCTATAATTTTCATAGGCTGTTCAAATTAGACAGTGGACAAAGCTAAAATGGCAAATTTTGACCAATTCAAGGGCCATAATCCTGAAGAGCCTGGCTGGTTATAGAACTTTGCCAAGAATATAAACCAACAAACATTTATAGTAGCAAGTTTGGTGAAATTCGGATAAAAACTGTTCAAGTTTGAGAGTAGACAAAGCTAAAATGGCCAATTTTGATAAATTCAGGGGGCCATAACTCTGGAGTGCCTAAAGCGATTAGGCTGGTTATCGAACTTGACCTAGATATTTCACCAACAAACACTTTCATGAAGTTTGGTGGAAATTGGATGAGAAATGTTCAAGTTAGAGAGCGGACAAAGCTAAAATGGACAATTTTGACAAATTCAGGGGGCCATAACTCTGGAGTGTCTAAAGCGATTTGGCTGGTTATTGATCTTGACCGAGATATTTCACCAACAAACACTTTCATGACGTTTGGTGGAAATTGGATGAGAAATGATCAAGTTAGAAAGCGGACATAGCTAAAATGGCCAATTTTGACAAATTCAGGAGGCCATAACTCTGGAGTGCCTAAAGCGATTTGGCTGGTTATCGAACTTGACCTAGATATTTCACCAACAAACACTTTCATGAAGTTTGGTGGAAATTGGATGAGAAATGTTCAAGTTAGTGAGCGGACAACATTGTGGAGCCGCCAGCCCGCCGCCCGCCCGCCATGGGTGTTCCCATAATACGGCCATCGTAAGATGGGCGTATAAAAACAATAACATTATTAATTTAAAATAATTAAAAGCAACAGTAAATGTAGCGTGGATGCTTTGGACCATGAAATATATCGATTGACCAAGTCTATTCACTTTGACAATTGGGTGGAAATATATTCAAAGGTTGATGGGGTTTACATATAGTGCGCGAAAGCGCTAAATTTAGCCAATGATTGAGCTAGGTGATTACGTCATTAATTTGTATTCAGTTTGTATTATGCAAGCCTCGGAGCATCCCGGAAAGATTCGAGATAAAACTCGGCCTTTTCCGTATTTGTTCTATTTTTGAAAACTTACTAGAGCGTGACTCCGTACTGTCTTCTATATACTGGTAGTGTAAACATGTTACTTGAAGGCTGTTTACACTCGACTACGTAGCAGAGCTAAGTTCATGTTTATTCTACTTTCCTTTTAACATTTTGTGGTTTAGAAAAAGCCACTCGCAGAATTTTGCGAGCTTGAACCCTGTGATACAAGTGATGTAAACAATTTTCTTTAGAATTTCAAGCTTAAAATCATATTATACAAATATTTTGGTCTGAAATTAGACTCCTGCTATCTATTATTGATATGAAAGTGATTTTGAATGATATACCAGTCAGATTCATCTAATCTTTCAAATAATCAAATTCCGTCATAAAACCATTAAGTTCTCCCAATAATTCAATCTTAGTTTCCATGACAACGCTGTCATTTTCAATTTCAGTGCCACTATTTCTGTGTTTGATTCCAACACATCAATTGTCACTGTTTTGATGAGCGGCCATTCCTTCAGGACACAAACACTGATGTTTGGTATTCAGCAAACCCTGATGTTTGGTATTCACAGCAACAAGAAAACCTTGGCTCTTCTAGCTCTTGCGTGTATTAGATTGTTCACAGTTTCTCAGAAATGTGATATACATGACCAATATCTAACTGTGACCAGCCTATAAAAAGTCTGGCTGGTATAATAACTGTTTTCTTTCAGGGTTTGTTTTTTTCATTTTAAGATACAGATGATATCATGTGACCAACTATACATTTGAAAACAGCAATATTTTCCTTCGTTCGTTTTTCCAATTTTGAAAATAAGTAAGTAAGTAAGTCAGTTATTTATTATTGTGACATGACTGCAATTACAACAAATTACAGCATATCAGAGGTTGCACCTGACACGATGGGTCTATAAGTCACCAAAGCTGAGAATATTTCATATTTATATGTTTGTGAACTACTTATTTAATATCAGCTGAGATACCTTGTTTTCTTTATTGCTCCTATTGTATACAGATAGGGTATGTTACAATCAAAGCACATTTATAATGACCCCTGTTATCGAGATTACACGTGAGTGCTGTAATTTGGCGCTCATGTGTATTTTCAATGACCAGGGTTTTGGCTGATGTAATTGTTTTATACCATGCATGTAGTCAAGGACAATGTTCAATAACTAGCATGCAGTACAAGTGTTATATAGCATAATAATTTTTCTGCATGGTAGTTATAGAACCGTTATGCCTGTTCTACTCTATACCCTTATAATGTGAAGATGAAAACAGAAAACACTCCCAAACTTGGTAAATGTGACCAATATAGAAACAATTCAGAACAGTTTCCTAGAAATGTAATAATAACATGGCTATAATATTATCACTTAGGAATGCATTTGTACCGTCAGACGTCTTTTATAACAGTTATATAAACAATGCTTTCATTCAGTGTACAAGCGCGGAAAGGCACTCAATGAAATGTGTGGAAACTGGGACAATCAAACGTGAAACTCATTCAGTAGTTTATCAGTTAAAGGCAGAAAGGTTCTGATTCTAAGAAATAATTATATATTACTGAAACTATAAAAGGTGAAATACTCTATTTTACTCTATCAGTTTTTCTGTTTCAGAGTATTGTCTTATCTATTATAATTTCTAACTATTAAAGAGCCAATGACAACATGTGCCCTCACTACATAATTAATACCCAAGAATATGTGTATGCCAACGACTTCATTATTAATACAAATTACTACCTGTATGCCCATGACTACATGTAAGCCCATGACTGCATGTATGCCCATGACTGCATGTATGCCCATGACTACATGTATGCCCATGACTGCATGTATGCCCATGACTGCATGTATGCCCATGACTACATGTATGCCCATGACTGCATGTATGCCCATGACTACATGTATGCCCATGACTGCATGTATGCCCATGACTACATGTATGCCCATGACTACATGTATGCCCATGACTGCATGTATGCCCATGACTGCATGTATGCCCATGACTGCATGTATGCCCATGACTGCCCATGACTACATGTATGCCCATGACTGCATGTATGCCCATGACTACATGTATGCCCATGACTGCATGTATGCCCATGACTACATGTATGCCCATGACTGCATGTATGCCCATGACTGCATGTATGCCCATGACTACATGTATGCCCATGACTACATGTATGCCCATGACTACATGTATGCCCATGACTACATGTATGCCCATGACTGCATGTATGCCCATGACTGCCTGTATGCCCATGACTGCATGTATGCCCATGACTGCATGTATGCCCATGACTACATGTATGCCCATGACTGCATGTATGCCCATGACTGCATGTATGCCCATGACTACATGTATGCCCATGACTGCATGTATACCCATGACTGCATGTATGCCCATGACTGCATGTATGCCCATGACTACATGTATGCCCATGACTGCATGTATCCCATGACTGCATGTATGCCCATGACTGCATGTATGCCCATGACTACATGTATGCCCATGACTGCATGTATGCCCATGACTACATGTATGCCCATGACTACATGTATGCCCATGACTGCATGTATGCCCATGACTACATGTATGCCCATGACTGCATGTATGCCCATGACTGCATGTATGCCCATGACTGCATGTATGCCCATGACTACATGTATGCCCATGACTACATGTATGCCCATGACTGCATGTATGCCCATGACTGCATGTATGCCCATGACTGCATGTATGCCCATGACTGCCCATGACTACATGTATGCCCATGACTACATGTATGCCCATGACTGCATGTATGCCCATGACTGCATGTATGCCCATGACTGCATGTATGCCCATGACTACATGTATGCCCATGACTGCATGTATGCCCATGACTGCATGTATGCCCATGACTGCATGTATGCCCATGACTGCATGTATGCCCATGACTGCATGTATGCCCATGACTGCATGTATGCCCATGACTACATGTATGCCCATGACTGCATGTATGCCCATGACTGCATGTATGCCCATGACTGCATGTATGCCCATGACTGCATGTATGCCCATGACTACATGTATGCCCATGACTGCATGTATGCCCATGACTGCATGTATGCCCATGACTACATGTATGCCCATGACTACATGTATGCCCATGACTGCATGTATGCCCATGACTGCATGTATGCCCATGACTGCATGTATGCCCATGACTGCATGTATGCCCATGACTACATGTATGCCCATGACTGCATGTATGCCCATGACTGCATGTATGCCCATGACTGCATGTATGCCCATGACTGCATGTATGCCCATGACTACATGTATGCCCATGACTGCATGTATGCCCATGACTACATGTATGCCCATGACTACATGTATGCCCATGACTGCATGTATGCCCATGACTACATGTATGCCCATGACTACATGTATGCCCATGACTGCATGTATGCCCATGACTACATGTATGCCCATGACTGCATGTATGCCCATGACTACATGTATGCCCATGACTGCATGTATGCCCATGACTGCATGTATGCCCATGACTGCATGTATGCCCATGACTGCATGTATGCCCATGACTGCATGTATGCCCATGACTGCATGTATGCCCATGACTACATGTATGCCCATGACTGCATGTATGCCCATGACTGCATGTATGCCCATGACTGCATGTATGCCCATGACTACATGTATGCCCATGACTGCATGTATGCCCATGACTGCATGTATGCCCATGACTGCATGTATGCCCATGACTGCATGTATGCCCATGACTGCATGTATGCCCATGACTACATGTATGCCCATGACTACATGTATGCCCATGACTACATGTATGCCCATGACTACATGTATGCCCATGACTACATGTATGCCCATGACTACCTGTATGCCCATGACTGCATGTATGCCCATGACTACATGTATGCCCATGACTGCATGTATGCCCATGACTGCATGTATGCCCATGACTACATGTATGCCCATGACTGCATGTATGCCCATGACTGCATGTATGCCCATGACTACATGTATGCCCATGACTGCATGTATGCCCATGACTACATGTATGCCCATGACTACATGTATGCCCATGACTACCTGTTTGCCCATGACTTCATATATGCACATGACTCTTGTATGTCTTTAATCCATTCCAACCTGTTCCACTTAAATGACACAGTGATACCATATTGAGGGCCCTCTGAATGCAACTCTTGATCAACATCCTATTAAAACATCAATAGAGCTGAGTAACACAATTAAAAACTGTTATGGGATGTCACAAAAAAACTAACATCTGAATAATTTAATGATATTTTAAAATGAAAGAACATAGGTCTGGATGCAGCTTAATACCAAACAGTAAAAGGCAATTCAATGTCAAATTGCTCCAAAGGGGCCAATCAGTAACACCATATATTGGCAAGACATACTGCACTCATTTTAATGGAAAAAGACTTACAAGTTGTAAAAGAACATGTTGAAATCTGTCCTGGGGAGTTCAAGGAATAGATTGATACAGAAAGATTGATACAGACATTTGAATGAAAAGAATTCCTTAGTAGCCATGACAAAAGCATCCAACATAGATTTAGTGGACTTATTAACTTAAGCAGACAGAAAAAAAGATTGAGGAGTTTGCAAGCCGTTAATATTACCAAACAACTGTCAATGTAAGGAGATTATTGCTGTAAGAATATCAGATCTGGTTATGCTTTTGGACTTGCTTTTCTCACACATATAGCATTTGGTGCATTCAATTTGTACACAGACGGCTTGTAATCACTGGTTGGAATTATGCCTGTGTGAATTTGAGCTTGGTCCCGCTGGGCTACAAAACTGCCATTTTATCAAGTGCCATTATAGTGACATCATTCTGGCAGGAGATTGATTAATGCAGTTGTAACTTTTTTAACAACCATGGTGAAAATAAATAAATTCAAATCAGCTTGCCAGATACTTCTGTCAGATATATCTTGGTACAAACCTATCAACTAAAGTGTTCATCAACGTTGTAATGTGCCTGCATACCTTAGCAAGTGTTTTATTTCTGCCTTAAACCACCTGGTAACATCATGAAAACCCACTATAAGTCCCCTTAAAACAGACTCAATCACTTATTGTTACCTGTATAATCAGGGATCAAAATGGGTCTCAAATGGGTTTTTAATAGCAGCTGAAACATAAGAGCTACACATGCTATAAAGTGATTTCTGTTTATGAGGCTGTATATAAACCTTTTAACAGGTGTTTTCAGGTTTTTTGTTCATTTATGATTAAAAAAATCAGTGTAATTGAACTGTTTGTGGGAAAAAATAAACTGTATATACAATGACCTTGTCTTTAAGTTTTGCTTCAGGTAACAGTCAAATCTAGAAAATTGCCAAAACTCTTTACAATCAAAGCACTGGGAGTACTGAGAGACATGGGGAATGGTAAAGTTGGTGTCGAGACTGGATATTAATGACGCAAAGCATTGAAGAGGTGATTGCGAGATGAGGTTAACATCAAATTCAACAATAACAGTCATGGGGCCTTCAAACTTGATAAAGAAACCAAACCATAGACTTGCGGTTTTATGATCCTTATACAGAAAGGCCTTGAATCTCTACGAACCTTCAAACTCCTGACTTGACCTTGACCCAGGCCCTAGGAGACGAGGTATTGGTTTGAGTGTTGCTGTTGGAACAAGCCCCTGTTCGGTGTCAAGCCCCTCCCCCTGGAGTGTACGCACGTAGCACCAGTTTGGTTGCCCAGGTGACAGGTCAATGACCTCTACCTGCTGACCTCGATGGACCGTTAATTCTGTGTTGTTACTTGCAGCAAAGTCATCGACCACGATAGTCACATCACTCTGAAAGAATATAAAAGAATGCTGTTTAAGTTATGATTAAGATTATCTGCTCATGTCTCAGCGAAATTTTGCTGTTGCAGCCCTATGTCGTTACATTGTTCTGCAAAAAAACAAAAGGAGAAATAGTTCAAGATTTTGTTACACAAGAATATAGAGCTAGCATTAACAACATCTGAAATGATAGCCCTGTGGGATTCAATAAAGTATACGGTCTTGTTATCCCTGTTGTTTATGTTAATATCATGATCGATAGTCATTCTAGAACAAACAAAAAATATAAAGGACTTTATTGCAACATATAATACAGTATAACAGCATCTGATGCCATGTCACAATCACTGTGCTGTTATGTTCATATAACAATTGACTGATACATCATTCTGAAACAAAAAAATAAAGGATTTAAATTGTTGTATAATAATACACTATAACAGCAACTGACATCATATTTTCTGTGCTGTTTTTATGTGCCATACCATAGAACAGTCAAGGTGTTATTTTTTCAGAATATACTATTAACAGCATCTGACTTCCTATCACTTTATCTATGCTGTATATAAGTTCAGCTTGCTGTACTGGATTGCCTCCATGGCATTTTATCATATTCCTTTTTTAAAGCCCGACAATCTCATCATAATTGCATACAGGGATTCTTTGGGAGATCAATTTGATTTGATGACAGGAGATACTCAGCCAGTCTTACAACTTTTAAGGCTATAATTACAGTGCATATTCTGATGTCTCAGCGAATTCAGGACTTAGTGTGTGCTATAATCCCCAAGCAAACCACAACTATTTTCTTACTCTAAATATCATAAAAAATAAGGGACCAACTTATGTTAATATTAGAATACAATGGATCAATCTGGTGTATAAAAGGCATATTTAACTTCTGTGAAAAGGGTTCATGAAGTTAATGAGATTATTTCTTAATGACCAAGTTCATGATTGGCCATTTGTTCATGAAGATCAAATGTTCAACATAACTGATATTTTTGTGGGTGGAGGATGGATGGAGTAGAAGTTACCTTCCTCCAACACAATGATTGTATTATTATAACTTACCGTAAATCATTGAGAATGGGCTTTTGCTTTTGAAAATATATGTGTGTTTACATTTCACTTCAAAGGGATGTGGCACCGCGCACCCCAGTTAAGTCGTGCAGCGTCGGGAACGGGCCAGCATATACACTCCGGTATAGTAGGGGTGGTCACCGAGCCCGAGCCACACTGTCTAAGGGGCACGTGCAGTTGGCCATTAATTTGGGGAATTAGCTGGCACAACTGCGAGATGCCGTTTAAGTTCAGATCACGTTTAATGGTTCACTTTGATTAACAACTCAAGTCCAATTAAGATGTTTAAAAGTTGGTTCTTTATTAATTCCACATATAAGTTGAATAGTTAACAAAGATAAATCCAAAGACTTATTTAACAAGAAACATTCAATAGTCCATGTGATATATTAAGTTATGAAAGTAAGTGAATTAATTATATAGTCACAAAAAAGTAGTTCAAAGATATTTCCTTAGTAAAAGAAGAAGTACAAAGTTCCTAGTCTATATGTATCTCTAATGTATATATTTCTCTTCTCTTTTTCTTCCCTAAATGAAAAAATGTACATACTTATATACTAACTTAAAGAGTAGAAGTTACCAATCAGAATTAAGTGATAAAAAGATAATGATCAAAGATTTTAGAAAGTGTCACTCAAAAATAATTATTGTCAAAAATAAAATTTACAATTAGATTAAGTCTGAGATAATTGAGAAGTGTCAAAGTCTCAAAGAGTAAGGTTTATGATTATGATCTGAGATAATTAACTGATAATAATTAAGAAGAGGAAGCAGGAAAATCTTATCAGAAATGTCAAAACACTCAATTGCAATTAGAATGACTGACAAAAGTCTCTTTCGGAAATTATGAAAGTAAATATCATAGAAAAATAAGATGTAACCAAAAAAAAGAACAATAAATTTTCTAACAGAATTTGAAAGAGAAAGTCACACGGTGACAAATTCCCCCTTGCTCACAAAAAGTTCGTCCCGAACTTAATAAAACAGTTATAACTTTAACATAAGTAGATTTTTTTTTTTTTTTGATTTTTCTAATTCGTTAAATTGAAGTTTAACATAACATGAATATTATATGACGAATTTTCACCCATGTAACAATACAATACAAATGAAAAACAAGGACAATACAAGTTGCTATATACAGTGATATGTACAGTGTGGATCCACATACAAAATAGGTTTAAAGAACATATACATGTATATAAGATTATGAAGTAATTATACAGTTTAACTCATTTCACTTTATTTTGATTCCAATATCCGATATTATAAGGGTATGCGATAAAACAAACTTTTTGCGCAATAAAGTTGTAATATCTTTAGCATTTTTTAGAATTTTGAGCGTTGACTCAAAAATTAAAAATTAACCCTTAGAAAATCGAAGACCAGAATATAAAAAAATGATAGTTAAATCAGCAGTTCTAAGATTTCTTTAGTGCAGCTAATATGTCCAAGGTTTTAGTAATTTTAGCACAATTGTCCAGCATACTCTGTATTACTTCTACCTGGTTGTAGCTTGCATGATTGTTATAGTGATCTTCTACCTGGTTGTAGCATGCATGATTGTTATAGTGATCGCAATCTTGAAAACATTCATTTTGGTTGGGTTCATCATAGTTGTCGTAGATTGGTGGATCATGGTAAGGTTCAAAGTTGTTGTGACATTGAGGTTCATAAGGAAAGTGGTTGTTGAAAGAAGGGTGTTGGTAGGTCTGGAAGTTGTTGTTGTAGTATGGTTCTTCGAAGGCCTGGAAGTTGTCATCGAAAGGAGACGAGGCAAATGATTGTTCATGGATAATGTCAGCATATTGTTGATGATGTGGTTGGTTTTCGAAATGTGGTCTATGGTAGCTCCGGTATTTTTGGAAAGGCTGGTTGTAGTTTTGTTTTGATTTTTTCTTTCTATTGATTTTAGGGTTTTGCTGAAAGTTTTGTTTTTGAATGTAATTAACTGTAGGTTTAACTTGATTGAAGAACTTGTGCTGGTGTTGCCGAAGTGGTCTTTTGCGTTTCTTTCCGTGCATTGCTTTGCTGGCGTGAAATTCTCGTTTGAGGTGTCCAGGAACTCTGCACTGAACATACCAAGCAAATTCCTTGTTTTGGAAACGAACTTTGTAGTAAAGTTTTCCATTTTGTCTTTTGCTAGCTTCAAGTTGTTGAATTCTTGAAGTAGGTAGTTTGAGACAAACAGGTTCTTTGCAATCTGGGCATGTTGGAGTTTTGTTGATGCCACTCGGTCCTGGTTGAGGTGAAGATGCTTGAGGGTTACTGTGAATCTGATGCTGCTTAACATTAGGTTGTTTTTCCTGGTTCTTGTTCATAGGTAGAGTAGCTTTAATGGTGTGCTGCTTATGTTGAGGTTGAAATTTTGATGCAACAGTTTTGGTTTTGTCTGCTGTTGATGATTTGTTAGCTCTGGGTTTCATCTTTGGTTTCCCTGTTTTAACATTGACTGGATTTTGATTAGTTGCTGCATCTTGCAGTTGTCGTTGCTGTTCAACTTGATTGTCGGCTGTATGGTCATTTTGTTGAAGAGCTTGATTATTATGTTGAGGATAATTTGTAGCTGGCTGCTGCTGAATGTCAGAAGTATTGTTCGGTGCAGGATCATTGTCTTCAATATCATCATCTAGGTTGTCATTTAATTGATCAGGATCAAGCTCATCTGCTGCATTATGTAGATCATCAGGAATATTGGTTGGCCTTTCTTCAGGATCGTAGTATGGTTTAAGCCTCTTGGCATTGACAAGGGATTGTACCTCTTTGTTAGTTGCCTGATGTCGCACTTTGTATGTATGGTTTGGTCCAACCAGAGTGATGTAGTAGGGACCAACCCACTTGCGGTGTAGCTTGGGTGCTTTCCCAGGTGGTACTTTATTGCAGTAAAGCCAAACACGTTGAGCTGGTCTATAGCTGGGAAGTTTAGACCACTTGTCATACTGCTTCTTGTACTTGTCCTGTGACCGCTGTATGTTTTCGCCTGCAAGTTTGCGACATATCTCCACATTCTGTGTAATTCGAGCGAGGTTCAGTTTGATATCTGGAGAGAGATGATCTTTTGGTTGTAACACAGTGTCGATAGGGAGCCTCATTTCTCGTCCAAATAACATGAAAAAGGGACTGTAATCCGTTGATTGGGTTGCGGGAGTTGAACGGTATGCCATCATAATTCCAGGAAGATATTCTGGCCAGTCATCTTGCTGATTTTTACAGTAGGCACGAAATGATTGAAGAATGAAAGAGTTTTTAGACTCTACCAGTCCATTGGTTTGAGGATGATAGGAACTGGTGTAGCTGCGCTTGATCTGGAAGAGTTCAGATAAGGCATTCACAAGATGGGACATGAAGTTCCTTCCCCTGTCGCTGATAAGTGTCCTTGGAGCTCCGTATCTGGAAATGATTTCCCGGTAGAGGACAGCTGCAACTTCTGGGGCTTCTTGTGTTTTCAAAGGGAAGCACTCGCACCATTTTGAGTAGCTGTCAACCACTAAAAGAATGTGCTTATATTTCTCCTTTGTAGTAGGTAGTCCACTCAGAATGTCCATGTGCCAGCGACTGAAGATGTCATCCACTGGCTGTGGGTGAAGAGGAGGTGGCTTACTATTGAAAGCTCTCTTGGATTGTTGGCACACTTCGCAGGATTGAATATACTGCCTGACATCGGTATACATTGATCGCCAGAAGTATTTACTACGAAGGGCCTCATAAGTTCTCTCTGAGCCTTGATGTCCTCCTCCTATTAGACAATCATGGTAGGACTTGAGTAGGTCGTCGCGAAGTTTTCTTGGAATGGCAATGCATTTGACGATTCTTTCATGTTGTGGTCGATTCTTGTTGCGTTTTGTGTGGAAATGGTATAGAACTTGGTTTTCAATGATGTAGTTGTAGGATTCAGCTGCTACCGCTCTAGCTAGTTTTTCATTATCAGGGACTTCTCTGGTTTTCAGGTATTTGTAGAGGTGTTGAAGATCACAGCAAGATTGTTGAGCATTGGATATGGTGTCTATGTTAATGTTGTCTGGTGGGTCTTGAATGGCTGTTATAGGTGAAACAACTACGTCTGGTTCATCAGGATACTGGAATGATGTCTGAATGTAGGTTTTTGTTGAAGCGCTTATAGAACCAATGTGGTCTGCTAGGTCTGTAGAATATTTTGTTTGTTCAGAGCTGTATTCTTGACGTGAAAGGAAGTCTGCAGTGTGGTTGGCAGCACCAGCTCTGTGGCGGATTTCAAAGTCGTAGCCTTGTAGTAGAATGCTCCATCTCCCAAGGCGACCTTGACAGTCTTGGATCTTTTGGAGATATTTTATGCCAATATTGTCGGTGTAGATGATGAAATGTTTGTTTGCAAGGTAATGTTTAAAATGTTGTATTCCTTCCACTAATGCAAGCCCTTCTTTGTCTGTGATGTGCCACTTTAATTCGTTTTCACGCAGTGATCGTCCTCCAAAGCTGATGGGGTGCTCTTTCTTGTTGTATTCCTGTGTTAACACATATCCTATTGCATATTCTGAACTATCAGTTGAAAGTACAAATGGTTTGTCAAAGTCTGGGTATTTTAGGATTGGTGCACTAGTTAATTTTTCTTTTTTCTTGAGGCGATTTCACATTTTTGAGTCCACTGAAATTTTACATTTTTCTTTAGTTGATCTTGGAGGGGTTGAGAAATTTTAGAATAGTCCTTCACAAACTTTCGATAATATCCAGCCATTCCTAAAAAGCGTTTGATTTCTTTGGCAGATTTTGGTGATTTAGCTTTCATTATTTTCTCAATATTTTCTGGAGATGTAGTTAACCCGTCTTTTGAAATAATATGCCCAAGATATTTAACACTGGTTGTTGCAAACTTGCACTTGGTTGGATGAAGTTTCAAATTTGCTTGTCGCAGGTTATTGAAGATGGTGTCTAGATGATGGATATGTTCGGCAAAGGTTTTGGAGAAAATTAGGATGTCATCGATGTAGACCAAAGCAATCTTGTAGTTGAGGTTTCGGAGTACTTTTCTCATCAGGGCCTGAAAGGTCATTGGAGCATTGGTCATCCCAAAACTTAACCTATTGAATTCAAAGACGCCTCTGTGCGTGATGAATCCACTCTTGTGTTTAGTTTCTTCCCCAAGAGGAACCTGCCAAAAGCCTGAACGGAGGTCCAAAGTAGAGTAGATGGTAGCCTTTGACTCAACCAAGGTGTCGAAGACGTCTGTCATATGAGGAATGGGGTATGACATTGGCTCGGTGATTTCATTGAGTTTGCGATAGTCAATGCAAACCCTCCATTCCCCATTTGGTTTCTTCACCATGACAACGGGGCTATGCCAGGGTGTGTTACTCTCAGTAATGAACCCGTTCCTTTTCATCTCATCCAATTCACCATCCAAAACTTTCCTCATCTCTGGAGACAGGCGGTATGGACCAGAGCTCACAGGTCGAGCTCCCTGCTTGGTGTAGATTTCATGTGTATGAAGGGTTGTCTCACCAATTTCAGATAAATCCTTGGCAAAGATATCCCGATGTCTAGCTAATAAATTGTAAGTTTGTAATTTTTGGGTTTCAGTTAAATTTTCATTATTGTCCAGGTTAATTCCAAGTTCATTCACCAAGTTTTTGTCATATGTAAGATTTAAGTTTGAATTTGCTGTATCTATATTGGAAATGTTAATGTCATATGTTTCCTCTTCAAAATCAAAACACAAATCATTGTCCACTAATTGAGCTTTGCCTATTGCTAATTTACTGCTTAGAAATACAGGTAGTTCAGTAGGGTTTAAGACCCTAAATCGAGCTTGACCATTGTTTACTGTACAAAGTGTCTTGCATCCAGATAATTGGTTCTTTCCTAAAGTGTTTGACATGGGCTCAATTAAAATAGTTGAACCATCTGCAAATCCATTGATTTTCACTTGAAATGAATGTTCACTGTGTGGTGGCACTATGGTTTGTGAAACTGGTCTTGCCAATTCAGTTTGTTGATGAAGCACTTTTTCTGTGGAAATGGTAGCACATGTAATTCCATTGTGATTTTCAATTGGAACTTGAACTTCACCAAATTTTACTGTCACACTGTTCTTGATCAGAAAGTCCACGCCAAGTATAATTTTGGCTTGTAAATGTTCAAAAACGTGGAATATTTGCTTAAATGAATGTTCCTCACAGTTGAATTCAAGCTCCACTGTTCCAAGCACAGGGTGTCTTTCCCCACAAGCACCAACTATTGTCATCAAGGAGGACCGTTTAATCTCCACATTAGGTGCAACTGATTTTAGCAGAAACTTGCTGATGCAACTGATGTCAGCTCCAGTGTCAATTAAACATTTCACAGATTTGCTGTTAATTGAAATGTTTATCTTGTTTTTCTCAAGCACTGGAGTAAATGGTCTTGTAGGTTGTTCTGTTGAATTAACGGCATATTTCTTGCAAATTTTCTTGGAGCATTGCCAAGAATGACCTATTTTCTTTCTGGAAGCCATCTTCTTGGAACAAAGAAGTGTGATTGGCTCAACCAGCAACTTAGAACTTGTACATTTTCCTAGAGTTCAATCAGCAGGATGGTCTCAGGATAAAACAGGAACACAGTGGTTACCAAACAACTTTAATTGAAAGGTTGATGTCCAGTTTTGATGACGCAAATCAGCTGTTGTTGAAACTGAAGCAATCTTCTCACCAGGAATGTTGAATCTTGAAGCTTTTATGGTTGATTGTGTTGATAAAATTAATCCATTTCATATTGAACACTTATATCACATTTAACTATTTAATTTAGCACTTGACACTCACTATACACTTAAATCCAGTAGAATTCTTCTGTTCAAGAAGACTCGTTTCTAGCTGAAATGGTTGATGTGAAGTTGTCTCGGCTGATGATGTTTCCGTTGAGTTGATGTCGGTGATCGAATCAATGTAGAAATTGATTACCCGCTGATTCTCCACCATATGGCACCGCGCACCCCAGTTAAGTCGTGCAGCGTCGGGAACGGGCCAGCATATACACTCCGGTATAGTAGGGGTGGTCACCGAGCCCGAGCCACACTGTCTAAGGGGCACGTGCAGTTGGCCATTAATTTGGGGAATTAGCTGGCACAACTGCGAGATGCCGTTTAAGTTCAGATCACGTTTAATGGTTCACTTTGATTAACAACTCAAGTCCAATTAAGATGTTTAAAAGTTGGTTCTTTATTAATTCCACATATAAGTTGAATAGTTAACAAAGATAAATCCAAAGACTTATTTAACAAGAAACATTCAATAGTCCATGTGATATATTAAGTTATGAAAGTAAGTGAATTAATTATATAGTCACAAAAAAGTAGTTCAAAGATATTTCCTTAGTAAAAGAAGAAGTACAAAGTTCCTAGTCTATATGTATCTCTAATGTATATATTTCTCTTCTCTTTTTCTTCCCTAAATGAAAAAATGTACATACTTATATACTAACTTAAAGAGTAGAAGTTACCAATCAGAATTAAGTGATAAAAAGATAATGATCAAAGATTTTAGAAAGTGTCACTCAAAAATAATTATTGTCAAAAATAAAATTTACAATTAGATTAAGTCTGAGATAATTGAGAAGTGTCAAAGTCTCAAAGAGTAAGGTTTATGATTATGATCTGAGATAATTAACTGATAATAATTAAGAAGAGGAAGCAGGAAAATCTTATCAGAAATGTCAAAACACTCAATTGCAATTAGAATGACTGACAAAAGTCTCTTTCGGAAATTATGAAAGTAAATATCATAGAAAAATAAGATGTAACCAAAAAAAAGAACAATAAATTTTCTAACAGAATTTGAAAGAGAAAGTCACACGGTGACAGATGCTAATCACATTGCTTGATGGATTTAGTTATAACGGCAGTAGAACATCAGGTACCATTAGCATCAGCAGACGACAACAAATAAGTGGTTAAATATTACAGCATTGTTAATATGTTCTTCCACCATAAAGAAAAGATATGGCTTAAAATTTGAGTGACAATTTTCAACTTCGGTAAGAAAAATGCTGGGTGTACCTGGCCCACTGAATCAACAAGGCGGTTCTAGCAGACGAAGGATATAAAAGACAATTGTTAAACAGATGGGTGTAACTATGGATCATTTTTTGGCCCATCAGGACTAAACAAGCAGGAGTTATGAGGCTTACTGTTTACAGAAGGAGAAGACGATTACCATCACAAGCTAAAACATCTTCAGAAACATACTTGTTTATCTAAATTCCGATTGCATAATTATATCGGAGAATGCAATCAGAAAATCTGAAAAGCAAACGCCTTTTATTAAGACCACTTTCATCAAAAAAGCTTTATGAATGGTGTATGGGTGAATAGCTATGGAACCTCATCTATTAGCAGCAGATTGTAAGTGATAATTGGTCCTACCCGAGAGAGACTGCAAGTGGAAGGTTTTCATGTGATCCTAGGTGATAATTCCTCACCTAACCTGCTTTTATATGTGTATTTTCACAACTGTAATAGAATTCACTTAACTGTGTCTCTGCTTTGGCCTAATCCTTGTAACAGCTCACACAAATGTGTCTTTGGTTTTATTTCATAACTGTACACCTGAAGAAAATGGGCTTGATGCAGGGCTTGAACAAATGACATGAGAATGGGCTTGATGCAGGGCTCCAACCAATGACGTGAGAATGGGCTTGATACAGGGCTCGAACCAATGACATGAAAATGGGCTTGATACAGGGCTCGAACAAATGACATGAGAATGGGCTTGATACATGGCTCGAACCAATGACATGAGAATGGGCTTGATGCAGGGCTTGAACAAATGACATGAGAATGGGCTTGATTTGGGGCTCAAATGAAAAAATTCCATCAATGGTACTTGTGTATGAATTAGCATTTGCTGCAATGTTCACAGGTTCCATGATTATAACTGCTGCACACTTCCTGGAACCCTCAAAATTAGAATCAATGACGGTCATTTATATTGGAAAGATGGCTGGATAAATCAATCTTAGGGCCTCAAATATTTGTACCAGTATTTTGTGAAATGTAGCTAAATCATGCGATAGGCCTTATTCCATGTAACAAAAGGGATATTTCCTTTTAAGTATATCCTGCATCCCCCCACCCCCATGTTTCAATATGATATCTCAGTCCTAACACTGTTCAAGAGCTTTTGGAGACACCTCTGTGCAATAAATGTCCTCCTGATATTTTGGTTCAGTCGCAGTTTACGCCAAAAATGGGGCTACGCCGGGAAATTTATGATCTTAATTCTTACCATCTTTATTACAACCAGACTCTGATGTTCCTATTCTATTCTGCATTTACTTGCAATTGTATTGCTTTAAACAAGCCAATCAGAGCCAAGTATTTAAGCACTGTATTTGGTAATTGGTGTATGTGACTGTATCAATTACATATACTGAGCCGTGACATAACATTAAATTATCTACTTATCTGAGTTTTGAATGATAAACAATATGAGTAATAGTTCATGTATTAAAAATTAACAAACATATTCATACAGTTGCTGTAGCTCCTTGGAACTATTTTCCATACAAAACATTAAAACAGAACATATTACCAGGAAATGGCGATGAGTCAAAATGTTTTAATGATCTGTTCTTAGATAAAAACCTATTAACTTTTCACATAAATATGGGTCAAAAGAATATTTTCACTTATGATTGAAACATCAAAGCACATAAATTTTGTTTGCTATCTGAGCAATTGATAAATAGCAATTATTTTATTTATACAAACTACTAATGTTCTCTCTCATAGCAAAAGTATGACTACAAACAATGACTTATTGGCATTACAAATCTGAAGATATCACACGTTTCACATAGATGGGTGTGTTTCACTTAAGATGCTGCGAGTCTGATCCCCATAAGGGGCTGGGTGTCTCAATCAAAAGGCTGTGAGCTTCATGATCCAAATAAAAGGATTTTGGGCAGGGTGTCTAACCAAAATGTTGTGGGCTTGATCCCCATTAGATAATAGTTTGACCGTAATTAGTTGCTGGGTGTCTAAACCCAGAGATTGTGGGCTTGATCCCCATTATGAACTGGCCTAAAGCCATGATTTGGGGCTGGGTGTCTAACCCAAGAGGCTGTGAGCTTGATCCCATATGGTAATGGTTTGATCTCTATTACAGGCTGGGTGTCTAACCCAAGAGGCTGTGGGCTTGATCCCCATAAGGTAATATTTGATCCCTATTACAGGCTGGGTGTCTAACCCAAGAGGCTGTGGGTTTGATCCCCATAAAGTGTTATTTTCAACCCCCTTTAGGAGATGGGTCAGTCTCACATTAGGAGTTTTGGGTTTGATATGCATTTAGCCACCTTGATCACCATTAACGGCTGGGTATCCCACATATGAGTCAATAGGTTTAATCCTTTATTAGTGGCCCAATACCTAGGTTTTTCAAAGACACCAGGCATGGTACCTCCCTTCCAGGAATCAGATGGAAGCTTAGTTCTCACAAAATTCTAGATATAAAACATCATAAATGCAGCTTTCAAAACAACCATACTCAACAGGTTTTTATGGCTCAATCAGATAATTTATGAAAACACATTTAACAAATGTGCTGAGAAGTATACTTTATGTTCATTTACAAGTAGAAAATGCACAAAACTATCACAGTAAATCTTTCAGTCTTCCCA